>NC_090930.1:1310749062-1311059161 GCF_040938575.1 Ambystoma mexicanum | reverse complement strand
CTCAAAAATAGGGCCCATAGGTTTAGTAAGGGCAACATTCAAGTCCCATCCGGGAGTTGGAGCAGAAAACGTTGGGTGAAGTCTTTTCACCCCTTCCATAAAAGGCCCGATTACCAGGATTTTCAAACAGGAAACCTTGTTCTCAGAGGTTGTGTAAGCAGAGAGGGCAGCAAGGCAGACCTTCAGTGAGTTATAAACTAGCCCCGAGTCTAAGAGGCGAGTTGAATAAAGGACTATGTGAGTAGGTGATCAATCAACAGGATTGATGTTACAAGTACCACACCAAATTTATTTGATTTTTATTTGATTGTTAATTTCTAAAGCGCTTAATACCAGCAGGTGGTTTTTAGAGCGTGGGATCGGGAATCAAACATGTGTTTCGTGGAGATGTCTTGCTTACAAGACAAAAGCATTGCCCCTGAACTATCCTTCTGTCAAACCATCTCTATTTACTGGAAAAACACGATCTGGTATTTGGTTTCTGTGCCTCTTTAAGAATGTCCATACATCTGTGAGGCAGTTGGATATGGCCAAACTATGACTTCAGGAGCCATGCTGCTAAGTTGAGAGTTTGAGGGCATGGGTGCAGTATTGTCCCCTGGTTCTGGGATAGCATGTTGTAGCGGCAAGGCAGTTTCACCAGATGGTAAAGTGAAATTCTTATGAGAAGCATGAACCACGTTTGACGAGCCCTCATCGGTGCGATCAGGATCAGCGTAACTTGATCCTGGTGCATCTTGTGAATTATCCTATAGGGAGGGAAAAGCACAAGTAAATCTCTCTGACCATTTGATCCAGAAACCGTTCCCCTTGGACATCTTTTGAGGATATCGGGAGGTGTAGACTGGGCATTGTACAATCACCAGTGTTGCAAAGATGTTTATGTCTGGATGCCCCCATTCTGCAAAAGACATTGTGCAAAATGTGTTTGTTAACACCACTCGTGCTCTACGGGTAGCGGAACATCTCTTAGAACGTCTGTGTAAAGCAACCAGAAGAGGGGGGAAGGGGTGTCTGTATGCTTGCTCTCTATATGAGCAATCAAGGACTAGCTTCTCGGGAGGTGATGCGGGCTGGTTCTTCAGTACGGTGTAATCCCCAAGCACCCACAAAGGAATGGCTACACACTTTATTAGTTAAAACACAGTCTTTAAGGTTATATACACAATCACGATAATACACTGTGCTCCAACAATTCTAAAATGTTAAATATATACAGTTCTAGGTGGTACCCAGATTACTTTATTACATTAAAATGCATCAACTGTCCTCAGTTCAAATAGCACACGAATCAACACAGCAAAACGATATCAACCATAGATTTAGGAGGAAGATAAATTGGTTAGACAAATTTGCAGAATACTGGCACTGTTACCTACACAGTTCCGTATGAGGCTTCACCCCCCACCTGGGCAACCTGTAAATGAAGATGCACTACAAGCCCAGTCCATATATTGTCTCACTCGTATCTTCTTCTATAGTTCTGCACCCCAAATGTACCTTGTGTTGTAGAGTTCTTCGTCTGGGAATAAACGGGCCCTTCTTGAGTGCACTCCCTTTCAGGCAGGAGCCATGGTTCGTAGAACTTCTGAGATGAAGAAAGGGGTGAACGTTGTCATTGAGGCAGAAGCTTCGGTCCTTGGCAGGGCTCGTTGACGAGTAATCGAAAACGTCCTGCAACAGGGGAGGCATGCGGTGCACCTCAACGACGATGGTTCGTTGACACAGAGTTAGTGAAGAACTTTGGCCCAGCAAGGGCGTTGAGATGTCGGCAAACGGGGCGCGACTACGGCTGGCTTCATTAGCTTCGTCAGCGTCTGAGGTCTTCGAGTGGCAGGAAACCCACCGGCGGATTCTCCCCAGTCGTCGGGCGCCTTGACTTTCTCCGGCATGACGAAAGCGGTCGACGAGGGTGAACAAGGGAGTCCTTGGATCAAATGTTCTTAGGCAAAGGGAGTACAGCGGCGGCGGTCGGCAACGGCTGTCCGGTGCTTCTTAGTTTTCCTCATCGGTCCCCTTCTCTGGTTAGCAGCCTTTCGTAGGTCTGTCTACCAGGGACTTTGGCAAAGATCAGCTGGTGCACGAAGGTCCCTCGTAGCTCAGGGAGAGGTCTCCTAGCCAGGTCTTCTTGGATCAGTTCTTGAAGGCACAGCAGCTTTCAGATTACAAGGAAGGGAACAGCGGTTCACCACCTTCTTCCAGCTCGGCTTTGAGAGTAAGCATCAGTTTCGACTTCAGCTTCTGAACGATTTCTAGCAGTGATGGGTCCCCAGATATACAGTTGATCTCCCATTCACTCTGCTGGGTCACACTCAGGCAACCAATCACTCAGGAGGGCATTGGGGGCGTGGCCTGGAGCGCCACTGATGAGGCTGCTCTGTTAATGGCCTCCGTAGGGACCCGCGGCCTCATCTGAAATTTAGCCGGCTCCAGCGTCGCTGCTGTTGTCCCCTGGCGGGAGAAGCTGGCGGAACCACTTGCGCATCCACCGCTCCAATTTTGAAAGCGAACGCGGTAGGAACCCTGAAAACACGGCGGAAGAACTTGACGCGGGTGCCTCTCCGTGCCGAGCCAAGATGGCGGCCGCGACCCAGGCCCCTCTCCTCCGCCGGCGCCCAGTGATGAGACACCCATAGGACCTCCTGCCCTCGCCCTCCACTCTGATCCTGAGCCTCGCTATCGGAGGCCGCTGGAGAGACGGCCGCTCCGGTCCCCGGGGCCCTTCCACCTGAGGCCTCGGCTCGGGTTCGGGTGCTCCTTCCACCCGCCACCCCCCCTCCACTGGAGCGGAGTACGGGGTTGGCGTCAGCCCCCACCACCATCTGGACCCCCCCTGCGGAGCCACTACGTCCGGCCGACTCTCCGGCCCTCCAGACCTGATAAACAGATCTCAGAGAGAGGCCCTCCTGGAGGAGGGCCTCCGGAGCTCCCCGACCCTCGCCCGTGCGGCAGACCGGCTCTCTGGAGAGACGACCAAGCCCCCGGAGCCCTCCGGCTTCTGGACCAGCTGTGGGGGCGAGGGCCCTTCATCCGCCCCCCCCCCCCACCTCCTTCACTGGCAACGATCACCCCGGAGAGCGGGCGAGACGGCGGCTCCCTCCCGCCCCCCAGGACTTCGCATCGGCCCGCAGCCCAGCACCCCGGAGGCGGTATCGGAGGCCTGACCAGGTGAGTGTCCACCGCCCCCCACAATCTCCCCGGCGCTGAATCCGGAGCCCCCTCTAGCTTCCTGGGGCGCCCCTGCCCACCAGATACCTCGCCGGCTGGGGAGAGTGGTCACGTTGTGCTCCTGCCCCCCCCCCCTGGCCGCACAACAGCTTTCCCCGACCTCATTCTGAAGGCACCTCCACGTCTCCGGCCGACATAATATCCTGGGGCGCTCCTGCCCACTTCACCCACCAGGCCTATCATCCTGGATAGCTGCAGCCCCCTGGAAGGGTGGACATCTACCTCAAGCTGAATCAACCCCCTCCACGACATCCAAGAGTGGCAAGACCCAGATATAACCACTACAACTCTGACGACAAATACGGCTGGCGGATCACTCGCCCTCCACAGCAGACTCGTCCGAAACCAATCATCCCCCCCCCAAAGCGCCCCCCCAGGGGCCCCCAGCTAGAAGAGGATCCCCAGAGTCCCAGCCCCGGCAAAATGTCGAGACTCACCAAACCAGCCAAAACCGCGGACATTTCCACCATGCTCCTAGTAACAGACAAGACTAGAAAACCGGACCCCTCGCTTAAACTTACCCCGCAAAAGCCCCCAGAAGAACAAGGTAACCTCGCCACCAGAGATGACTTAATGGCCTTCATGAGGGACCTCAAAGCCGAAATCCGGTCCTGCATGACCGAGCTCACCACACGACTAGAACAGACGGACCAACGACTCACGGAAGCGGAACAGAGAATAGGAGAGGTCGAAGACTTGACCCAGAACCACGATGCAGCAATAATAGAAATGCGACGCGAGATCCGAGTGCTTCAGTCCAGTAATGAGATTCTCGCATTCAAGCAAGAGGACTTACAAAACAGGGCCCGACGGAATAATCTGCGCATCCGTGGGGTCCCAGCAACGATCCAAGATAAAGAGCTCCCGGAGTATATAGGCAACTTCTTCCAGGCTCTCCTCCCGCTTACGGACAAAACCCAACTCGTCCTGGACCGAACCCACAGACTACGCCCGAGACGAGGGGTAGATTCAGACGGCCCGCCGGATGTGATCACTAGAGTACACTTCTACGCTACCAAAGAAGCCATCTCGGCGATAAGCCGCTCCAAAGATGAACTGTGATTCATGAGCACCCCCCTGCAGATATACCAAAATCTCTCCCCGATCACCATACAGAAAAGGAGAGCTCTCAAGCCCTTGACCCTGTTCCTCCAGAGCCAGCAGATTCGCTACCGTTGGCTTTTCCCCGCTACGTTACAATTCTCGTACCAGGGAACTCTGCGCAAAATTAGCCACCTGGAGGACGCGAAATCGATTCTGCACCCGAACTCTCCAGAGTCCTCAACCACCCCCAGTCCACTCCTCCCGCCAGAGGAACCAGATCAATCACCTCAAAGACAGCAACAACCCTGGTCTAAATCGCAAAGAAGCCGAAAGATGAAATGATTCAGAGGTTTGCGCCCATGGTACTAAGACCGACGCTGAAGCCAAAACGAAGCATGGCAATGCCGCGGGCCCCGAACGGCCCAGTCCCCCTCTCCAAGGAGTATGTCACCTACCCACCCTTGGAGCCGAGCCGATCTCAATGGTTCGACCCTCGCCCCGTTGGCGAGGAAAACTGTTTGGGCCACGTTGGCCGTGATGGTGGCTGCACAGAAAATTCCGGCCCCCCACACAGTCGGGAGTTTTCCCACCCGTTTAAGTTTGCCCACCCGTTGGTGGACCCACTCAGATAAAATGTTACCCTCCCGTTGGAGGATGCAGAAAACCCGACTGCAGGAGGACCTAGCTAACTCGGAATCTCGAAATGAAGACTGAATTCCCCCAACCCACCCACGAGGAACAGTATCCCACCCCAGAAGGCACCCAAGAGGCCCCCCCGCCGATCCAGAAACTAACGTTCCTAACGCTGAACGTTAGAGGCCTCAACGCCCCACAGAAGAGGAAAGCGATCTTAAAACGCATCCAGAATGACAAAGCCTCCGTGGTCTTCCTACAGGAGACACACCTGATCCCAGCGGACTTCACAAGGCTCAGAGATCGGCAATTCCCAACGCAGTTCCTAGCTTCGAATGGAGCGAAGAAGGGTGGCACAGCTATTTTAATCGCCAAAGATTTGAAGCCGCAAATCCTGGACTCTAAACGGGACCCAGATGGCCGCTTCGTGGCGGTGAAATGCCGAATTCTCGGCCAACTATACACGTTGATCTCAGTATATGCGCCAAATCAAGAACAAGAGGCATTCTACTCGACCCTGGAAAACACCCTTCTTCCATTTGCTGAGGGTCAGACCATCATCGGGGGAGATTTCAACGGAGTCCCCAACCCACTAGTAGATAGATCACACCCCCCTGCCCGCGGAGACTTTGGCTTGGCGATCGCTCTGCTTAAATTGTTCCAAACCTTCGAAGTGGTAGATACCTGGAGGATCCTCCATCCAGAGGAGCGAGACTACTCATGCTACTCTTATGTGCATAGAACTTATTCACAGATCGACCTCTTGCTTGCATCCCCGCAGATCCTGTCGTACACGGACAATGTCCTCATAGGCCCCAGAATCCATTCAGATCATGCACCCGTAATGCTGACGCTAAGAGCCTATAACCCGGACCCGCCCCCAAGACGCAGATGGTCTCTTTATGACCCGATCCTAAATAACATGTCGACGAGAGACGTAGTAGCTAAAACCATCAAACAGTACTTCGAAGACAATAAAAACGAAGATACCTCCCCAGCGACTACATGGGACGCAATGAAGGCCGTAGTGCGAGGGGTGCTGATCTCTCGAGGAGCGGCCTACCATAAGCAAAAGCAACAGACCCGCCGCATCCTAGAAGACGAGGTCCTTGAGGCAGAGACGACATGTAAAGCCAGAAACTGGTCCCCGAGAACCTACCGAGTCTTGCAGACGGCACGGAGGAAACTAGAGGCTCATTATGCGGAGGACACAGCCCAGCTGCTAACCAAGACGAAACAGAGCTACTACGCCAGGGGAAACAAAGCAAATAAATTCCTGGTGGAAAAACTCGCAAGAATCAAGAGAAGGAACACTATACTAAGCCTCCGGGACCCTCAGGGTGCAGCCCAATTCGCAGATCGGGATAAGCTGAGAATTGCAGAAGCTCACGTAACCGAAACTATGTCAGCTACCCAAAAACCCCAGGAAGAGCAGCAGTCCTACCTGCGGGAAGCCGCCTTGCCCAAGCTCTCAACTACGAGTAGGGAAGAGTTGGAGGCCCCGATCACCAGCGAGGAGATCCACGAAGCCGTTAAAAGCTTAAGAACCAGAGCCCCGGGCCCAGATGGTTTCTCGTCCCGATTCTACAAACTCTTCCGGCCCCAACTACTAGCCCCAATGACGACCCTCTTCAACTCCTTCGCCACTTCTGGATCAACAACCCCATCAATGAAAGAGTCAATAACAGTATTAGCGCTGAAACCAGGAAAAGACCCCAGCGATATAGCAGCTTATCGACCCATCTCCTTACTAAACCTGGATGCGAATATCTACTCGAAGGTCTTGGCAAACCGATTAGCGAGGCTTCTTCCGGACATCATAAACCCAGACCAGACGGGATTTATTTTAAACAGAGCCACCATAGATAATACGCGCAGAGTCCTCAACCTGATCGAGATAGCCAGACAAGACTCGAAGAAACTCGCCCTGCTAGCCTTAGACGCGACCAAGGCTTTCGACAAAGTGGACTGGTCGTTCCTCCGCCTCACTCTGGAGTCGTTCAGCGTTGGGCCCACTTTCTTAAAGCTCACCCTAGCGAACTACAAATCCCCGACCACCCTGCTCCGAGTGAACGGCCTCCTGACTAACCCGATCTCCCTAACATGCGGCACCAGACAGGGCTGCCCCCTCTCCCCCTTACTGTTCGCTATGGTTATGGAATCGTTGGCCCAGCGGATTCGTCTGAACCCCAGAATCAAAGGCCTCCAAGTGGGCTCTACCCAGCACAAGATGGCGCTCTACGCCGACAACGTGATGTTAACCATCACAGACACCTCGCAATCCTTAAGAGCCGCCCTAGCGGAAATCCACAGATTCGGGAAGGTGTCCGGATTTGCCATTAACTTGACGAAATCGACAGCTCTGGGGATAGGATTGAATCAGAGAGATAAGGCATCCTTCAGTGCCCAGTGCGCGGTCCCGCTAAATGACACATCCATCCCCTACCTCGGGGTGCAGATCCCCGCTAACCCGGGAGACATCTATCGAATAAACTTCCCGCCCCTGATGAAAACTTTGGAAAAAGACCTAGACTCTTGGCACAAGCAGGAAATATCCCTAATAGGTCGTATCACAGCCTGTAAGATGAATCTGTTGCCACGATTCCTATTCGCCTGCTCAGCTCTCCCCATCATAGTCCCTCGCCCCCAACTACAGAGACTTCAAAGGAAGATTTTTGGATTCATATGGAGGAGGAAGAAGGCCCGCATTCCACGGAAGACAATGCTATGTGCTCCGGACCAGGGAGGCCTAGGGGTCCCTGACCTCCAAAAATACCAAATGGCGGCGCAGATAGCGCATACCAGGGCTTGGACTATAACGTCAGGACGCCCCAAATGGATGGACATAGAGCAATCCCGATTACCCCTCCCATTACGCTTTCTTCTACACCTCCCAACCGCGCTGCGCCGGACATGGCCAGCTATTCTATCCTCAACCAAGCAAACGCTGAAGGCGTGGGATTGGGCCCGCAAATCCAGAGGTATCCCGAGAGCTCTGGGCCCCTCAGCCCCAGTCTTCCACAATCCGGCGTTCTCTCCGGGAGCTCACCCCTCAAACTTCAAGAACTGGATCGCCGGAGGCCTCACCTCCCTAAGCCAACTATTTGAGGGAACACAGCCGCTGACATTCGCCCAATGCAAAAGTACGTTCAACCTAGCAGAGTCAGACAGGTTCTCATACTGCCAAATCAGACACTGGTGCACACACCCCCAGACGCGAGAGGCGGCCACCCGGACCCTGGATGCCTTGGAATTAACAGTAGCGGACCCTCCCTCCCGAGGGCGGATTTCGACGCTGCATCGACTATTCCAGGAGAACCTCCTGTCCAATAGAGCGACATATATGGCGCAGTGGGAAAAGGACCTAGGGCACTCAATTCAGGATCAAGATTGGGCCGATATCTGGGCCCGCACACACTCATCGTCCTTCTGCATCACCAACCGAGAATGTGCATATAAACTGCTCACGAGATGGTATTTCCCACCGCTACAACTACACCACTTCAACCAGTCGCTAGACCCACAGTGCTGGCGTCGGTGCGGCTCGCCAGGCTCCTACTTACACATGTGGTGGTCATGCCCGGTGGTGAAGGTCTTCTGGTCCCAATGTATAGCTACCATCACTGACATAACCCAAATCTCGCTGCCACTGGAACTGGAGCCGCTACTACTGGGGACCCCGATCCCAGACACCTACCCGAAAGCGGGCGCATCCGCGGCCCTCATTACACAATTACTCCTAGCCGCTAAAATCACAATAGCCCGGACATGGAAAACTCCGGAGGGCCCCCTAACGGTGCTATGGTGGTTGAAAATCTGGGACATCTTCATCGCGGAGAAAGTTATGGCAGCAAACGGAGGCCGCCTCCATCGTTTCACGAACATTTGGTCGCCGGTGATAGACTATGACTTACGCTTCCCGGCCCTGACATACAAACCGCGCCTGGTGCAACAGGCCCAGCAGGCGGCGGACAGAGAACAGTCTCAGCCGATGGAGGAGCAGGCCCCGGAGGATAGCCAAACCCAGGATTGGAGGACGTAAGCCGGGAGAAGAAGGAGGAAGGCGAGTCGAGGAAGGAGGAAACAGGAGCGAGTGAGTCAGGTATCGGACCTTATTGGAAAAGAGACAGTCCACGGTAGACGGCCGAGACTAAGATGTGGGGTTGGGTGTTGGGGTATAAATAAGTGTATAAAAATGCTGAGATAAAGTGTGGATCTGACATGCTAATGCATTCTCCTGTATGCCAACCGAAAAATAAACAAGTTAAAAAAAAAAAAAGAAGGGCATTAAGGCATTCAGGCAGCCAATCAGGCAAACAGTGCATTCAGGCCATTCTTCTCCATCCAGACACTCACAACACAGAATGTGGTTTCGGACAAGCACTCTGCCATTCAGCACTACACACTGCAGTCATACCAGTTTCGGGCAGGGCTGTCTCAGACTTTGTGTCAACCACCAGACACCCATATCAAAATGCGTATTTGTCACACACTCCATTCAACCAGGTCCCACCACATGGGAGTACCCACAACATACAGTCATTGGGAAGGCTCCAGCCAGTCTGGCCTAGACTTCCGCACAACACCATAAATGGAAATTCCACCCAACAGCCAGTCAGGGGGAAGGGACAGAGTGAGGGCTTCCCAGGACTTCGGGAAAAGTAAGGTAACAATCGATAGAAAGCAAGAGGCCGCAGGGGCCCATCTAGTTTCCCCATCAGGAATCCACTGATTCCAATGACACGGCTTAGGCATCCCAAAAAGGAGGACGCTCAGGGCACCTGTCAGTTCAGCACAGAGCTGCCACCAGCCCGTACCCTGTTCTGTGGGCTACACACAGGTGCCCATAAACATGCACTAAGAGTACAGGGTCGTACTCCCACCCATGGGTGCCATTAGGGTATCCCAAGGGTCTGTTCACCAAACCAAATACAGGCAGAGCTGCACCACCAGGAGTCCCACGTGAACTCTTGCATGGAAAACAAGTCAGAACACATGATAAAAAGCAATAAAGGACAAGGATTCAGAAACCCTGTCCCTCTGATGCATTTCCAGCATCACAGTCTGCAAGAGGATGGTGTTCCCCTGGAACATTTGGTGACAGGAGAAACTTTGTGTTTTGAGTGCCCACTTACTAATGCTTTGTGACGGTTTGGACAAATCTGGAGAGTAAGTGCCCCCTGCTTATTTATGTAAAACATGGCCGTGGTGCTTTCAGGACTAGAACGGTCTTCCTTTGTAGATGATAATGTGAAAAGCTTTCAGGGTTTTGAACACTGCTAGTACCTCTAATAGATTGATGTGTTTGGTCGGTACAGATTGTGACCATGCAACCTTGTGCTGTCTGATACAGAAGGTGAGCTCTCCACCCTGACAAGGATGCATCTGTGGTGAGAGTGGCCTCTACTGCGTGGCTGGTGAATGATTTCCCTTTCAGAAGGTTGCTCTTCTGTTAGGTAAGAATTGATGCAGTCACACTGTGTGGGACTACACAAGACTTAACTGCTTGGTATTAGGTAACCCACCGTTTGGTACAAGTCTGTACTACAAAAGTTGGTAGTGTGACTGAGCAGTCAGGCCTATCTCAAGAGGGGTAAATGTGAGCTGTACAATTGAAATCCATAAATACAAGTAGCCAAGTAACACTTACACTCAAGGTTTCAGTTATAAATAGTAATTTAACGTCAGTTTTAAATAAGCATACTTTAGAAAGGTAAAAGATTGTAACAATATGAATAAACTTTGAAATTACTTTTCAGAACCAAACAAGCCAGTGAATAATCTTCGGATATGCTTCATACACTTCTACACCGGTAGCTGACTTCAATCACAAGGATTGTATTTGCATTGATATATTACACTAGCATACTTTGCAGATTCAGAGTTGCAGAAAGGAAAGGATAAGGGAAGCAAAAAGGTTAGAAAAGATTCTCAGAATACGTGGGGACTACTGAATCCTCCAATGAAGTCTAGAGAAGCCTTTGCCAGCAGTAACAGGGTTTAACAAGCCGCAACTTATGGGGGGTGCGGGGGAGAAGCAACATTAAAGTCAATGGACTAAGAAGGGTGCAATTATGGAGCCAGAACTGCCAAAGTCATTTGGATACAGTCTATGGATCTGATGCCCTTCTTGGATAAGTAACAAGTTACTTACCTGTAGCTGTTGTTCTCCAGCATGGGTCTGGCATTGATTCAGATGCACATGAATATTCCACGTCGTCAGGCTGGGAATCCTCGGTAAAGAAAAAATCAGTTTCAGTTTCAATTCTGAACTGTCTTTCTCCTAACAACCAATCATTGTTCTCTGGGTCATAGTGCCCCCAGCCAATGACTACCCTCTACCCAAGCCCCTCCTCTGGCAGCCATCTTCAGATTTGATAGCTCGTAAAGTGGCAGTAGGACCAAAAGAAGAGCCGCAGAGGGGAAGGCGGGAGGGTTTGGAAATGGAAGCCTTGGAGAGGGCCTTTACATGACAGGGCCAAAGTTCACAAAAAGTGGCGACATCCTCCGAAAACACTGTGGGATCCACATAGAACTTCAGCGTTCTAGCCACATCCAGCAAGTGCAAAGTCCTCTCATCAGGTGGCGAAGGCGTCGGGAAGAATACAGGTAACATTAGATGAAAGTCCGACGGCACCTTGGGAATGAAGAAGGGGTGCATCCGTAGCATCACCCTCGTCTCGTGGAATGTCAAGTAAGGTGGCTTACAAGAGAGGGCCTGGATCTCACCCACTGGTCGTATGGAGGTGATGGCCACAAGAAATGCAGTTTTCCACGACAAAAATTGCAGTGGCGCAGAATGCAAAGGCTCGAACGGTGGACCCATGAGCCTAGTCAGCACAACATTGAGTTCCCACGCCGGGGCCGGAGCCTTCACCGGCGGCAACAAACAGAAAAGTCCTTTGATGAACTCCTTGACCAGGCGGTGTGACCATAACGATGACCGTCCCGGAGTCCTGGTGTAGCGGGAGATAGCCGCCAGATGAACCTTGATTAAGGCATGAGCCAGACCTGCTTTGGCCAGCGACAGTAAATATGGTAGCATCTGCAGAGCCGTAATCCGTAGAGGGTCAATCTTCCGTGCACAGGACCAGACAGCGAACCTCTTCCACTTATGTCCGTAGCATTTTAGTGTAGCCGAAGCCCTGGCTTTGGCAAGCACCTCCTTGCAGTCTACCGGGCTATCGTATCCTCCAAACTCTAGCACTGCAGGAGCCAGGCCTGCAAGTTCAGCGAACCTGAGTCGTGGTGCAGGATCGCGCCTCCTTCTCTGGCGAAAAGATCTGCGGCCGGAGGAAGCTTGACTGGAGGGGACGCCGACAAGTCCAAAAAGTCCGGGTACCATATCTGTCTCGGCCACGCCGGTGCGACAATGATCATCCTACACCGGAACCGTCCGAGTTGATTGACTAGTCGAAGAATCAACGGCAACAGCTAGAACGCATACAGAAACAGGCCATCCCAGGGGAATGAGAATGCGTCCCCCCATGCTCCTCGGCTGGGGAAAACTGCTGGCGAACCTCTGGCACTTGGTGTTCATCGCCGTCACAAACAGATCGATCTGGTGATTGCCCCATCGATGGAACAGAAGATCCACTTGGTCCTGCCAAAGCTCCCACTCGTGGCAAGAGCGCAGCTCCCTGCTGAGGGAGTCGGCGACTGGTCTTCACTCCTGCCAGATGAAACGGGACAAGCACCATCCCCTGGGCACCCGCCCAGTGCCATAGAACCTGCTCCTCGCTGGAGAGCACTGGGGATCTGGTGCCCCCTGCTTCCGGATGTAGAACATTTTGGTGGTGTTGTCCGTGAAGACCCGTATCATCTTGCCCTTGGGGGACGGTAAGAAAGACTTAAGGGCCCAAAACACTGCCCGCAGCTCCAGAACATTGATATGCAACGACTTCTCCTCCGGTAGCCACAGGCCTCTTGCGTGGAGACTTCCGGTGTGCGTGCCTCAACCTTCCAGGGAGGCGTCCGCCGTGACCGCCGCCTGATGTGTCTGGAAGGCTGTGCCCGCCGCCAAATGCAAGTGGACTCCCCACCACTGTATTGCTCGACGGAAACTCTTGTCGAGAGAGATCTTGTCCTCGAAGCTTCCCGATACCTGAATTCAACGGGCATCGAGGAACTCTTGCAGTGGCCGCATCCACAGCCTGAACAGCCGAATAAGGTATATGGCATGACATCATGCCGAGAAGGGACATGATGGACCTCACCCTTGCGATCTTCAGGGTCAACAGCCGTTGTACCTTGACCAGGATGGCCGCTATCCTCTCCTTCGACGGAGATGCCAGGCATGACACCGTGTTGAGTCGAGAAACAGTGCGTCTTGCGATGGCACCAAGCAAGATTTCGCATAATTCACCGAGAACCCCAGCCCCGTCAGTAGCTGGACGGTTTTCACCGCGTGTGCGACAGCGATCTCCCTCGATTTCGCTCGGATGAGCCAATCATCCAGGTAGGGGTAAAAGTGGATCCATCGCAGACGCGCTGCCACTGGCACCAGGCACTTGGTGAAGACCCTTGGAGCCGACTTCAATCCGAAGGGAAAGGCCTTGAACTGGTAATGTTTCCCTTGAACCAGAAAGCGCAGAAATTTGCGGCGTCCCTTGTGAATGGGGAAGTGAAAGTAGGCATCCTCCAAGTCCAGCGACGATCGGAAATCCCCTTCTTCCAGCTGTCCTAGCACGTGCTGAAGGGTGATCATCCGAAACTTCTGTGATCGGATGTACTTGTTAAGACGGCAGAGGTCTAGGATGGGCCTCCAACTGCCCATCTTCTTGACGAGGAAGTACCAAGAGTACACTCCGGAGCCCCGTAGTCTCTTTGGAACAAGCTCTATTGCGCCCTTCTTCAGCATGGCCTGCACCTCCAGCAGAAGCTGAGGGATGTGGTTTTCCTGCCTGGCCACTGGTGGTATGCGACGACACTTTAGTTGGAATTCCAGTGTGTGTCCGTGGGCCAGAGCGTCCAGCACCCAACGGTAGATGGAGATGGACTTCCACGCGCTGATGAAGTTCGCCAGCCGGCCTCCCATCGGGGTGCGTGGGTGGGGTCCCGATGTCACGGCCGGTTCAATCTTGCATCGCAGCGTAGGCGCCGCCTTGGGGACCTTGGCAACAACAGCGCCCTCCTCCGGACTTGCTGCGGACCCTGTAGGCCTCCTGGTCTGAAGAGCGGGACGGTTGACGGTAGGACGAAGAGCTACTGCTGCAGCCCTTGAAGGAGCCTTGGGATTTGCCTCCGGAAGTCCGTTGAAGCGTACCCAAGGCACGAGCTGTCTCGGTGTCCGCCTTGATGGCCTGAAGGGACTCGTCCACGGTCTTCCCAAACACATTATCCCCAAAGAGCATGTCCAACACCCTCGACTGTACCTCCTGGTGAAAGTTGGTGGCCTTCAACCATCCTCGCCGACTAAGGCAAACGCTGTTGCCCATTTGGTGGAAGCCTGTCTCGGCAATGCCCGTAGCCACTGTAATGGCATGGTCCGATGCAACCTCGCCCTCCTGCAGGATCTCCAATGCTTACGCTCTCTTGTCATTGGCAAGGAAGTCTAGGAGGGGAGCTATCTTAAACCAGAGCTCCCGTTCATAAGGCGCCGCGAGGGCGTTGGCCGCCTTGATGGTCGGCACTGCATGGCGTCCAGCTTCTCCCCCACCCTGCTGTCCGGGCGCGGTGAGTGTCGGGGGTGTTGACAAGGAAGAGCCAGAAGATTTCTTCCTTGCCGCCCCTGAGACCACCGGATCCAGGGAAGGCTGGGACCTCAAGCACTTGGGTGCAGAGTCCGGCACCCTGTACTTCTTTTTGTACCAGTCCCTCTTTGCAGGGCCTGATGACCGATTCTTCATAAGGGACCATCCCTCAAACCAGATGTCGTCCAACAGAAGAAATGACAGTACGGTCTTCCTCTTCGCGTTGCGGCGTTGGTACAGGAACCCCTCTTTCTTCTTTTCCTCTGGAGCCAGTTGAAAGAGGTCCGAGGCCCTCGAGATCATGGCATGGAACAAGTCTAGCTCGTCGGGTCGTGAGGCTCAAATCCTCCCTCGGTGGAGGGGAGGAGGGCTAAGGGTGACAAGGCGGTGGAGGATTAACTCTCCTCTTCTTGGTAGTGGGCGCACCAGAGGGCCCTGGTGCCGCAGGATAGTCTGGTGCTGCGGGGTCTTCCGTCGGCAGGAGAGGCATCCTGTTACTCACCGAACCGGAAGGAGTACTTGATTCCGACCTGGATCGAGATGTGAGGCGAGCCGAGGAAGTCTTCAGAAAACCCAGATCCCCTGATTTCAAAAGAATCAGGCTTCCTCTTAGAGAGGGGCTCTTTTTCACGATGTACCACTCTGCTATTATGTAAAACAAGACAGTAGTCTATAATGCAAAAGAGCGGAATTGAGCGCACCACAAAGCAATGCTGCAAAAAATACAAAAGTTGTTTTGAGTATAACGCCAACCTGGTGTGATAGGTATATACAATTATTGAACACAATAGAATCGCTGGTACCTGAAGTAGTGGAAATGAAGGCCTTGAGAGGAAGTCCCGTATCAGTTCAGTAAAGTGTTCAGAGTTCCAAAATGAAGGATGAAAACGAAAGGATAAAATAACAAATGGGAAGGTTAGTATAGGTAGGACAACCCGAACGGCATGAGGGACGCACTAGGACCGGGTTGGTGCAAATCTGGAAAGCGTTCGTACTGCACTTTAGTGGAAAATACACATCTTCACAGGATGTTACACAGTCCAAAGTAGGTGAGGTAGAAGTAAATCCTTAATTAGGCAAGGCTGGAAATAGGACTAAACTGATAGAAGACTGAATTCCGCTGGAAGCAAGGGCGCTTGCTGTAAGAAGAAAACTGAAGACTGGAATTCTGTTCTCAGCAGGGAATAGCGTGCTGAAAACCCGGCAGAAGGACAGGCTGAGGGGGGAGCTCAACAGGAGCACGGCAGTGTAAAGGAGACTGCGAGCAGATTCAAAACCAAGGCAACCGATATCGAAGGACAAATCCAGGAAGCAAAACAGGAGACAGAAGCCAAGGTCTGGTAACGGTAGATCAAATACAAAGCAGGATACACGGAGGGTAATTCGAATAGAACAAGCCGTAGGAAGGCTATGAAAAGGAATGCCGTAACGATCAATTAGCAGCAACGAAGCTCCCGCGGCTAACCGCTTTTAAGGAACAAGGAGGCGTGGCTTCCGTGAAAGCGAGGCACGTCTGATCAGCTGACTAGCAGATCTACGTGACCCAAACAGTTTCCAAGGCAACTTGTAACGCTGCCAGAGCGAATTCCCTGATTGCGAGATAGATACTCCGTGGGAACGATCTATTCGGTAATGTCCTTTGTTGCTGCCGTAGCGTAACACATCCTCGTCCGAATCTCCGAGCACAAAGTGTGAAGCGCCTGGAAAATGTCCACTGAGATGTCCGCTGGGGTTTGTGGTGGTTGCTGAGGTAGAAGCGACGGAGGCAGCGTAGTCCTCAACGCCCTGCTCCACGTCGGTCTCGTCACCACTCTCGACGTCTCCCTCGTCGGGGTCCCTCCCATAGGCCTTGGCTTCGAAAAATGTATTCTCCAAAATGGTCTGGAGAGTAGAGAGCTCCTCCTCAGAGGAGATGTCTGTGCCCTGCAGGACTACTGTGCCCCCCCCCTTTTCGACCAGTGGAGACTGTTTCAGGGAGATGGTGGGCATCGCCTTCTCCGGCATCTTCTTTATGGGCTGAAATGACGATACCCTCCTGGCAGGCAGGGAAGGGGACCGTACCCTGCAAACCCGCGTCCGCAGGCTTTGCTAGGGATGCCACCATGCCTTCAATGGAAGGCTTTGCTGGTGAATCTGGTCCTGCATGACCTTGGTCGAGCTAGGGGCCTTCAACTTGCGGGAGGGTCAATGCCCCGCTCCCCCTTGGCCTTCTCCGACTGGCCAGTCCCGGGCTTCTCCAGAAGCTTACCCGGGTGGACCGACTTCCTCTTATTCGCCGAACCGGAGCCTTGGCTTGTGGTCAAAAGGCATACAAAGTATAGGTGGGCACCACAGTAATTTATACTGTAATCAGTTTCATCTGTTAATAGTTCAGCGTTACTTTGTCCTGGAGCCATCAGTCTGGAAAAGGTCCTTTGGCATCCGGACCTCACAAACAAGAAAAATAAGGTCCCTTCACCTTATTTAAGACTGATGCTAACAGTTGGCCCTTGTCAGGGCTGTACAGGTAAATAGGATGCTTTTCAAAGTATTTTTTTTTTCAAAAATACACAAAATCAGTAAAAGGTTTCACGAGGGAAATGTTTAATTCACATTTCTAATTTTTTGTTTCTCGTATTTTACTTTTATATAGTGAGGCAACCAGTAAATACGTAGGTCAGTTTGTTAATAAGTACATGTGCCAATGCCAGCCCTGCAGCTAACGTGCGTATCGAGGCTTTTTACGCATGAGATTATGACAAATACACATGATTTCATTTTCTACTGCGTACCGTGTACGCTCTCGGTCTCCTCCATAATTCACGGCAACAGGGTGGAATTTGCATAGCTGCAAGCATTCTGGCATGGGAGTTCCAGTGTTCCAGCGAAGGGGTTTTCGTTTCCAGTCGGGTCGCGGTAAAGAGACAGTGAGTGAAGGTACTGCGGTAGGGAGGTAGGGATAGATCTGAACAGGGAATAGTTGGGGGGGGGGGGGCAGGGGGAGGGAATGACCCGGGCACCAGTAGTCCCTATATAATAGTCTTGCCGTGGATAGAGGGTGTAGTCATGTGTTGGGTAACATGTATAGACACAAGAGGCCGGCAGGTTGCCCGCTGACGTGGAGTATGCAGAATGTACTTTATTGGCCCCGCTTCAATGTTTCAAATAAGGCTAAAAACAGTCCAAGCACGTATGCCAAAGCGAGCCTGGACATAATTTCTAACTTGCGCCTTCGTAGTGCGCTTGCAAGCATTTAGCGGCCTCGGTGCCACGTGAATTTTCGTTGGGGGGCTGGGGGGGTGGTAGGTGGCCGTCGGGTAGAGTAGCCTTAAGTATTTTAATGGGCAGCTTGAGGGACATGGGTCATTCGGTTGGGCGACTACGGGAACGCAGGGATGCTATGCTGCATGGTGAATCTTGGGGCAATTTAAATGGTGTGTTCTTGGACAAGTTAAAAGTTACTGTTAAGTGCCTGTCACGGGAACTTAAAAGCACATGTATATTGAAGCTGTACGTATTTAAGGGTATGGATTTAAGGGTAGAGTATGTTGTGTAATACAGGTTTTGTCCGATTGAACAGTTCAATAGCGGAAAGCAGGATTACGGGGCATTTAGGAGCCGATTATTGGAGGGGTGCATAAAGGGGGGTGAGGTTGACACACATGGTTTAATTTGTCTCAGTTGGGGCTGAGGCAGTGCCTCGTGGCCAATGGCGGCCATTGCTGTGGGACAGATCATGGCCCAAATAACGCTGCTCCGGGCATTAAAAATAAATAAAGTATGAGATGTATGTTGACAACGTTCGGTGGGAGGACCGCCAGGAGCAATATGCAACACCTTACTTTTATCTATGGGTTAAGGGTTAGGCGGGGTGCTCCAGGCGAAAGGGAAACGCGTTTCCCGTATATTCCGGCCCGGTGATTTTAAACTGCAGCAGGCACACTACTTAACTGAGTTGCCTTTAAGATCCGAGCAATTTCTGTCAGGGTCTTCTTTTAAAGTAATAGGCGGGTTTGTTAATGGCGGGAATATACGATTATGCCAGGTTTGAGGAGGTTCTCATCTCGTGAAGTGATTGCTGGTGGTGAACGCAGAAGCGGCGCATGTTTCCTGTGACTGGTTCCTCGGAGGCAGAGCTGAGAGCACAAACATACTTGAAAGTCGGAGGGAAGGGGAGTGGGAAAGCATCGTGGCGGTCCGGCACACGGCGGCTGGGCCAGCCAATTCATGGTTGTGCATGTTTATTACGTGAATATTGTTCCTGGCGGGATCAGCATGCAACATGGGCCGCGTCCTTAAAACGCCATTTTGTGGGGTTCAATTTGTAAATGCATATGGTGGGTTCCTCAATGGGACGATTAGGCTGTGGTGCCGGATATGTAGGAAATTGCCATGAGAGAATGGTTAATCAGGTTATAGGTTGGGTGGTGGTTCACATGCGGACCGGTGCGATGGAGCTGGGGTTGAAGAGTAGGTGGGAAGGTCACAAGAGGCCAGGAAAGACAGTATTGGAGTCAGGTGTGCGACGAGGGGGAGCAGGCAGCGGAGTTAGAGCAGATGGTTGGCGCAGGGTCCCAACTCTTGCCTCAAGGCACCGGGGTAGGGGGCATTGCCTCCATCAAAACAGCGGCAGGCGAAATGGAAAACTTTGGAAGGGGGGGCTCTAAAGGGCGCCTTGTGTAATTTTATAGGCGATGAAGTATTTATAGCGCCGGTCATCAAATATTGGTGCTTTGTTAAAGAGTATAGACCTGGCCGATAAACAAGTATTTCTTGTGTCCGACGGGGTGCCGTTAGAATGCAAGTTCCCAGTATGTGGGAGTGAGAAAGTTATAACGATGAGCACGGCTAATGCCGACCAGTGGGTTCCAACAGTACGAGTTTATTACACGCCCAAGCACAAGTTCCCTGTCACTGCTACAAAGCTTTTATAACGAGGCGGTGAGCAAATGCCGTTATTGATTGGGAATTGTAAAGCAAAGACATGAGACCTCCCCTTGGTGGGAAGGGCATGTACGGGTACAGCTGGTTGTCATTTGTGTTAGTTGGAACGTGGAATTAAGACCTTGATCCTGACTCAGCAGGTTGCGGCTCATGGTGACTACAGCCTTTGGCCTTGGAGGCACAGATGCATCACGTTTAATGGTTGCCAATAGAGCGCGCACATACTTCTTCTGGGGGTATTACCACATTAGCAGTTTACTGAACTCATGAAAACATATCTTGCCATATGGAGGTCAAACCAAAGCGCACTGCTCCAGAAGTCGGTGACGTTTTGTTCTTCACTGTTAATAGGCGGGGTTCCCACCCCTCCAATTGGAAGGAAGACACAGCTACATTCTGTTTCTGTTGCCCACGCAGCCTAAACATGCACTGCACCCATTCTTGTCACAATGTGTTTGCCGTGGGGCATCCTTTGTTGCAGGGAAAACGCATCTCTCATACATCGTGTCCCCTCAGGAGGAACCATCATTGTCAACAGGGCGCAGAAATGTGCAGTTGCCATGCAGGAGAATGCACGTAACGGTGGTTTAAGTGTTATGGTTTCGGCATAGTCTTTTAATGAGGTAGAAACGTTCGTGATAGAACGAGAGCATAAAGGACTGGCCTTGCATCTAGGGTAATTCAACAATTACTTATGTAACTCGGCTGTATCTACAGCATCGACTTCTGCTGATTCGCAGAGGGAGAAACAGGGTGTCTTAAAGGACGGCCATGGGCAGGGAAGAGTACTTTGCTTACTAGGGTAAGGCGTGGCTGGCGTCCACAGGACATGTCATGGAGCAAGTTGCAAAATTGCGTTATGGGGCAGGGAGTTGTTAGGTTGATTAGATGCCGCACCAGGGGATGTATGTGTTGGATAAGTTTTACTCTCTTGCAGAGGAGAAAACTCATGTTTACACTCTTGAAATTGCATTTCCTCTCTAATTTGAAAAATCAGGCGTAAAATACTACAACATCAAAATATTATCTGGAGCACTGGCCAATGCATTTCGGTCTATGACCATCTTCAGGGCTGTACTTTAAATCATATTAAATATTTTTGAACCGTTGTACCAAGTAGGACAATACATCATATTACCATAAAAAATGTAAAACACATACCCCAAGTATATCCGGATGGTAGTAGTCAAAAAGGAGAAACAAGAAACACAAATAATGTCAGCCGCGCTATATATTGTGATAGACAAATATTTCTACCGTGTGAATCTGAACAATCTGTACCTTCTGTGCTGTTATCCTCACTTCTACATGTGCATAATTTTCGTTGAGTCCAACGTTTCTGTTAAACATGAGAAAAGACTGTCAAAGCCCTTCTATGTGATGGGTGTCTCTTCTGTGTGCATGGAGGTCTCTTACCTGCTTGTTCGTGCTCACGTTCTGGACCTGGCGCATTCACAGTGAAAGCGAAAGCAAAATGCGCGCGAGTGCAGACGCTATGTTACATTCCCATGGAAACGGGGGCGAGGTGACAGGCAGCAGCACGAACGCCGCTGCACGTATGCCTCGGGCCCCACCTCTCCGTGAGGTCATGGAAGGGCGGGGTTGTCGTCTAGGGAACACACAATGTTTTGGTAACTACGTATGTGTGTGTGCGCGTAGATGCTTTCTAAAACTAATGAAATGATAGTAATGAAGCATACAGTGGCGGTTTGAAAGCTCCTGTCTTAATGAAGGGGTGAGTGGATGCGTAACAGAGGGGATAATGATGCTTATCATCAATGCCCTCTAACTCTTCAAAGTCGAATGACCAAGGTTCCCACTATAATGTCCTACAGTTAACATGGATACTGAAGCTATATATTCATAACTCGATTGGAAAATCTACATAAGGATGAATGAAGTCTCGTATTTCTTTGAATAAAACCTAAACACTACATTTGAATATCATAGAATCAACAATACATAATGAAAGTTCTCAATGTTCAGGTTTAGAAAATACTTCTGGCTCAGAGGAAGCACATATAGTTGATCTCCTCATTGATTCCTTTAGGTGTCAGAGAGCTCAGTCTGTCGATCCAAAACGTCTCACGTTGATCAAGTCTTTTTTGTAAATCTTCATGCTTCTCTCTTCTTTGGACTCTTTCTAAAATTACAAATTTAATTTGGGCCAAGCTGTGCTGTTTGTTCTGCCAATGTCTGGCCACCGCTGAGCTGCTCAAGCAAACACCATGTCCATACCAAGATTCAAACTCCACAACTCGGGAGGAGCTAGCTTCCCAGTACAGGCTTCTAAGCTATGGAACACTCTCCCTGCTCCCCTCAGATCAGAACATTCCTTCCACTTATTCAAGAATAACACTAAGAGCTGGCTTCAGAACTTGGATACATTATCAGCTTAATCTCCAGGATCTTAGACTTGCTACCTGCCCCACTGTTCTTACTGTAAATACCATACTTTATTATTTAACTGCATTGAACTGTATCATCCATTGTTTTTGCCTGCAACTGCAATATGTATGTATCTGTAACACTATTCTGTATGTAACTAACGTTCTGTAACCTGACCTAAACTGACGCGCCTGTATGCCCCAGGGCCTGGCTGCGATTTATAAATAAATACAAATACAAGGGCCAACTGTTAGCATCTGTCTTGAATAAGGTGAAGACACCTTATTTTTCCTTTTTTTCGTGGTCAAAAGGCACCAGAGATGCTGTGCTCGCCCTGGCCGCCGGGGAGCCCATTGCAACAGAACTCCCGGTGCCCTCCGACTCACGGTGCTTGGCCTTATGTTGGGCCCCCGTCACTGGGGCGCCCTCAAAGGTCTAAGAAGACCACTCAGATCTCTTCTTGTGGTTGGGGGAGGCACGCTGCCGGGACTCGCCCATAGCAGGGGCCTTGGCCTGTAGCCACTCGGTGAGGTGTCTGCGCCGGTCCTTCATGGTGTGGGGGACCATCTCCTTGCAAAACGCACAGTCATCCTCCATATGCGTTTGGTCTGAATGCAGGCACTAGAGGCGCACGGAATGCCCATTGTCCAAGTAGGTGTTCCGTAGTCCGTATCCTGGACAAATCTTGAACAGAGGCGTCAAGTCTTCCTTCTCCTCTGCCATCTCCATGCGGGGTAGGCCTTGAAGAAGCTTCTGGAATCCTCCAAGAAGAAACTCAACGAAAAAGCAACCTTGAAGGACGCTGAAGAATCCAAAAATGGGTCCCTGTTAATCAGAAGATGGATCGATGGAGCTTGAGGCTCGATTGACTGGAAAAATAGAGTAGAACTCTAGGAAAAAAAAACACCAAAACGCAGTAAAAGCTCGAGAGCTATAGCATGAGGAGTAGACACTTGAACGTGCGGTAAAAATCTGAAGATGGCTGCCAGAGGAGGAGCTTAGGTAGAGGGCAGTCATTGGCTGGGGCAGTATGACACAGAGACCAGTGATTGGTTGTTAGGAGAAAGACAGTTCAGAAGTGAAACAAACTGATTTTTTCTTTTACTGATGATTCCCAGTCTGACGACAGGGGATATTCATGAGCATGTGAATCCATGCCCGACCCCATGCTGGAGAAGAGTGCATTTAGGGAGCCAGGACTACCAAAGTCATTTGGATACAGTCTATAGATCTGATGCACTCCTTGGATAGAAGACTTGCACAAAGTTAGAGAGTTCATAAAAATCACTTGCAGGGCCACAAGCTGTGAAAAGGGAGTTGAAATCGACTCAGAAAGTAAGTAGGTGCAAGTCTCAAGTGAGACAGCACGACTCAAAGCAAGAAGGTTAAGTACCCCAAGCCCAAACAGTACCTCTGGTTAGAAGAAAAGGTGGTCAAGCTGGATTCCGTCTTGCTACAGCCAAGCAGACCCTGGTTCCCGAGCCTTAGTCGTGGGGACAAGACGGAGGACGTCTGCAGGGCTCCTGCGGCATTACTCAGGAAGGTCGTCGGCAGCTATCTGCTCTTTTCGTTTCAGCGGCACTTCGCGCTTTCAGTGCTTAGTAAACCGCACTGATGCGGATCGCTGGACACCAGTTGTGCATTTTGTGCTCCCTCAGTCCGGCACTCTGGTGAGGGGACTCTGGATCGAGAGGTCCTGCTTCTGGAGGGTCCTTAGGAGGCTCCTGGAGCTTTTAGCCAGATGCGTTCCGTGGCAGACGTTGCACACTTATGGTCCCTCGACACCAGGCATTGGGCTTCTGCAGCAACTGAGAAGCAAAGCAGGTCGGGAAGGGCGCCAAGTGCAGTTCGTCTTGGGGTTAGTTCGTCCCACTAACAAGGGGAGAAGTCGTTCCAGAGGAGCTTCTCCGTCGAGTTGAAAAAGGCTGTCAGGGTTGGCCGCCAGTGGGCACACGGATGCAGATCCTCTCCGTGAGAGCTCTGCTCCTGGGATCCCTAAAAGTGCTTTGTGCCCCGACTTTTGCCCCCCCCCCACCCGCGCAACAACGACGGTCGGAGGTTTATGAACCTGTCCCCCACTCAACAGACGAAGACCCGGAGAAAATCGGAGCTGCCCTTCCCTAACAATCGCTCCGGCCCGAGCCTCTCCCCCTGGGCCCTCGACGCAGCATCCTGACGAGCACCGCAGTTGCGGGAGATCCGGGACGACCGGCCCCCGCCTACTATCCCCCCCGTGGACTTGCCGAGCCGCGGTTCCCTTTACCTGCTGTTCGCTCCCCGCTCTGTCCTGTGATCGCCGTGGACCGGGAGCACACCGAATGCGAGGTGGGTACTCCCACCCCCCGCGCCGATGCAGACGTGCGGCCCAGGACGCAGCACGCACCGGAGCACAAGACCATCCGGGTGAGTGCCCGCAACACGTGTGGACTCCCCATTGCCCCGGTGACACGGCCCCGTGGGGGCACTCCCGGCCCTGACACCACCCGCGGGCAGTGTTTCCCAGCCCGCAGAGACGAGACCTCCCCTTCTCCCTGCTGACTAACGGGCTCGCTTGCAGCGGGCCCGACATTCTGCTACCACCCGTGCCCACGTAAAATCCGCGGGCGTCGGCTTGGAAGGCTCAGCCCCCCTTGTCTCTCTCCACCAGTAGACCACAGCGATCCACAGTGGCTACGACCCCGCGGCCCAGAGAATCGGCCCACCACTGCGTGGCGACCGTTGCAACACCACAGAACGGCCAATTCTAGCACCGTGGGCCCACCCCTGGGCCCACGTCCCCCATACGAATTTCACCCATGGGCTCAGGGTGGCCCACCTGACTCAAAACCACCTACCAATCCACGAACACGGCCCGCGACACTGCGCAGGAGGCCTATTGATTTCCCCTTGAGGCCACACACGGTGACATAGGCCCCCGCTGCACCTAAAATACTGGATACAGAGTCTACCCCCTACCCAACCGCCCCACGCCAGGCACCCTTGGACGGTGTGGTGGTGTCGGGGGGCGGCTCCACCCCTCTACCTGAACCACTTCAACGGGTCTCCAGTGACTGCGACAAAGAACTCGCCCCCCGCACTGAGGCCAACATAGAGGGTTGGGCCCCCACTCTTGGGGCGTGTGCCCTCCTTTATAAGCTCCCTCCGAGCCCCCGCCAAGACCCAGGCTGCCCGCTCCTGAGCCTCCACCTATGCAGCCCTACCGGGACATATGTATTGACCCACAGCACTGCAGAGACGCCTTTGACGCGCGAGACCAAAGACTGAGGGCCATCACGAAGAGGGTGCGACGCGAACGGAGGATAGGGCCCCTGACCCCAGGGCGTGTGCCTCCTCCCAACGTAACACTCCAGCCCCACGGGACACCTGAGCTAGTGCTTCGTAACCCATACCGGAAATGGTTTGAGACCCCTGTGCAGAGGGTAGGGCCCCCACTCCTGAGGCGTGTGCCTCCTCGCACCCACACATCGCATGAGCACCAACAGCAGACTCGCCAGATTCGCCTACATTCCTCCACACCCGGACGCAGATACCAACTGTGAAATGTCGACAGAGCCCAAGGAGGCAGGTGCGGCCGCCACCAAGGGAGACATAGCCACCCTCCTGAGTGAAATCAGAAATATGGGCACTAAACTGGGAGGGAAGATCGACAAAATGACCCAGAGAGTCGATGGCATAGAGCAGAGACTAGAAGGGGTTGAAAACAATCAAGCCTCGATCGACATATAGGAAACCCAACTAGACCTCAGAATGCGCAACATAGAGAAAAGGGAGGAGGACATTCGATTGAAAATTGATGATTTACAAAATAGGGAAAGTCGTAACAACCTCCGATTTTTCGGGATCCCGGAATGTGAGGGCGAAACAGAAGACCTCAAACAAACCATACGTGACATCATCAGGATTCTAGTTGCAGACGAGAATGTAGACGAACCCACAATTGAACGGATACATAGGGCTGGCGGCCCGTCGGGATGTCCGAGATCTGTCCTGGCCAGGTTTCACAGATATCAAGATAGAGCAAGAATTCTCACGAAGGCCAGGTCAGCTGACACCCACACTCTCGGCGGAGCCCAAATAACCATTTTCCAGGACCTCTCATCGCTAACTCTGGCCCTACGACGTCTCTGCAGCCCCCTAACAAAATGGCTTAAGGACCAAGGCACGAGATACAGGTGGGGATATCCCTTTTCCCTCACCTTTGAACATGGAAGCAGGCGAATAACGCTCCGCTCCGAAGACTAAATCCGGAATTGCATTTCAGACCTCCTGGCCACTGACCCACGAGAGGGACCACATGATGAATCCGCTCAGGACAGAGCGAAAAGGGGCCTCGGGGCCCGGAAAGATATAAGGTCAAGGGATCCAGAAAATACAGACGTCCCAATGATTCCCCGGACAGCAATAAGTGAGACAGTACACACCGGACCCTCACCCTTGGGAGAGCCAGCCGGGACCTACGGGCTGGAGGTTTTGCACCTCGCGGTGAGACACTACCTCAGTACTGCCGGACATTGCCCACTATGAGCTCACCACCTGAATAACAATGAATAGCCGGCTGGCATACAATGGACCAGGAGACCGCACGTATCGTAACAAAGTTCTTTTTTTTTCATGAAAACAGCAGTTGTTTGTTATATTGTAATTGATGTTGATTTCTAAAAAGTGGGGGGGAGGGGGCTCAAAATCCTAGTTTGGTGACATGGGAGATGGGGGTCGCGTAGCTATGACCCTCACAGGCGGTCCAACGGCGGGCTGGCTGCGTGCACCTGGTCCAACGCGGACGCCATCGACACTTGGACTCAGTTCTTCATGGAAGGGAAAATCATCGACCACAGCTTAGAACTGAGGACAATGGGTATTACATTCAATACCCCAAAGGGGAGGGAGGGGGGGGTGGAACGCGAAAAATTTCGTGGCCTCACGCGGCACAAAACACTCATCAGTATACTTCCACAGTGGCAACTAAACGCAGAAGACGAGGCGACGTGCATACCGAACTCACAGAACTCAGCGATGTTCAACGGTCGTAACAAATCATGTGACAGGCACGGCACCCTCAAAATTGGCCCACTCAATGTCAAAGGTCTCAATTACCCGACTAAGAGGTCGCTAGTATCCCGAGAATTCAAGAGGGCAGGCTTAGAAGTTCTCTTCTTGCAAGAAACCCGATACTGCAAAGGCGAGGAACGGAGGGTCATATACCCCAAACTAGGCACTGAGCATTGGGGTTCCGGTCCGTTGAAGAAGGCTGGAGTGGGCATTCTGACCAACAAGGCCCTACAGTTCGAGTTATTGAGATCCTGGTCAGACGTGAGCGGCAGAGCAATCGTGCTGGTAGGCAAGATACAAGGCACCATTATCACACTAGCATCTATATATGCACCCAACACTGGCCAATCCCAGTTTCTCCAACGAATGATCCACAAAGTTATGACCAAGGCGGAGGGCGAAGTGATCCTAGGAGGAGACATCAATACTTGGATGGACCCGGAGGTGGATAGGCAAGCAGGCAACCCTTCTGCAATCCCACCTCCTCCCCCTCCCCCACCCCCCCCATCTAGTGGTGCCCGCTCCCGAGTTGCAGGCATGATAGAGGTCTACAACCTCA
Source organism: Ambystoma mexicanum (assembly GCF_040938575.1). Lineage (NCBI taxonomy): Eukaryota > Metazoa > Chordata > Amphibia > Caudata > Ambystomatidae > Ambystoma > Ambystoma mexicanum. The sequence continues at coordinate 1,311,031,645 of NC_090930.1, read as the reverse complement.
CAGATGCATGGAGACATATGAACCCGACCCGAACAGGCTTCACCTTTTACTCGATGCCACATGCCACGTACGCCAGGATTGATTATATATACCCAACGGCCGCACTCACCACGGCGATGATAGAATCCAGCATATTTCCGGTCACGTGGTCAGACCACGACATGGTGATGGTCACTCTCGACCAAATGGCCCTTCCTCGGAAGTGCTCCAAATGGCGTTGCAATGAATCGCTCTTTAAAGATTCCGATTTCCGGGACCAACTGGAACAAGATATCACCCACTACTTTGAACTAAACAATATGGGGGATATCTCCACGAACACAGTTTGGGAGGCGGGCAAAGCCACCTGGAGAGGAGTCCTCATTAGGGAAGGAGCGGCGAAGAAAAGAGAACGCCAACTCATAGAAAGTAGGCTTAGAAGCAAAATCACCCAACTAGACCACATGGCCCAATCTGCGACTTCCGACAGACTACACAAGATTGAACAAGCTAATGCCAAAAGGGAAGAACTACAGCAATTGGAAACAGGGGACATTGTGCATAAACTCCAATACTTGAAACAGAAACACTGTGAACACGGAAATAAGGCCGGGGCCCTACTCGCTGCAAGACTCCGCGGTCAGCGCCGCGAGAGATGGGTGCCTACTATATATGAAGAAGAAACACCCCACGACCATCGCCCCCCCAATATCTCTGAAACCTTCGCCAATTTCTACGAGAAACTCTATGCCTCACAGGCTACACCGCACAAAGAAGCGATCACAGACTATCTGTCCAAAGTATCCATGCTGTCTCTCCCATCAGACATCACACAAGCCATGGATACCCCCATTACGGCGGAAGAAGTAGAGGAGGCAATCAAACTACTCCCAGCCAGGAAGGCTCCCGGGAATGATGGATACACAGCAGGATTCTACAAGACCTTCCAGAATGTTCTACTCCCATTCATGGTTGACCTCTTCAACAACATTCTCCTCTCCGGTGTGGCCCCCGAATCCTTCTCGGAGGCTCTAATAACAGTAATTCCCAAAGAGGGAAAGGACCCGAAGCACTGTGCATCATATCGTCCGATATCTCTCTTGAATATCGATGCCAAAATATACACAAGAATCCTCACTGCACGCCTAGAGTCGCAAATGCCCTCGATAATACATAATGACCAAGTAGGCTTTATTCTGGGTAGACCAGGTGCAGACTCCACACGCAAGACCTTCCACCTAATACATGAAACCAAAACATCACCAGAGATGCCAGCATTGTTATCAATTAACGCCGAGAAGGCATTCGATAGAGTCGAATGGCACTTCCTCGAGGCCACGTTGAAGCAAATAGGTTTGGACCCCACCCTCTGCCGAGCGATAAAAGCCGTCTACACGACCCCGAAAGCTTCTGTAATGGTGCTCTCAGTTCTCATGCTGGTTCCCGCTCACTAGGGGAACGAGACAAGGCTGCCCCCTTTCGGCAATACTTTTTGCACTATACCTGGAACCACTTGCCCGAGCTCTCCGCACGGATACCGCCGTGGAAGCAATTCGAGTAAATGGCAGAGAATATAAACTGGCCTTGTATGCAGATGATATTCTGCTCCATGTACTAAACCTGCTGTCGTCAATCCACCTCATAGAAGAATACGGGATACTCTTTGGCTTTAAAATCAATAGAACCAAATCCATCCTCTTCCCACTCCGTGAACCCTCCCCAGAGCAGCGAATAGAGCTTGAACGCCTTGGCCTGACCATAGAGGACTCCACGTTGCGCTACCTTGGGATTAACATAACAAGAGACCTGGCTCAGCTCTACGAGGCAAACTTCCCTCAACTCTTCATTGCCCTCAAGGCTGATCTCCTAAAATGGAAACCACTTACAATCTACTGGATGGGACGCCTAAACGCGATCAAGATGGTGACCCTCCCACGTTTCCTATATCCATTCCAGGTCCTCCCTATCACGATCCCAGAACACTTCTTTAGACAGGTCAAGAAAGCCATACTCTAATTCCTCTGGGACGGAAAGAAACCCCGAATACCTTATGATATCCTGATACTTCCGAAGTAACTGGGAGGAGTTGGCCTTCCTGATATAGAAAAATACTATCAGGCAACCCAACTGAGAATTCTGGTGCCACACCTACGGGACAGAAAAGACCTCCAATGGGTCCAGCTGGACAATGACATCCTGATCCACGTGACCCTCGCAGAGTGGCTATGGTTCCCTAGATTGAAGCTTACAAGACGCCTGCGTGACCACCCGATACTGACCACTATGTGGAACATCTGGAAGAAGGGAAAGGGCATGACTGGAGTCACAACATGGCCCTCCCCCCTGAGCCACCTCTGGTCTCCGGGGATCCGCGAGAAAATCCCCGAACATGCCAGGTATCAAACCTGGTTTGATGCCGGCTTAGAGAGAGTTGGCCAGCTGTGGAGAAAAGAGAAATTTATATCAATCTTGCAGTTGGAGGAAGCCCTCCAAACCCACCCGATTCCAATCTTCCTATACCTACGACTGAAAGGGGTGTTATCGAGAGAAGAATGGAAGACCACTACACGCAGAGAACGGACACCCTTCGAAACAATCCTTGATACGACCAACACGACCAAGGGGCTAATATCCCACATGTACACAGCCTTATTCACCAAAGTTCAATCTCCGAGCATCCGCCTCAAAGGAAAATGGGAAAAAGATTGACAGAGAATGTGACCAGCAGGCTTGGGACAGAATCTGAAACGCCGGCCAAAATATTTATTGCCACCCAATACAAATTACATGCCGTGAAACTACTCCACCGGTGGCAGCATGACCCGCATAGATGTTTCAAAACTCCAGCCCAGGATGCTGGCGACATTGTTGTACGGACGCCGACTACTGGCATATGTGGTGGAAGTGCCCCAATGTGCGCATTTACTGGCAGGAGGTCCTGGGGTGGATCAAGCGACTAGATGGCATAGAAAGGGAACCTTCCCCCCTTCTGATGTTGTTTGGCCTCGAGGAAGAGGACGACAAATTGGTGCGAATGAAAGGACTAGCGTCCCCCCCTCCTACTGGCAGCCAGAGCAGCCCTAGTCATAAAATGGAAATCCCCACGACTGCCAAATGAGAAGGACTGGCTGAAAGTCGCCACCAATATTTACACGATGGAGAAAATAACGGCGGCCCTCCATGACAAGGCCGCGAGACATGAAGAAACCTGGATCGACTTCATAAGCCATTACATTTCGGGACCGGCCACTGACCCACCATCTAGTCAGTAACAGCTTTAACCAACTGACCCCAGCGAGAAATGGAAACCGAGAACCACATCACCTGATGCCTGTGCCTGTCACACACCTAATCTGTAACATCTGACAATAACTATGACCATCGAATCACGTCACATCGCCCGTTTTAGCACATTACAACAAGCACCACGCCCTGAAAGTTTTATGAGCAAAGACAAGGGGGAGGGAGGGAACAGGAGTTATACTGTTCATCTATCAGAGTGGACACGTATTTTATTGTATTTTTGATGCCTAAATGTTTCACTTCGGATGTTTAAAATTAATAAAATTGAATTTGAAAAGAAAAAAAAAAAGGCTGTTAGTACAGCAGCAGGGCTTAACCGGGCAATTGAAGGTACAGGAGGTTGCAGCGAGCTTCGTTCACAGTTTATTCTTTGGATATTCTTCCAGTGGTCCCAAAAACCTCGCCTTTTAAGCAGATTTCTCCCATTCATGCACTGCCTAGGCTGTCAATCACATAGCAGGGTGGCGTCGGACAGCCAACCAATCAGGACTAGTTTCAGGACCCTCCCTCACAGCCTGTCCTTCAAGACACACTGGAGCCAGGGGCAGGCTTCAGGGCTAATGCCCACCAAAGCCAAGACAAACAAAGGCAAGACAAACAAAGGACTCAAAACTGTCTTCAAGCACACAGCAAATGCCAAGAAAGACCTCAAACAGAAAATGGCGAAAAAAGAAGACAGGGGCCCTTTTGATAAAATGGTCACCATGGGTGCGGTATTGCAGCCGAGGGTTCAGCCTGCGGTAGAAAAGCACAATGGTAGGAAAAATTAAACCACTGCCACCAGCCATTTAAAGTAGTGAGGGTAACATAAAAATGTGAGAAAGTAGGACAAGGGGCTAAGTAACCACCCAACACTCCACATAAGATGGCGTGTGCTGGACCTACAAAGAGAAAAGGTAAGTAAAGTCAATTTCACTTTACCATTCTTGGGAACTGTAGTTCACCCAAGAAAAAGGCAATTAAACCTTAAGAGAAATCTAAAGGATTTCTCGGTGACACTGCACTGGAGGTACTGTGTGTCACTATATAAAAAGCAGATACCTATGGAGTTTGTCGGACTCCAAAAACAGTGAAAACAAAATCCAAATCAGGAAAGAACACACGAGAGGGAGAAAAAGGTCCCATTCACCCAGGGATTAAAATTAAAAAGTCCTAACTCCAGAAAAAGAGCTGGGGGTCTTTAAAGTGGGAGGATTTTTGCACAGAAATTAAAATTCTCCCCAACACCTTCGTCCAGCACTGCAGTGATAGAACAAGGGTTTTTGAGACAACCACTAGATCGTCCCACTGACCGCTTGCTTGACACCATTGGCTTGAGAGCCACTCTTGCATAAGACATGTGCAGGCTGGTATGTGGAGCCAGGGAAATGCAGGATGCCATCAATCCTCATAGCTGCATGGCTCTCAGTAATGTCGTCCGATGACCGGCTAGATATTGAGGGATCTGGAACAACATGTGTTGGACCCTCTTGTTGGAAGGGAAGACCAGTTTGTCTTCTGTCCGAATCAGCACCTCCAGAAATAGTTTCACTTGGCAGGACAAGACTTGATTTCTTTTCGTTGATAAAGAACACCAATTGAAAGAGGAGGTCTACAGTCTTTTGGGTGTTCGCTAAACACGCTTGATTGGAGTCTCCCGTTATGAGCCAGTCTGGATAAGGGTATACTGTAATGGACAGTCTGCGCAAGTGAGCTGCTGCTGCTGCTACTACTACTGCTACTACTGCTGCTACCACCACCACCACCAGAACCTTGGTAGAAATCCTCAGGGCTGAGGCAATGCTGAAGGGGAGTACTTCAAATTGATAGTGTCTTCCATCTTGAACGTTTAGTACTTCCAGTGCGCTGGAAACATTGAAATATGAAAGTATGCATCTTCATATCCAAGGTGACCATGTAATCCCTGTGCTTTAGCAGTGGAATCACATTCTGCAAAGTTATCCTGAACCTTTGAGGCTCGACATACTTGTTTGCAAGGCGCATGTCTAATACAGGGCGCATGGTCAGATCCTTTTTGTGTACAATTAAGTATATGGAACAAGTTACTTACCTGTAACAATTGTTCTCCAGCATGGGTCTGGCATGGATTCACAAACTCATGAATATTCCCAGTCAGGCAGGGAATCCTCGGTAAAAGAAAAAGTTTCACTTACAAACTGTATTTCTCCTCTAAACCAATCACTGTACTGTGGGTCACACGGCCCCCAGCCAATGACTGCCCTCTCCCAAGCTCCTCCTCTGGCAGCCATCTTCGGATTTGGTAAGCACGGAAAGGGGCAGTATGACCAAGAAGAGCAGCAGAGGGGTAGGAGGGAGGGTTTGCATGTGAATCCATGCCAGTCTCATGCTGGAGAACAATAGTTACAGGTAAGTAACCTGTTCCTTTTCCAGCATGGGGTCCGACATGGATTCACATGCTCATGAATAAAGAATACATAGCAGTACAACATTAGTCAACCATGGGAGGTGGCAAAGCTCAACAGAACAATCAGCTCTTGCCTCTGGAACAGAATAACCTCAAACAAACCAGTTGCTTAGTACTGCTTGCCTGACTCTGGACTCCTCCTTGGAATCCCTGTCGACGCAGTAGAATCTCGTGAAGGTATGCGTGAACCTCCACGTAGCAGTCATGCAGATGTCCATCAGGGGCACACCAGATAGGCACGCCGTCGTTGCAGCGATCGCTCCGGTGGAATGGGCTCTCGGACGGCCGGGCAGCAGTCGGTTGGCCAACTGATGAGTGTGTGATACAGCCGGAGAGCCACCAGGAGATGGAAGCCTTGGGCAAGGCCTTCCCATGGTTCACAGGACCAAAGTTCACGAACACTTGAGACGTTTTCCGAAAACACTTTGTGCGTGCCATATAGAACTTCAGAGCACTAGCAACATCCAGCGAGTGCAAGGCCCTTTCAGCCGGTGACGAAGGCGTCAGAAAAAACACAGGTAACACCAAAGACTTGTTGAGGCGGAATTCCGACAGAACCTTTGGCATGAAGGAGGGATGCGTCTGCAGCACCACCCTCGATTTGTGGAAAGTCAGATACTGCTGTTTGCAGGATAGGGCCTGGAGCTCACCCCCCCTCCTGGCAGAGGTGATGGCCACAAGGAAAGCCTTCTTCCAAGAGAGGAATTTGAGAGGGGCCTGATGCATAGGGTCAAAGGGGGCTCCCATGAGCCTTGTCAGCACCACGCTGTGCTCCCACGCCAGTGCAGGAGCCTTCACCAGCGGGAAAGATCAAAACAGTCCTTTGAGGAATTCCTTGATGAGATGGTGGGACTAAAGAGAAGATCTTCCTGGAGTCCTGGTGAAGCAGGAGCTAGCTGCCAGATGCACCTTGATAAAGGTGTGGCCAGCCCCACCTTGGCCAAGTATGGCAGAATCTATGGGGCCGTGACCCTCTGATGAGTGATCTTCTGCCACGTAGCGAGACGCTTCCACTTGTGACCGTAGCACTTGAGAGTTGACGATCCTCTGGCCTTGGCAAGCACTTCCCTGCAGTCTTCCGGCAACTCGTATCCTCCAAACTCTAGGGCACCAGGAGCCAAGCCCTCAGGTTCAGCGATCCTGGGTCATAATGCAGTTGCGCCTCCTCCTGGTGAGCAGATCTGCGACCACTAGCAGTTTGACCGGAGGGGATGTCGACAGGCTGAGAAGGTCTGGGTACCAAATCTGCTGCGGTCACGCCAGGGCAACAAGGATCATCCTGCATCGGCACTGTTTGAAGTCGACTGATGACTCGCAGCAGGAGAGGCAACAGAGAGGAAAGTGTACAGAAACAGCCCTTCCAACAGAAAGGAGAACCTATCCCCCCCCCCCATGTTGCTCAGCTGGTGGAACCCGCTGGCATATTTCTGGCATTTGGAGTTCGCCACCGTCGCAAACAGATCGATCTGGTACCTGCCCCACTTGATGAAGAGGCAGTCCACCTGGTCCTGCCGAAGTTCCCACTCGCGGCAGGAGCGCAACTCCCTTCTGAGGGAGTCGGCAATGGTGTAATTTACTCCCGCCACGTGAAAGGGGATGAGGAATGCCACAAGGTCTGAGCCTTTCTGGAGAGCGCTGGGGATCGGGTGCCTCCCTGCTTCCTGATTTAGAACATTGTGGTGGTATTGTCCATGAAGATCCTCACCACCTTGCCTTTTAGGGACGGAAGGAATTAATTGAGGGCCCAGAACACTACACGGAGCTACCCAACATTGATGTGGAGATCCTTCTCCTCCGGGCAGGCGTGCAGACTTCCGATATGGCCTCCCCAGCCCTCCAGGAAAGGGAAAGTATCTGTGGTGACCGTCTCCTGGTATGAAGGGGGGTGGGGGGTTTGGAACCCTGTGCCCCGGGTGATGTTTGAGTATACGCCACACTTCCTCATCACCCGACTGAATTCCTGGTTGAGAGGGATCTCGTCTGTGAAGCTTCCGGACACTTGTATCCAGCGAGCATCCAGGAACTCCTGAAGAGGTCGCATCCGCAACCTGCATAGCCGGATAAGGTAGATGCAAGACAACATCATGCCGAGCAGCAACTTGATGGTCCTCACTGTGGCGGTCTGCAGTGACAGCCATTGTACCTTTCCCAGCAAAGCCGCTACCCTCTTCTCCGAGGAGAATGCCAGGCAGGAGACCTTGTTGAGCTTGGCTCCTAGAAACAGTGCGACCTGCAATGGAGTCAAGCAGGACTTCGGATAATTGAATGAAAATCCCATATCCGTCAGCAGCTGGACGGTCGTCTGTGAATCCCCTGTAGACGTAGATGGGGGCGCCACTGGTGCCAGGCACTTCGTAAACACCGTAGGAGCTGACTTTAGGCCGAAGGGAAGGGCCTTGAATTGGTAGTGCCTTCCTTGTACCACAAAGCGCAGGAACTTCTGATGTTTCCTGTGAATGGGGACGTGGAATTTGGAGTCTTCTAGATCCAGCAACGACAAGAAGTCTCCTTCCTCCAGTTGGCTAAGCATGGGCTGCAACGTGACCATCCTGAATTTGTGCGACTTGAGGAACTCGAGACGCTGCAGGTCTAGGATGGGCCTCCAGCCCCCTCCAGCCCCCCCCATGTCTTCTTTTTGACTAAGAAGTATCTGGAGTAGACTCTGGAGCCCCAGAGTTGTCTTGGAAGTAGCTCCATCGCCCCTTTTTGCAGCATGTCCCATACCTCCTGCAGGAGCTGAGGGATGTGCTGCTGCTGCCGGGTCACCAGGGTGAAACTCCTGGGTTTTTTCGTGGGCAATAGCATCCAGCACCCATCTGTCAGTGGAGATCTTCTCCCACTCGACGAATCCAGTCAGCCGGCCGCCCACCGGGATACATGGGTGGGGGCCCGACGTCCTTTCTGGTTGTGTCCTGGGGCGGCGATGGCGCGGACCACTTCACCCGAGAGCCTTGGCCTCTGTAGGTCTCCTGGGTCGTGGACCGGGCAGGCTGACAGTACGAAGAGGAGCACCCAACAAAACCTTTCGGCGATCTGCCTGACTTAACTCCACATGCGCAAAAGCAAGAGCGGTGCTGTTGGGAGTACCCAGGGCCTGAGCAGTATCTGTATCCACCTTGATGGCCTGCAAGGACTCGTCGACGGCCTTCCCGAATAGGTTATCCCCGTCAAAAGGCATGTCCAGCACCTTCGTCTAGCAAACAATTTTGGTAATTGATCATCTATCTGAAAATCACCTTGTGTAAGCAGCTAGACAAAATAGATTGTGGCCAGACAATTCGGTATTGTCAAGGAAACCCATTCACCACTTATCTCCTGAACACCATTTCATTGTAGAGGATTATGTGGTTAAGTAACTGGAGAGTAACCATGTATTCCAAAACAAGTCCATAATGCACACAACCTAGATTTAAAAAGGGAAAAAAAAACATCCTGCTGGTATATCTTTTTAATTTCCAGGTAGCAACAATCCACTCCTTCCATCCAATGTGTAGCCCCCACTAGTCTCTCATCCTGAAATATGCTGCCTCTAGAATCTATATTATGCAGATATAACGAGAAACAGTGCTTCTATGTTGGCAGTAGCATTATGCTTAATCAGGTACCACTAGCGAGTCAGTAGAAAAGACCAGAGAAAAGTGAATGGTTCAGAAATGGTAGCAGGGCTGTAAGCAGGGTGCTGTAGGTGAAGAGTATGTAATTCAGTTGGTTCCTAGACACCTTTTAAAGTATCTCTTTCACAGTACTAAAAATAAAGGTTGAGAGGCCAAATGGCATGCTACTGTGTCAGACTTATTCATGACAGATTATTCCAGGTGACTGGAACGTAGGCTCTCTAGATGTTTTGCATTAGAATGTCCATGATAACTCACAATTGCCTATTCTGACCATGGCTGTTGGTGGTCCTAGCGCAAAACATCTAGATAGTAAAATGTTACAGACCACTGGCCTTTTAAAACCTTCCATAAACAAAGAGATTGAATGATACACAAAAATGTGACTCACCTGCTTCCTTACGGTGCATTCAAAGACCACTTCTTTCTCTTCATCTCGCATTACTGGAACAATGGAAATATTTCCCACATTCACATGACCACGAATAACTGGCAACAAATCGAAACAATTTTCTTTAATCTTCTTAAGTGCATTATTTACAGCTTCTTCATTAGGATCAGACACGTTTTGTACAGTAGAAGGCAATGTTGAGCTATTTTCATTCTGTTTTGTTTGGCCATCAAGGATACAAATGGACTTGCTTACTTCAATTTCTTTGTTGGAGCAAGTTGCCATGTCATCTTTGAGATCCAGATTTGGCGAATCATTGCCTAAACAAAGTCTTTTTGCACTCCTTGGCATATTCCCTGCTGCAGGGGCCCTTTTTCCATTAGCACCAATCAAACTGTCAGGGGGTTGATGGTGCTGTATATCTCTTTGTACAGCACTGCTATCATCACTCTTAGAGTTTTTTCCTGTTTTAACAAATGCAGTTGAAGTAGATGTTATTGCTTTGAACCCTGTGATTTGACTGACTGGACCAGGTAAAAGCTTACACTCTGCAGGCGAACACCTATTCAGCTGTATATTTCCTTTCAGTATATTAAGTGTTCTTGCTTGAGCAGAGAGTTCAGGATACATTGAATCCAATATTCTGACTGAATTCTCTTGTGGCATTCTTGGTGTAGCATTTCCACCTGCCGATGGTGGAAGTCTCCCAGGCACCGGAAGCGCATGCTTGGGTGTAGCAGCACAGAACTGCAAAGGTGATGATACAATTCTCTTACTCGACAAGTCACAGGGGGAAGGGGTTGTAAACACATTTTTATACCGTTGATCATCTGGCAATGGAGACATAAGAGGTGCAACTGGAGTTTCACGCAATGGAGAAATTAGGTCATCAAGGGGTGATGGAAGAGAGGACCTACTGGAAGTTGACATAATTGGGGATAAAGGACGAAGGGTTCTTGGAGGAGTAGCTATCAAAGGTTGCAGTAAAGGAGGTAATGGTGGACCCATCTCAGATCTAACTTTGCTTATAGTTTCAGGAGAATGTTTTGTTGTAGTAGAGGTATCAGCATTTGCCAGTATAGGCTGGTTTTCTGCAGTGGGTGTAGTTTTTGTTTTACCTCTTACTCGAGCAATCCTCATAGGTGGCCCCCTGTTGCAAACTTTAGAGACAGTCATCGCAGAATCACTGGGCAACACATTTGATGACTCTTGGGCCTGATTTGGTGAGCTATTTATATCAACTGTAGATGCACCCAATGATTGTTTTCCCAGACCCTTGTTTGAGCTTTTAAGAGCCAAGATGTGCCTCGATTTAGCTGCCCTAGGGTCGGAGCATTCCATCGGGAATTTCCATGGATGTACGCTAGGACCAGCATTTTCCCCAGTTAGTGGAACAGCCCGTTTTGTTTCAAGATTTGTTTCTGCATCAGAAGAGGAGGAACTCTTTTCCATTTTTGTAGGAGATGAATCACAAACATTTTCATCACTTGGTTTAGAAGATGGTAGCGGCGCAGTGAACGACTCTGAAGACAACTTTGGGTCGTCTACACTGTGTGATATGCTTGAAACAGTCTTGGTTCCACTTTTGATGTTTGACTCCTTGTTTGGATCTGTCAAATTAACAGCTGACCGACTGTTTTTTGTTGCAATACCAATTACTAGATCCATGTCCTTTTTGGAAAACAAATGATCCTTCGTTGAATCACTTTCTAAAGTACTCTTATCAGTTGATCTTTCAGATTCATGCTCTTCTGGTGAAGGACTCAAAGTAGGGGTTTTCTGACCCACAAGCTCCATGACAGTGATCCTTTCCTCTTGGTGTGCATCTAGATTACGCTCTGTGAGATTACGTGGTACAACAGATTTTGACTCCAAAAGACAGGCAGCTTGCGACAGAATATTCAGGTTTGTATGGTTTATCTCACATAAACCAAGGTTGGTTTGATTAACTGCTTCCAAATATGGAGCTGTAACAGGTTCCCGAGTGCTTTGCGGGGAAGTGTTTTGATAGTCTTCATCGGTGCTTGAGGTTTTAATCCTCTTCATCATTTCTGTTAGTTTCACTAAATCCTGCAGATACTTTTTCTTAGTAGGCTTTCTGCCATTCCGACGATTAGTATTGAGGACCTCTCTTTCAGGAATATTATCGTCCGGTTCAGAGTCGCCTAGCTCACTGATGATTTTACTTGTGCTGCAACTCTGAGTACTTTCAGGTTTCTGGCTTTCCGCAGGCCCACGAGCCCTTCTAAAACTAGAAGCATTAGTGCATATTGGATTTTCTCCATGTCCCTCAGCACTTACCCCTTTACTCACATTGTTCACTTCATCTGAACCTTCAACTGCACTTTGCTTCGAAAGCACACTAAAATCCAAGTTTAGTTCTGTTTTGAAATACTGCTTTAGATTTCCTGGTATCAGCATAGACTCGTTTCCAAATTGTATGGCACTTGCTAAATCGACACCAGTGTGGATTTGACTTGCAAGCTTCTTCTGTTTTTCTTTGATGGTTCTGGAAAGTCCAGTAGCATCAACACTTATACCGTCATCCTCATTCTGCACAGAGGTGTCAGAGCAACAGGAGTAGTTGCTTTTAGCAGAATTCTTCAGACCAGCATCTTCCAGCTCTTGCTCGAGAGGAGGATTACTTTGTGTTCCACTTACTTTGTATTCCACATCTCGCAGGGTAGTTTCTGGCATTGTACAAGCATCAGCCATCGAATCCTCCAGGGAACATGGCACATGGATTTCAACATTTACGTTTTCATCTACTTCAGTGGCTTTTTCTGTAACCGATTTTGAATGAGACACAAAAGGTTTACCTGAGCAACAAACTCCAATGGAGTTAACATCACTTTTGGTAGTCTGTGAAGCATTAGAACTAATTTCAGACAAACATTCATTTTTAGGCTGCATTGGTTTATCAATTTGTGCACCATTATGTTCTGGCTCACACATTGTTTTTGTTACAACTGCTTCCGGTAGTGGTGTAAGCTCTTGTTTCATATTTTGGTTACCTCGAGATGATTTCAATATTGGTATAATTGTTGCCTCTTCTTCCAAAGTGTTGCAGAAATTAGGCATTTCTACTTTAGAAGATAAAACTGTGTTTTGTGGCAACTGTAGTAACTGCTTAGCACAAATCAGAGTGTGAGGATCTACAAGATCACACACTTTTAGATTATTCACACCAACCACAGATTTTGCATCAACATGTTGATGTTCCGCTTCTACGGATTTAATAATTTTGCTATTTGTGGCCCCACCTTGCAGCACTTCAATATCTACATTTGCAACATCTGCAATCACAGTTTCTGTGAAATTAATTGTGAAAGCAGGCTTGAAATTCATTGTAAAATCTTGCACTGCATTGGTTTGCAAAATGTTTAAATCCTGTACACCTGGAGTATGTTGTATTTTACTAGAGGGATAATCAGTGAGATTTTCCTTGTGCAGCGTACTAGTAACATGTGTAATAGAAACAGTTGGTGCATCTGCGTTTCTTGTATGTGGCCCATTAGTTTCCATGTGATTGTCAGGAAAGGTTTCCAAAGTTGGTAAATTAGTTACAGTTATTTCGGCTGATTCCGTTTCCATGTCATCCTTCTGGTATGCATTCCCATTCACAGCCTCTTTTTCGGTAATCCTACATTGAAAATTGTCCCCCTCAGTCACATTTTTGGAATCCTGAGCTAAGGAGTAGGAATGCTCAGAGAGGTACCTCTGATCTTTTTCTTGTGAATTTTTTGAGAGACTTGTTTCTGTATGTACAACAGGTTCTGTACCATGAACTACAGCAACTGCAGCTGTAGAATATTTTTCTGTGTCCACTGATGAATTATCCATGTACAGTTCCATTCCGGTCTCTTTAGCCGCTTGTGAATGAACAGAATTTCCTTGTGAAAACATTGCTTTTTCAGTTGAAAGTAGTTCACTTTTAACAGTCCCCAGCTTTTTGGACTGCAAGGAAAGACCAGTTACAACAGTATCCACTAACTCTGAATGTTTAAAGGCAATCAAACTGTTGACTGTAAAAGCTCCCACATCACGCAGTATTGTATTGCCAGACGTAGCCGATAAATCCTTCTCAACATGAGAGTGAGTTTTTATTGTAAATATAGGCTGGTCTGAGTTTGTTCTAGAACAATCTAATGCAGTTAGACTTTCCTCAGTTACAGAGGTTCTCTCATGTGACGCGTTTAAAGGTGTATTAAATGGTCCTGAAAAATGTTTCCCGTTTGCAGTCGTCTCTTCACTTGTACAAGTCATCTCATTCGACTTTATTACTTTACTGGATCGACAATCAACATTGTCACTGGCAGTTAAAGTATTTTCAGCTGCACTTACATTTTCCTGAGAGGTCAGTAGTTCATTTGCAATTATTTGGCAATGTTCTGAATTCAGAAACTTATTTTCTGTTGTCTCGGTTTGCATCAGTTCATTATGAGATGCTGCGGTACATGCTGGTATAATTGTCTCAGGTTGCACTAAAGGGAGCTCTGACTGGTTGTTTTCACAATCTATGGTTTCTAAAGACACACTTTTCAAATTATCCAAAAGGGATCCACTTAATCTTCCTGTCTTTGCAGTGTGCATACTCTTGGCATCTACAAAAACATTTGCTGCAATGTGGCTTTCTGTTGTGGTTTCTAAATAAAAGTGTTCATCATGTAATGTCTTTGTTCTTCTCCGTTTATAAGGTTTCCCTTTTCGACCAGAAAAAGTACAATTTATCTGGCATTCCAATGCACCATCATCGGACAAGGGCTCTGGCCTTGGTGTGCTGCAACCAATTTCTCCATCACTGGAATCTGTGACCTCTCCAAACAATGCATTCTACAATTAAACAAAAAGTAAGGATCATTTTAAGAGGGGTGGCACTCAAAAAAATGAATACTACATTTATGCCAATAGTGGTTTTAACTCTTTACTAAGTTAACCTACATCTTTGTATTAAATGAAGGACATGGGCATCACAATTCAAAATTAACTTTAAAAAATTAAATACATTACTGTTAGTTAACGTACCAAGCATAACAATTAAAAAAGGCTTGTACATCCAATAGAGAAATAATATTTTCTATCAAACATTTCTTGCTCCGTTTTAATTTTATTGAAACAAAACAATGTTTTCATTTCAATTTAATCAAAAAGGTGGACAACAAACAAAAAAAATGTGTTTCAAAGTGGGAGGGTGGATCATGGTAAGAGGGTTTTTCAGAACCACTACTAGGGAAGGGTTCTGAGAAGCCAAACAATGGACCTGCAAGGTTTGCATAAAGTCCAACCAAACTCACTTGGTACAGTGGCTAGGCATTAAGGCTTAGACCGAGGAGATCAGGAGCTTGGTGTAAAGTACACTTAAAATACAAAAGATTGACAACTATTAGATTGCCCATGAAGACAAGCAGCAGAAGAGATTATTTCGGATTAGAAATCCATAAAAAGTGCATCAATTTATCATACAAAATCACAATATAAAAATTAACCAATCATTTAAAACGAGGGTTTTAATATATATACACACAAGGATTTCATACAAAGTTGATTTTCAACAACCCTAAAAATGTACAATGCATGAAACCAACTCTGCACATAAAAGTACATAATTCTACACTCTTTGATGGTATCCAGGCCAATGATTAGATCATTACAAAATCATTATATAAAGGGATTATTATAATTAATAACACTTATCTAAACACTCATGCAATTGAAATTGATTGCTGAATTACATAGAGGAGGAAGCTTTAGAATGTGTGCATCCGTCCCACCAATACCTCTCCATCTTGTTTTCCTTTTCACATAGACTCCAAGTTTTTCTAATAAATCAGGTTATATTCTAGGTGATAGCAGGCGAGGCAACATTCAATAGATAATGCAGAATAGGGTGCTGCTGACTAAAGCCTCTTTCCACAAACAGAGGTACTAAATATTTCTTCCTCAAGAGACGATATGTTGGGCAAAAAAGCAGGAAGTGTGCTAGGTCCTCAAGTCCCGTTTGACACTTACAAAATTGTAAATTCAGATTCCTACCCAATCTCATCGCTAAAACCTCACCCAGTGCAATGCACCTAAAACGGGCTCTAGTAATTGGTGCCCTTTGATACTTGCAATTAGAGCAAACAAGATACACCTTAATTGAATTTGTTGAAATAATCAATTGTTCATTCATTGGTTTTAGCAATTCCCGCATCTCTCTTATATCAGTTTTCCACTCCGTGATTGTTCCCTTTATAAAGCGACACATACTATTATCTATTAGGGATGATTAATCATCAGATTACTTACACTAATTTGCCCCAGCATTTTCCTTATATTTGATAACCATCCAATATAGTCATGACCTCTTTTACACAACAAATCCATCGTGTTCTATGCGAGCCCAGCCATTGGGTTTCACCAGACACGCAACCATAACATGGTAGGTTCCAATGCCAATTGGTCTTCAAGGAAACAGACCTAACTCTCTGTATGGCAAAATTCAGGGATGGTAGTGGCAAACCCCAAATCTTTAAGAAACAATGTTCTTCTTTTTGCAATACTCCATTTCCCTCATACTCCCAAATAGCTGTCCCATATTTTACAGCTCCTACAGTACGTGCATTGTAAATCTTTTTTACAATGCAGAGGGGTTGCTGATTATGCGATTGCTTCATGCGTAAGGCCAGTGTCCAAATATGTGCATTACCATTGAATCTTTCATCGAGATGAAGCACTCAAATAATCAAACTGGGTAACTCTTGGAATTGCTAGCCCATTGCACCACATTTTTGGGAATTTATAAGATTGTTTTTTCCCATATTACGCCATTACTACTGCCTGCAAGTCCAGGTCCCTCATATAAACGGAAAATGTATTAACCAGGGCCTGCAGTGCCCTTGATAAGGACTGTATTGTCAGCATAAATTAATACTGGTATTAGCATATCTCCCAGCATTGGAACATCTGTGCTACACTCCATTAACTTTTCCAATAGATTGTTGATATGTAAGGAGAGGAGCAGGGGTGCCAACACACACTCCTGTCTAACCTCCGAATTAATCGGAAACTATGCTGTGCATCGCCCTTCACTACCAGATCGAATGTAGGATTCGTTATCTCTATGCAGGATGTCAAAAATAACAGCTAGGCAATTATAGGACCTGAGCACGGGCCATCATTTGATCAGAGTTACTTTATCGAAGGCTGTGCTCGGGTCAAGGAATAGAAGGAAAATGAGTTCTTGTTTCATGTTCAAGGACTGAGTAATTATCAAATATAGATTTAAACATTGTTCCATTGTGCTCACTTTGAGCCTAAATCCAAGTTGAATGGGGTACAAAATCTGATTAGTAGCCCACTCTTCCAATTTACTAAGTAAACATTTCCTTAACATCTTGAAGCTAGTATTCAACAAGGATATCGTCCGGTATGACTGGGGCTATTTCGACATCCTTTTTTTAAAAATGGGACAATATTCGCTCCGTGGTACAATTTATGAGCTCATTATGGCATTAAACAAGATCGCCAGATTTCATTATTATCCTGATAGTATTCCACCGACATTCCATCACTAGCAGCTGCTCCATATGTTTTGCACTTTTAATGGCTTTAGATACTTCAAATGGAGAAAAACAAACTGCCAGGTGTATTATCCAAGAGAAACTTACGAGTCCTTTGTTGCGCTCATACCTTAAGAAAAATTCTTACGTGGTCAGTGAACAAGTTACTCTTACCTGGTAACGTTCTTTCGATGGTATGGTCCGACGACGTATTCCATATCTATGACAGTAATCACCACAGTTGTGCTGCATCCGAAAATCTTTCGGTGTCTGCGTCCTGCGTCGATGCCGTCGATACGCCGCCCTCGAGGACCTCCTCCGACGGCCGACGTCACTGGATGTTATAAGTAGGACGCACAACGCCAATAGCCCCAGGTGTAGTTTTTTCCCCAGAACGTGTGGCACCAGTCTACTGCCAGTCTGACCACACAAAGCCTTGCGGAAACGTAAGCTGCAATTGCATAAGAAATTCTGTAGCGGGGAAGGCAGGGAGGGAGCGATATGGAATACGTCGGACCATCCGTTCGAAAGAACGTTACCAGGTAAGAGAGTAACTGGTTCTTCGAGGGGATTGGGTCCTCCGACGTATTCCATATCTATGACAGACTCCCAAAGCAGTACCAATGCAAGGAGGTGGGAAAAGAATTTAAAAAAAGAAATTTAGAATGCCCAATCAAATTGCAGAGCAAATAATCGCCTTGCCAAAGGCCAGATCCTGCCCACGGATAGAATCGAGGGAGTATTGACGTACAAAACTATGGACCGAAGCCCAGGTGGTGCATCACAGATGTTACGAATAGGAACACCCCTCTGTAGGGCAGTAGAGGCAGCCATACCCCTGGTAGAATGGGCCCGCAAGCCGACCGGTGGGTCCTTACCCGCCAAGCGGTAACACTCAGAAATAGCCAGAATAATCCAGCGAGACAAAGACTGCTTAGTCACAGCTTGTCCCAAACGCTTTCCAGCGTAACCAATGAAGAGTTGATCGTCCACTCTGACCCGGAACATGCGTGAAATATAAAAGCTTAAAGCTCTCCTAGGATCGAGCCTATGGAGCCTCTCCTCTTCCTTACCAGGATGTGGAGGAGGATGAAATGCCGGAAGAACAACCTTCTGGCCTAAATGAAATTCCGACACCACCTTCGAAAGAAAGGAAGGAAGAACTCTAAGGACAACCCTGTCCTTATGAAATACAGTGAAGGGTGGCTTAACTGAAAGTGCCTGTAACTCACTCACTCTGCGAGCGGAAGTGACCGCAACCAAAAATACAGTTTTAAGAGTTAACAGTCTCAAAGGGCATGAATGCAAAGGCTTAAATGGGAGCACCCATCAGAAACTTGACAAGGTTCAAATTCCAACAGGGCACCTGGAAAGGTGACGAAGGGAACACATTAGTGAGCCCTTTTAAAAACTGAGAAATTAAAGGAATTTTAAAATAAGAACACTCTTGAGACGAGCGCTTAAATATGGACAGCACCGCTAGGATACCTTTAACCGTACCCACTTGCAAGCCCCTGTGGGCTAAAGAAAGCAAAAAAAGACAGAACCACAGGAATGTCACATGCAAAAGGATCCACATTCTTAACCCTGCACCAGTCGTAGAACTTTCGCCAACGGTACAGGGACTTCGTTGCGGGCCTTCTGGCCGAAAGCGACACCTCCATCACGTCTTCAGGGAGGTCCCAATCCTTATACCTCAACCTTTCAGAAACCAAGCGTGAAGGTTGAGGTATCTGACCTCTGGATGGAGAACCTGACCCCACCCTCCCGTGAGAGCAGATCGTCTCGGTAGGGAAGACGACGTGGAGGGCAGATGGACAAATAGAGAAGGTCCGGGTACCACGGCCTCCGGGCCCACGCCGGAGCAATGAGGATCATCCGGGAACCAAACCTTTGCAACCTCTGCAGCACTTGCGGGATGACGGGGACTGGAGGAAACGCGTACAGCAGTGGGAATGACCACTCCACCAAGAACGCGGCCCCTAAGGCTCCTTTTGGAGAAAATTCCTGCAAGCAGAACCTTTCGCACTTCTGGTTGACACTGGAGGTGAAGAGTTCCACTTGAGGGGTCCCCCAAAGGGTGAAGATGCCTGCTCAGAGCGTCCGCCGTCTCGTTGTAGTCTCCGGCCAGACGAACTGCCGAGATCGAAACTTCCTCCTGGATTGCCCAGAACCAGAGCTGCATCGCCTCCCTGCACAGAGGAAGTGACCCTGCCCCCCTCCCCCCTTTTTGTTGAGGTAGTGCATGGCCACTGTGTTGTCTGTCAGGATCAGGACATTCTTTCCTCGCACAGTCTGATGGCCCTCAGCTCCAACAGATTGATATGGAGTCTGGACTCCGATGGAGACCAACGACCGCTGACTGTCAACTCGTTGGCATGAGCTCCCCATCCCGTGAGTGATGCGTCCGTCATGATCGTCGCTTCCGGCCTGGGTAGCCAAAAGGAGCCCCCTTCATCAGATTGCCTTCGATGGCCCACCACAGAAGGTCCTGGGCGACCGAGGACGGCACCTGAACCGGGTCCGACATCCTGCCGGAGGACTGAGACCACTGGAGCTTGAGTGCCCATTGCAAAGATCTCATCCGCAACCTGGCCTCTGGCACCAGAAGAATACAGGATGCCAGGAGGCCGAGCAATCTCAAGAACGCGAACGCTGGGAGACTCTGGGCAAGCTGAAACTTGTGCACCATCTGCTGAATGTGACGAGCCCTCACCCGGGGTGGAAAACACAGCCCCAGGGACGTGTCGAGCACTGCTCCGATGTACTGGAGCCTCTGAGTTGGTGTCAAATGGGACTTCAAGTTGAGGGAGAAGCCCAGCTTGTGGAGGGAGAGGCAGGTGACTGACAGATCTAGGACTTGCTCGGGAGAGCGCGCCCGGATCAACCAATCGTCCAGGTAGGGGTAGACGTGAATCCCCCTTTCCTGAGATGCGCTGCCACCACTACCATGAGCTTCGTGAAGACCCTCGGGGGCGGAGGTCAATCCGAACGGCAGGACCCGAAACTGAAAGTGCGAGTCGCCAACCGCGAACCTCAGGTACTTCTTGTGCTTTGGCTGGATCGGCACATGCGAATAAGCATCCTTGAGGTTGAGACACACCAACCAGTCCTGAAGTTGAAGGGCCTGGAGGACTTGAGAAAGAGTTACCACCTTGAACTTGTCCTTCCTGAGGAGTTTGATCAAACCGCGCAAGACCATGATGGGTCTCAATCCCCCGTCTTTCTTGGAAATCAAAAAATAAGGGGCATACCATCCCTTGTTCCTCTCCGCTACAGGCACCAGTTCTATGGTGCCTTTCTCCAGCAGGGATTCCATTTCCTGCGCAAGGAGCGGATCCGGACTCTTCAAAGAGAGATTCCACAGTGGATTGTCATGAGGCATCTGCCGGAAAGGAAGAAAGTAGCCGTGGGCTATGATCTCCAGAACCCACACATCTGAAATAATGGCACGCCACTCTACAAGATGCTGCGCCAGCCTTCCCCCCCAACCGGCGAGCCATGGGACATGGCCTCATGACTGAGCTGAAGCGGCTGCGGCGTTGCCTGAGGGCAAAGAGGCAACTGCCCGAGCTGCCTTGACACCTCGAGTACCTTGTTTTCCACCTCTGGCACTCCTACGGTGGCCCCTTTGACTGGCAGCTCCTCTCGCTTTACCAAAGGATGAGTAATAACGAAAGGAACCTCCCCTCCATTGCTGTCCCCTAGGACAAAAAGGTGGAGGTTGTCGAACTGCAGCACCCAACGACTTCGCTGCAGCTTTGGAGGTCTGCAACCTCAAGGCTCTCGTCAGCCTTGCTGCCAAAAAGATGTTCACCGTCAAAGGGCATGTTGAGGAGCTGGGCCTGCACATCAGGAGCATACCCAGACTTCCGCAACCACGCAAACCTGCGTATTACGGTGCTCGCCGACATGGAACGGCTGACGCAATCTGCCATGTCCAAACCCGACTGAACGGCCTCACACATGGCATCCTTGCCATCCTGGACCATAGCAAGGAAACCATCTCGTTCGTCCCCTTCGGGAATATGTTCAGCCGCTAAGGAAAAACCGTTCCACAGAGTGTGCGTGAAACGTGACAAGGCACATACAGAGTTGGCCGCCTGAAGCACCATACCTCCTGAAGAAAACACTTTCTTCGCCCAACCATCAAAACGCTTGTCGTCCCTATCAGGAGGGATGGTAGGATACGACGCCTGCTTTGCTGGGGCTGTAGCCGCCTGCACCACCAAACTCGCCGGAGTGGGGTGCTTGGTGAAGTGGCAGGGGTCGCTACTGGCTGGGCGGTATTTTCGCGGAAAAGACTTGCCCACTGCCGGGAGACTCTCCGGAGCAGTCCAAGCTGCCGCCACCCTCCTCTGTAGAGCCATATGGAACGGCAGTACCGGGTCAGTTGGTGGACCTTAGTCGAGGATATCTGTAAGGTCATCCTGAAGAAAATCCCCTGGGGGAGCAGACCAACCCAAGTACTCAGTAACCCTAGACATACGGCGCCGGTACGAGGAGTCAGCATGAGTGCCAGGCTCAGGTCTACAAAACTCCACCTCCGGAGAGGTGTCCAGACCACTGGCGGCGTGCAGGGACTGTCGCAGGTCCTCAATGTGGCTATGGCCCGAGAGAATCTCATCTGGCACCGTATCAGGAACCATGCCATCATCAGAGCCCTCATCCACCTCTGAAATGTACTCAAGATGGTGGAAAGAGGGTACAGAATGGGGAACAAAGCCATGCTTGACCTTGGCCAGAGCCTTTCTAGGGGGTTCCACCGTGCCCCGGGGTACCCCCGTTGAAACAGCCTCGAAAGGCGTCGATTGAATCAGCGTCGAACGCGGCGCCGACAGCATCGACACAGGCATCGAGGTCGGAGCCCCGAGCGTGTCCCTCGACAGCCTCGGCGCCGATGGCGTCGACGACTTCTTCGGAGGCGGAGCCTCGAAAGAGCCCGTAGACGACCTCAGCGCCACAGGCGTCAACATCTTCCTCGAAGACATCACAGGTGCACACGGTCTCGAGCGCGTCGAGGACTGGGACCTGGAACTGTCATGACGAGTACGATTCCCCTTGTCCAAGCAGGACCTTTCCCGCGAATCGTGCCGACCACCCGAGCCCAAAGGCGTACGAGCGGTGTCTCTCGACCGATCACAAACGACCCCACTTGGAGGCGCGGACGGACCAGTGCCCTGCGATTCAAGAATCGCTAGCATTTTCCTACCGAAGGAAGCCTATTCCTCCGGCGTCGTATGCTTGGTGGGATAAGCAACCCGCCGGCGGGCGGAGTCCTCGGATGAGGAGGGGAAAGGCGACCGATGACGGCGCTTCCGGGAGTGCCTCGAAGAGGCAGAGGATTGGCGGGACCTACTCTGGGACTGAGACCCACTGGACTTCGACGACGATGCGGAGAGTCGCCCCTCGAATCGTCCGTTGAAAGCCCCGCAGACCTCGACTTCCGTGGCTTGGAAACCTTACCTACCGACAGTTTCTTCTTGCGCTCCCGCAAGGCTTTGGACGTAAACGACTGGCAGTCGACACAATCATCCGTGTCATGGGCCTCCCCGAGGCACCAGAGACAGGCGTCGTGCGAGTCTGTCACCGACATCTTGGACCCACAGTCCCCGCACTTCTTAAAGCCCGGACGCCGGGTGGAAGACGAGGTAGACATCACGAAGGATATACACTTCAAAAACAAACAGGTTCAAAGAACCGATAAAGAACAGAAACTCCAAAGAGTTGAGGCGCGCCGAGATCTCCGAAGCGAACACGTTCGCGGAAAAAATGGAACTGAAGCTACGGGCGTCGTGCGTCCTACTTATAACATCCAGTGACGTCGGCCGTCAGAAGAGGTCCTCGAGGGCGGTGTATCGACGTCATCAACGCAGGACGCAGAAAGATTTTCCGAAGCAGCACAGCTGTGGTGATTACTGTCATAGATATGGAATACGTCGGAGGACCCAATCCCTTCGAAATTTTGTTACAATGTGTCTTTTAATTAGTAAATCATAGGTTGCTGAAACAAATGGTATGCATAAATTGAACACACAATAACTATTTAACTACAGAGACTTTACAAACTGAAATTGGGCAAGTTCTTTAATACAACATCCCTATTCAATACTAAAGGCTCAAATACAGTTTCAGAATAGCGCAATTTTTGAAGGTCAATTGAAGAAGCAACTTTGTTATTTGTGACACGTTCGTTTCTTTAATCAAAGTACTCCAATTATTGGAAAAACTAACAGTGAAGTAACTGCCATATCGATTTATGTTTCTTTTTGATGTAAGCAACCTATGATTTACTAATTAAAAAGACACATTGCAACTAAATACTGACCACGTAAGAATTTTTCTTAAATTATGAGCGCAACGAAGGACTTCTAAGTTTCTCTCAGTTATTCATGGTCCTGACCAGTCACAGGACATAGCCCTAGTTAGCAGCTCACCAGTAGATCTCACACTACTAATATGATAGCGCCATAGCTGTTGAAGAATGGACACATAATTCTTCCATGTGTATTATCCACATGCTTTATCTCTGGCTGCAAAGCCAGCTTCCCGTTCTCCCGTGGATAAGCCTGATCCACTTTGCTAAAGTGACCTAACTATTTTTGATCTGGGGTGCTCGACTCCAGCCCTGTTCGTTGTTCAAGATACATCGGGCCACAATGAACTACTGTCTAAAAACATTTTGAATCGCTGTTATGACTTGCTAACTCCAAACTATCCCATGATTGGTCCAAGGTTGTCTTCCTTTTTCTGATCTGGTCTTTATAAATGGCCTTGGCACGAATAATCTCATTCTTAGGTGTCGTTATGTTTTTGAGTAGGCATATTAAATTAGCCTTAACCAGTTGACAGTCCTCATTAAACAAACCCTTCTTGACTCCTTTTTTACTTTTATTCAAACGCTCCCCCCACCCCCGGAAAATCCATTTTGAATATTTCCCATTACTTTATTAAAGTTTGAACTATTATCGCTGGATTGTTTACAGGATTAAATTATACTTGAAATTGAGGCATGTTTTCCTTTATAATATTTTGTCCCAGGACAAATTTTGTAGACTCATTCCATCTCAATCCTTTAATAAAGATACCATTACAGGAGATTTCTGTGTTAGGTACAAAATAATTCCAAATTGATTTCATACCTAGCCATTTTAAAGCTAAATCAAGAGCAAAACTATTGTTAACAGCTGTTAGGCAAGATTGTATGCAGTACCCTGTGGGAGGCTGCACCAGCCTTGTCCTCTTGGCAATAGCTAACCCAACCTTGGGTATAAGCATGTACTACACAAGTCTGTAGAGTGACCGAGCAGCCAGGCTCATCTCAAGAGGGGTCAATGTGAGCTGCAAGGTTGTGACAGTTTCACAATGACAGTTATTCAAATAAACACTTATACACAAGGTTTCTTGATTAAACAATTATTAATTTAATAATTAGTTGAATAAGCCTTCTTTCGAAGGGAGCAATCCTAACAAAACATATACTTCAATAAATACACACTCAGTTTCACTAAATCAGTTGATACCCATTGGGGATGGCACACCGACACTTCCTACACCCTCGGGCAGGGTCGGGCCTAGGACAAGAAATAGGCCTGGTCACCCAAATAAAAGTGGCACGCTCGCCTCAAAAAAGTGGCCCACCCCTCGCTTCATGACCCTTGACATCTGATGACATCACCAGAAGTGATGTTATTTGACACCACCCCCAAAGTGACATCCTGGGAAGTGATGAAACACGACCTTTCACCCTTGACAAAACAGGAAGTGGCATCAAATGGCATTGTTCCTAAGTACACTACGAAAAATATAGTTATGATTTCACTAATGTGATATACATTTCATACAAGAATGATCACCATATGTATCCATATCTGTGTGTATAGATCCATATTGTCAAATTACTGTGAACCCAAGCAGATGTCCAAGGCCAAATGATATGTTATTCTATAGAACTTACGCTTAAGCTCTTTTTTATAGAACAAATATGCATACAATATGACCCAACCTGTGTTGGTCCTCATTTATCGACCTAAGAATGATGAAAGGCTTTTTGAAAAGAAAAGAAAAAGTGGGGGGAAAGGTTTTCTTCAATTTCCTTTTTTCAAAACCGGCCCAGGCATGGCCAGAAACCGGCCCCCTCTCCCCAGGGACGATTTCGGCCCGGCCACAGGCCAATCCGACCCTGCCCTCATGTGACTTAAATAACTAGGACACTGTGGACATTGATTTATCACTGGCATATTTAGAGCAATACCGGGTGGGCGATCAAAGGAAAAGTTTGAGAGGGAGAAAACAATGGTTGGCCAATATTCTTTAGCAGGTAAGTACTTTATTAAAACCCTCCAATGCAAAGTAAGACATGCATTACTCACCGTAACAGCATTTCTGATGATTGTATCTGCTTAGATTCACATGCTGTGCATATAGTCCGACATCCAGTGGTAACCGCAGAGTATTGCATCTCGTCTTTCGGGGACCGAAAGGGGACGTCGGCATAGGCTTGTCTGTAACACTATCCCTATCGTGATGTGTAGTGGACCCAAAATCCCTCACGTGCCGAGGTCCCTCCGATTGTATTTTTTCTGCCATGAGGGAGCCCAAGGCTATAGTGAGTGAGTACATAAACCTTCCACCCTGAGCGGGGAGGTAGGGAGGGCCCATGTTAAGCAGATACAATTATCAGAAATGCTATTACGGTGAGGAATGCATGTCTTCTGATGCTTGTTAATCTGCTTAGAATCACATGCTGTGCATAGACTAGCGAGCAGTACCCGGAGTTGGAGGTGGGTTGTGAGAAGGAAAAGTAGAGAAAAGATGTCTTCGTACTGCTTGTCCCACCCGAGAATCAAACCTAGAATGAGTGTCTAGGCAATAGTGTTTTGTAAAGGTGTGTACACAACTCCAGGTTGCCGCTTTGCAAATTGACTCGAGGGGAACATTTGCAATTAATGCTATGGATGCCCCAGTGCCTCCAGTAGAATGTGCTCTAGGCTTGAAGGGCAGTTCTCTCCTAGCAAGAGTGTAACATAGTGTGATGCATTTGACAATCCACCTTGAGATAGCTGATTTAGAGACAGGATCCCCTTCTCTACCAGCTGCCACTGAAACGAAAAATTGGTTTGTTTTCCTCAGTGGTTTAGTTCTTTCCAGGTAGAACATGACTGCCCTGCGCACATCCAGTGTGTGTAGGCTTCTTTCGGCCATGCTAGTGGGTTTCTGGAAAAAGGTAGGTAGTTCAATGGACTGGTTCACATGGAACTTCGATATAAATTTAGGTGCAAATCTGGGGTGCGTGCGCAGAACTACCTTATGCCGGTGGACTGTAATAACGGGGTCTAGAACAGAAAGTGCCTGTAGTTCGCTAACTCTTCTGATAGAAGGCCTTTTTATAAATCAGGTCTTTTAGTCTTGCTTTATGCATAGGCTCAAAGGGAGCTCCCATGAGCCTGGTCAAAACCAGCTGGGTGAGAAATGGGAGGATAAATCCTCTTAACCCCTTCCATAAAGGCCTTAAACACCGGTATCTTCCACCACGACACCTTTTGTTGTGATGTGGGGTAGGCTGACAGAGCAGCCAGATGAACCTTTAGGGAATTGAAGACTAATCCAGTGTCCAATAGATGGGTTAGGTACAGTACAATGTGTGTGGGTGAGCAATTGATGGGATCGACACCCTTGGAATTACACCAAATGACAAAACGTTTCCATTTGCTGGCATAGCAATAACGTGTGTTTGGTTTCCTAGCTTCCCTGAGTATGTCCATGCACCTCTGAGGGAGCTGTAGATGTCCAAACTCTATGACCTCAGGATCCAGGCTGCTAAGTTCAGAGTTTGTGGGCATGGGTGTAGGGTCTCCCGCCTGTCCTGAGACAACATGTTGAACGGGCAGGGTAGTTTCACTGGTGGGCAAAGGGACATTGCCATCAGATGAGCAAACCAGGGTTGGCGGGCCCACATGGGGGCCACCAGTATCATGGTAACTGGTTCCTGGGGCATTTTGAGAAGGGGAGTTGGGAGGAAAGCGTAGACAAATTTCCCGGACCATGTTATCCAGAGACGTTCCCCTTGGAGCGGTTCTAGTGGTACCTGGAGGCGTAGTCTTGGCATTGGGCGTTCTCCTGAGTTGTGAACAGGTTGATCTTTGGGAAGCCCCATTCTGTTATGACGTTGGCCACAATGTCTTTGTGCAGTAGAAAGTCTCTGCTGAGCACGTCTGCCAGAAGATGGAGTTCCCCTGGAACATGTTGGGACAACAGACACATCTTGTGTTTGAGAGCCCATATCCAAATGTTTTGTGACAGCTTGGATAGCCCTGGAGAGTGAGTGCCCCCCCTGTTTGTTCAGGTAATACATAGCTGTAGTGCTGTCTATAAGAATCAGCAATGTCTTCCCTTGTAGTTGCACCTGAAAGGCTTTCAATGCCTTGAACACCGCTAATAGCTCCAGTAAGTTTATATGGTTGGACGCTACTTGAGGGGACCACACTCTGTGCGCTGTATGCTGAAGCAGGTGAGATCCCCCCCCCCCCCCCACCCCACCCCGTGAGAGAAGAGTCTGTCGTGAGAGTGGCTTCCACTGCAGGGGTGGTGAAGGTCTTCCCCTTCAAGAGGTTTTCTCTTGACCACCACTACAGAGAGAGAACGAGGGCTGAAGAGACAATTACCAGATCTTCCCATTGTCCGCTGGCCTGACACCACTGGCTGTTGAGCTACTCTTGCATGGGATGCATGCGCAGCCGCGCGTGGGGAACCAAGTATATGCACGACGCCATCATTCCTAGCAAGCGCATGGCTTTGCGCACCGTCACCTCCCAACTGGCTACATAGAGGAATCTGAAAAAACATGTTCTGAACCCTCTCATTGAGGGGAAGACGAGACCGTCTTCCGTCCGAATTAGAGCTCCCAGAAATTGTTTTGTTTGACTGGGGACTAGACTGGATTTCTTCTCGTTGATTGAGAAACCCAGACTGAAGAGAAGATCTATTGTTTTTTGGGTGTTCGAGAAACATGTGTTGAATGAGTCCCCCGTGATGAGCCAGTCATCGAGGTAAGGGTAAACTGGGACGGATAGTCTGCGCAGGTGTGCTGCAGCCAATGCCAGGACCTTGGTAATCACCCTTAGCGCCGAGATGATGCCGAAGGGGAGTACCTTGAATTGGTAATGCCTGTCCTCTACCATGAACCTTAGATATTTCCTGTGCGCTGGCAACATTGAAATATGAAAGTATGCATCTTTTAATGTCCAATGTTGCCATGTAGTCCCCTTGTTTCAGCAATGGGATCACCTCCTGTAGTGTTACCATGCAAAACTCCTGGGGTTTTATGAACTTGTTCGCTGGGCGCAGGTCTAGAACAGGGCGCATGGTGAGGTCCTTTTTGGGTACAGGGAAGTACAATAAATAAATACCCTTGTTTACCTGAAGAATTGGGACGGCTTCTATGGCGTCCTTTCCCAGCAGTGCTTCCATCTCTTGCTTCAGGGTCTCCAGAGGGTCCGGTGAAAGGCGCCGTGAGCGCGGCGGTCTGAATTGTGGAGGTCGGGCGAATTCCACACAGTACCCGTGGGCGACAGTGTTTATGACTTACTGGTCTGAAGTTATCCCCTCCCATGCCGTGAGGAAAGATGTTAATCGCCCCCCCGACCGGGGTGACATGGGAGGGGACCTGGATTTGGTGGTCATTTCTGACCAGAGGCTGCGGCTCCTCTGGGATTGGGGCCTCTACCTTTGCTGCGTCGCTGACCCCGTAAAGGGTAGTATGCGGGGCTTCCTGAAGTTTGTCCTGTGTTGAAAGTCCCCGTGCCATAGTGGTTTTGACCAGCACGGGTTTGCCCTCTAAAGGACCGCCGAGAGTTATTACGTCTCTGGGTGGAAGGTTTGTGTGATCTGTTGCAGAGACTTAAGCGTCTCATGCGCTTTTTTAGCTGTTTCCAAGGCCTCATCAACCGCTTTCCCGAAGAGGTTAGATTCCTCACTAGGCTTATTAATGAGAGAGGCTTGAGTCTCTGGTTTAAACCCTGAAGTATGCAGCCAAGCATGTCTTGAGTAGGGTCCCTTGGGCCAGAGACCTGCCTGCTGTTTCAGCCGTGTCCAGGGTGTTTTTAATCACATTCTGGTATTCTGGTTAACTTGTCTTCCCTCGATTACAATAGAGAGAAGCTTGGATTTGACAGGTTCAGGAACCTCTTGGAGGCCTTCCTGGAGCAGGTTCCACTGAGCGTCAGCATAGCTTGCCAATAGTGTAGTATTAGCAATCCGCATAGTGTATGCAGCAGCCAATGTGACTCGTTTGCCTAGAGCATACAGTCTTTTGGATTCCTTGTCCGGGGTGCTCCCCAGTGGCAAGGGTATCCCCGCCCTTTTCCGGGTGGTAGTCACTACCAACGAGTCTGGGATGGCGTGCCCTCTAATATATAGAGGGTCAGAGGGAGAAGGGCGAAACAATTTTTCCACTCTTGGGTTCACTGCCCGAGTTTGACCTGGTGATACCAAGGAGGGGGCCAACCTTCTCTTGATGGAATTAAGGAGGGAGGTGGCTTGGCTAGATGGAGGCTTCTCCTTAAGGATGTCCTCTACAAAATCCTGCTCAGGCACAGCCTCTTGAGTGAAGATTTGAAAGTGTTCAGCTGCTTTTATTTTATTTTTTCAATAGAGTTGAAGGCCTTTGGTCATCTACAGGTGAGGCCTGGCGAGCAGCGGTGGATGGAGGAGAATCTAGGCACAAAACATTGTGTCCTGATCTTGATGTGCCCATGGGTCTGTTCCTTCCTGCTGGGTTTCTTCCCAGTTGTCTGTGGTACACTGCTGTTCCTCCTCATAATTCTGCAGAAATGAAGCTTCTTCATTGTAAATGTCCCTATATGTGTCCATGTGGACAATGTCTTCCTGCTGGACGGGGACAGAAGGCTGATCGTCTTGAAAATGAGAAGAAAAATTGAGGTTAGGCTCTACACGAGACCTTTTCGGGGATGGATGATCAGAAACACTGATCATCTTCTCCAGCCGATCCATACACCGTTCGAATTTCTCTCTAGTCCATTTGGAGGACCCAGGCGGACCTACGGGTGGAAAAACTTCATTTTCCACCCTACGGCGCCGAAAAGAGTCTTAGGGTATCGGAAAGAGGCTCTTGGCTATCTTCATATGTATCGTGAGAATCGGGGTCCCAAACCGCATCCAAACATTTTTCCGCGGCTTGTCCTATGATCTTAGGCGGAACCGGGGTAAGACCCACCGCTGCCGTAATTCTCTCGATGCGGTCTTCGATAGTCGCCGAATCGGCGTGAGATAGTTGCTCCGATGGTCTATCGGTAGGTGTATTAACTTCCGCGGCGCTAGAGGGCCTAGCGGTCGGTTTTTTGACTAGAGGCCTAGTAGTAGTTTTTGGGCCTACCGTGACCTTCGGGACCGTCGCAGCGTCGGATTTCCACGTGTGAAGTTTTTGGAGTAGGGCCCTTACTTGATTTTGATTGCCCAGTCACAAGACGCTACTGCGGATGCAGGGAAGGCTTTGGATCTGAGCGATCCGAGGAAACCGTCGAAATTTTCGGCAGCCCTGTTGGCGGTTTCATCTTTTTCAACGAAGACGTTGAAAACGGTGTAGGGGTTGTCTTCTTCGTGTAATGCGTTTGTATGCCCCTGTCGCCGGGTGTTGTCCCTGAAGCGAGACCAGAGTCAGGCCTTAAAGGGTTGGGGACGGGCGTGGCGGACCTAGAAGTGTCCGCCTCGAGGTCTATGACATCTGCAACGGATGTTTGGTCATCTGAGGTGGCTCTGTCACTCAGCGGATGTGGCAGTGGGGGTTCACCCCATGACATACCATAAGCGGCTCACCGCTTTACACGGCGCTCCTTAAGGGTCTTTGGCCGAACGAGTTTGCAGGCCGTACACCGCTTTTCGTCGTGCTCTAGGGGGAGACAGGCGTTGCACGTCCTGTGTTTGTCCTTCCAAGGATATTTGACCATACTCTTAGGGCAGAATCTAAAAGGAGTCCTTTCCATAGCCAAAGGGGAAGATGACCAGACAAAATGGGTAAAGAGGGGAAAGGAGGAAAGACATACCGAAAAGATGGCCACCCCGACCCCACTCTCCCTAGTGTAAAGGTCAGCCAGAGGGCCCGACCACATGGAAAATCCGGCTGCCGGATCTTGGGTACCGAAATCCACCGCCGTAGACGAATCCCCCGCAGTCTTCGAAGATGTTCTTGTGACCGAAGTGACTTAACGGAGAATAACCGACAAGTCGGTATAAGAAACAATGTCTCTTCTGTAAGAGCTCCGCTATAGTGCGACCAGTTATCTGGGCAGAAAAAAAACAATCTGAGGGACCTTGGCCCGTGAGGGATTTTGGGTACACTACACGTCACGATAGGGATAGTGTTACAGACACGCCTATGCCGACGTCCCCTTTCGGTCCCCGAAAGATAAGATGCAACACTCCGCGGTTACCACTGGATGTCGGACTATATGCACAGCATGAAATTCTAAGCAGATTAACAAGCACCAGAAATTAACCCTTTCCTCGGGGAAAGGCAAAGAAAGTCAGATCAGAAGAGTCTTTCAGGGAGCCAGGACAGCCAATGTTAGTTGAGCAAAAGTCTAGGTGAGCTGTAGCACTTCTTGCAAGTAGGTAAAAAGTCTTGCACAATGTTTTAGAAATATTTGTAGGAAATGAAAGCACTGTAGGGCTACAAGCAGGGAGGCTTGTGATGGGTAAAGCTGCAAACAACTCTGCAAGGGCAACCAAGACAAGTCTCAACTGAGAGCTAGCAAGGCTGCATGAAAAGCAGTAAGTCCTCTTAGTTTTACAGTACCTTTGGTTAGAAGAAAACTGCTTCCAGCTGGCTTCTGTTCCTGTGTAGGTCTGCAGATCATGTGTTCCTGGGCCTCAGTTGTGGGGACAAGGGGGAGGTTGTCTGGGGACTCCTGCACTATGAATGGAAGGTTGGTGGCAGCAATGGGCAAACTTCAGATCAGCAGCACTTTGCGGTTTCAGCTCCTCGCGGCTCTCGCAACAGCACCACATCGGTTCTCAGATACCTTAATGGACCTCGCATCTGGGGTCCAGCACTCTGTTGATGTGGCTCAGGCTTGGTCAGTCCTGCTTCATGGGAGTCAGGAGGATCTTCCAGGAGCTCAGGGTTATGATATATTATTTATATCGTGCTCATACAAGGTGTTTCAGAGCGCGACCAGGCAAAGGGAGGGGAACAGTGGAGAGAACACACACACACACAAACGATCTTGCTAGGCCCAGTGACGTTGAGACTTAAAAGCAATGCACTCAATCTGGTGTTCCTCTCCCTAGCAATTCGGTTCCTGCAGCAGCAATGGAAGTACAGCCAGCACTGAGAGGATGTCCAGACAAGTTCACTTTGGGGTTCATTGGTCCCACCAACCCAAGGGGAGAAGTCATCCGTTGCAGGGCTTCTCTAGTCGAGGCGAATTTGGAGCTTCAGCAATGCAGCAGGGCTTTACCGGGCAAACCAACGGTCCAGGAGTTTCAGCAAGCGTCTCTTCCAATTTCTTCTTCGGATTCCTTCGTCCAGGGGGCAACTGCCTTCCAAGCAAAAAGCCTTGCTTTTTATGCATATTCCTCCCATTCATTTGCAGCCTAGCTGTCACTCACACAGCAGGGTGGCTATCCTCCAAGGACAGCCAGCCGGCCAATCACCTTTGGGTGCATTTCTGTAACCAAGGGGATTAAGCACAGGGAGTTTCAGGCATGTCCCTCACTTCCTGTCCCTACCAGACACGCTGGAGCCAGAGGCGGCCTTCACCAGTGAATCCCCCCAAAGACAAAACAAACAAAGGGACCAAACCTGGTTTGGCGCGCAGAGTAAATCTCAAGAAGGACATTTCTAACAAGAAATGGGGAAAAAAGAAGACCGGGGCCATTGTAACAAAATGGGCACCCATGGGTGTCTTACTGCAGCTGCAATTGCAGCCCGCAGTAAAAAACACACAAAGGTAGGGAAAAGTAAACCACTGCCACCAGCCATTAATTGTAGAAGGTGTAACAAAAATGTTACATGAGGAACTAGACAAAGGGGATACTAAGTAACCTCTCCAGCACCCTATTGTAAGATGTGTACTGGGTCTAGAAAGTTACAAACCCATAGGCATCATATTTGCATTGTGCCACACAGCACCTTCAGTGCAGTGGCACAGGGAAGTCTTAGATTTCCCAAAGGTTTAAATACCTTCTCTTGGTGAAACTGTTTCCCAGAGCAGTGAAGTGAAGTAAAGTCAATTTCACTTCACTGCTCTGGGAAACAGTTTCACCAAGAGAAGGTATTTAAACCTTTGGGAAATCTAAGACTTCCCTGTGCCACTGCACTGAAGGTGCTGTGTGGCACAATGCAAATATGATGCCTATGGAGCTTGTCAGACTCCAAAGTCAAAAGAAACAGTCCAAATCACAGAAAAATACAGAGAGTGGGAAAAAGGTCTCGCTCTCTCCAGGTTCAAAATTTAAAAAGTCCTAAAGTCCAGCAAAAAGAGCCGAGGTAGAAGGGAATTCGCACATTTCTGAGAATTCTCCCCAACAGCTAACTCAGAAGTCCTCAAACATATGCCACATATTACCAGACAAAAAAATCATCTATGGTTGAGCTTCCTCTCTTACTTCTGAATGTAATACCGTCTTGAGTATCACCCCCAAATCTGCCATTTATAGTTCTAAAGCCCACTTCTATCATCGAATGCCACAACTGAAGCCCTGCGCCACACATCCTTGTGTCTACCATGTGGCGTGAAGGGTGACCCAAAATCCCCATCTTCTTCCTGATCAAATAAACCTTGCATTGGCCCATTACCCAAGCTCAGGCTAAGATCACCACACACAATCATTGGATCCTTGCCACATTGGGTGTTACGAAGTCTAATGATCGCCGCTTTTAAAGCTGCGACGGGACCCAAAACAGACAAGCATCAAACCTGTATTTATCAACAAAGGTGCATTAATCTGAATACTGCAAGCAAGTAAAACATTTTTTTTTAAAACACACACACAACAAACACAACCTTCCAATAATCGTCTTTCTGTTGTTCGTCATCTACTTATATTCACATGCTTTACATAGGCCGACATCTAGCGGTTGGTATGGAGTACTACATTATTTCTTTTCAAAGTAGAAAATAGGACAGCATTCCTGTATCACTATCCCTAATGTGACGTGTACAGTACCCATGATCCTTCATGCGTCAAGGTCCTCCGATTATTTTTCCTGTCTTGAGGATGCATGAAGTTGAGATGGATTTCGAGAACCTGGCCTGGTGGACAGATTTTAGTAGGCCGCCGTAATTATAGTGAACAGGGTAACTCTGAGGTCAGCCAACCCCAATGAATGTAAGCTTGGAGAATGGTCCAGGCTTAGTCTCAGGAGAAAGTGAGTGGGGTCAAGGGTCCACAATGAGTCAACACAGTAAAGCACATAATTCAATTCAGACAGGCAAGTACAAAAACACTATTTATTATAGGCCCAAAATCACACTAAGAAATGAAGCAGGTAGAAATATCACACAATTTAGTTATTAAACATATATACAGTCACCTTTCGTAGTTAGAAATGCATTCAATAACTTAGACAACTAAAAGTAAGGTAAGTAGTGATGCAGTAGAATGAAACCAGTTCACAAGAAGGTTACCCTAACTTTATAAATCCGATCCCTATGATGAATGGGGCTTTTAGGTAGACTTCCATGCATAATTTCCATCTGTGAGCCCCGGCCCCAGGACTTTTTCCTGGACTACTGGATTTTTTGCCAGTTCTCCTGTGCGAGTGGGAACCTTTTTCCCCACTTGCTATTTTATGCTATCTTTGGGATCTTCTTGTATTTCTTTTTATACTTTGTTTTGGAGTCATACGGTCATCCAAGTTTCGGAACATCTGTAATGTACATTTGCAGCACAGAGCACTCTGTGCAGTGTGGCTGGGTGCCTCTTGGGCTTCCCTTCTTATTTTCAGTTATTTTCCTTATGGGAACACATGTTCCCATGGGCAGGACGATAGTTCTATTGTTCCTATATTTTGCTATTATGAGATCAGCACACCCCACCTTCTGTGGAGTGCTGAGGGGCTATACTGTATCCCCTTTCTCACTGCTCCTGTAACCTTTTAATTACAGTGCCAAGCTAAGCTGATTGGCTGGTAGCAGTGGTTTTATCCTACCTACTTTTGTGCACTTTTTACTCCCAGGCTGCACTTACAGGCGCGGCAGTGCACAGGAGGGTTACCATTGACCCAAAATGATGACAGTATTCTATTTTTGCCAATTCAAGGTGGCTTGTCCTTTCTTTGCCCTCCTGCCGCGCAGGGTGTGGTAGGCCTCTGACGTTTGCCTCCGGCGGGTTGCCAAGGGGTAGCACGCCCAGATGCCAGTGTATCTGTGAGGACAAGAAGCAGGGAAGGACTCAGAAAATCTGCTGGTATTAGTCTTCTGCTGTGCCTGCCTGGAGCCAGTTCCAACTGGGAGGCTGGCTGCCCTAAAAGGACAGCCACCACACAGAATTTGAATGGTGCATGGGTGCGGATTAGCTTGGTTCCTGGATAAAAGGCTTGGTTCTGGAGGCTAAAGCTAAGCAGACCACTTGAACAGAAGAATTGACGAAGAAGTAAAGATGTCTGCAGATGCTGTTAGTGAGAATTCTCAAAAAAATTGCCAATTCCTCCCACCTTTAGAGCCCTCCAGTTCTTTTGCTAAACTTTGGAACTTTGAACTTTTCTGTGTTTGTTTCTTTTGGTTATGGAGTCCAACCAAGTCCATCATAGGCATCATCTTTTGCAATTGTGTCACAGCACCCTCAGTGCAGTGACACAGGGAAGCCTTTCAAGCTTTCCCAAGGTTTAACTACCTTCTCTGGGATAAACTACTGTTTCCCAGAGTAAGTAAAGTGAAATTGACTTTACTAGTCTTAAATTCCTAGACCCAGCACACCCTATCTTACAATAGAGTGCTGGAGGTGTTACTTAGTATCCCCTTTGTCTAGATGCTCGTGTAGTAGTCAAATGCTACCCTTTCGTGTCAGAATGGCTTGTGGCAGTGGTTTACAACGAACTACCATGATTTTTCCCGACCGCGAACTATTCGTAGCTCCGGTAACGTTACATCGCGGGAGCCTTTTTTTTCAAGATGGCGTCCGATTCCCCCCTTTGTTAAAACAGGTCCTGGTCTTTTTTCGCGATCTCTTTTTGGAAAGGTCCTTCGAGTTTTTCTCTGCACGCCACACCATGTTTGGTCCCTTTGTTTCATCGCCTTTGGCGGGCTTCAGGAGTGAAGACCGCCTCTGGCGCCCGAGTGTCTGGGGTGAGGAGAAAGTGAAGGAGGTGCCCGAAACTCCGTGCTTAGTCTTCTAGGAGACCCATATGCACTCTGGCTTGATTGGCTGGCTGTCTGGCAAGGACAGCCACCCTGATAGGTGAGTGACAGCTAGGCTGGAATGAATGGGAGAGGACTGAATAAAAGGTAAGTCTCTTGGCTTGGAAGGCAGAGTCGACCACTGGATGAAGGAACCTAAAAAGAGCTTGAAGAGAACGGCTGCTGGACCTTTGGTTTGCCTGGTGAAGCCTTGCTGCAGGTCCGAATCGCCAAAGCTCTAATCGACAGAGAAGCCCTGCAAGGACGACTACTCCCTTTGGGTTGGTGGGACCAATCAACTCCAAAGTAAGCCACCTGGATACCTATCTCCGAGCGGGTTGAATTTCCTCAGAGTTGCTGCAGGAAACCGTGGAACCAGGGCGAGGGACACCAGTTTGTGTACGTTGCTTACAGCCACCGGAATTTAAGTTTTGCCAGATTGCCAGCTTTTTGACCAGTCCCAGTGCAGGAGTCCCCCGATGTCCTCCCTCTTGTCCCCACAACTGAGACTCAGGAACAGCGAGATCTGCAGGAACAGAAGTCGCCAGCTGCCTCTTTCTTCATTGTAAGGTACTGTGAAATAAGACAGAGAACTTACCTCTCGCGATGAAAGTGCTTGAAACTTCTGCAATTTGCAGGCCTAATCAGCTTGTGACCCAAAATATGGTTGGTCTTTTTACAAACTACTTCTGAGAACGTTTGCAGAGACTTTACTGTTTACTTACCAGAACCACTTTATCCTATCCAAGACTTTAGCCCATTCACTTTGGCCTAACCTATTGAATTGACTCTTCTATTGGACTTCAAGTATTTGCACTGCTTAAAGAATAATTGTAGTCTTATGTTCCGATAACTTTTCCCTTTTACTCATCCTCTTTTAAGAGTGTACAGTACTGAAGTATATTTGTGTTATATTTGATTGCCTCCTTCTAATGAATGTTTTATAACTGACTGATAAATTAATAAGTAATTATCCAAGAAACCTTGAGTGTAAGAGTTTATTTCAACACCTGTGATTGTAGACCTCTGTGTAACATCATTACTGCTCACATTCCCCTCTTGAGAGAAGCCTGGCTGCTCAGCCCTGCTACCAAAACGGTGTAGTACAGACTTCTACCAAAGGTTAGTTTGCTTACTCCTTTAGTCTTAGTTGTGTGTAGTGTTTCCAAAAGGGAACTGCATACAAACTCTGCCCAACAGAGGCCTTCTGTATAACCGCTGCTGTCCGAGCCCTTCTTACAAGCGTCAGGAGATCCCCGAAGAGGACGGCTCTCCCACTTAGACTGGCGGATCCAATCCATCTGAAGATTACCTGCATTTCAAGCCATCCCACAATGTGCTGTGACCTTCCACTGCCAATACCCTAGGACTTGTGCCACTGTGCAGTGCATCTCCTTCCAAAGAACAAATCCGCCTAAAAAAAGGTACTCCTTCTGGACCTCCAAAGGCACGATTGCACTACCTGAAGTTCTCTCATCCGAGTGCTGGACCGAGAAAGCGAGACTTATCGACCGAGCAGTAACCATTCTTAACTGGTGCCTCAGAAAAGGCACCAAAACTGCAGTGCAGCGAAGCATCCTTTGCTGGTCATAACTCCACTCGACTTCTACTGTGAGATCCACTGAAGAGTCCCTCCTTTTGTCTCCAATACAAAGAATCCAGTGACCGGGTCTGTTGCATCACAAGGGTGTCCTGCTGCATCAGTGATTTTGCACCAAAAGGTACTGTGAGACTTGAGGTCGAATTTACCTAGAGTTGCTTTGCTGCTCCTGTATTGCTGGAGTGCTGATTTGTGTTTGGGAGTTCGGCCACACACGTTTGTCCAGGCCTAATGCTTTTGCGCCATCAGGCAGCCTTCTCTGAAGTCCCTGAACCATTTTACCCACACAAACTCTTACTTACCTGCTACTGAAGATTTCTACAGAAACTCGACTTTCTACAGCTTGTGCCTTGCCTTTTTGACCTCCAATCTGACCCTGAAAAACATAATTAAATAGAGATGGACTACTAAAGCCTAGGACCTCTGTAAAAGAAATGCAAAATAACAGACCTTGTGTCGGTGTTGTTTCACAATCTTCTTTCATGAAACAAAGTACAAAAGTGGTTTTACTTACCTGTGAATTGCTGATTGCCATTCTGAAAAGGTTTTTCAATGTATTATTGAATATAGAGTACTTGCCTTACTGAAGAAATATGTTTGCCTTGGTGTATATGACCAACATTACTTACCGTAATCTTATTTCTGATGATTGTATTTGCTTAGATTCATATGCTATGCATATAGTCCGCCATCTAGTGTTAATCACAGAGTATTGCATCTTTCTTTCAAAGATCGAAAAGGGACATCGACATGGAGGTGACCAACACTAATCCAAAATGTGACGTGTGGTGTACCGAAAACCCGTCACATGGCGGGGTCCCACCGGTTGTTTTTGTTCTGCCATGAGGGAGCCGTACAAAGTGCGTGAGTGAGCACAGAAAAAAAGACTGTAAGAAGTCAATGTTCCTTCTATTCCAAGAGGGGATGAAGGGTGGGCACATGCAAGTCTAAGCAGATACAATCATCAGAAATACGATTATGGTGAGTAATGTATGTCTTCTGATGGTTGTGAATCTGCTTAGAATCCCATGCTGTGCACAGACTAGCAAGCAGTACCAGGAGATGGTAGTGGTACGCGTGAAGGAACAGTAGCAAAGATTTCTTAGCACTGCTTGTCCCACCTGAGAATCAGACTTGGAATGTGTGTCTAAGCAGTAGTGTTGAGTGAAGGTGTGAACAGAACTACAGGTAGCTGCCTCGCAAATAGAATCAAGGGGAACATTTGCAATTAAGGCTATAGTAGATCCTGTGACTCGAGTACAGTGAGCTCTAGGTGTAAAGGGTAAGTCTCTTTAGGAAAGAGAGCAACACAGTGTGATGCATTTAACATCCCATATATTTGGAAATATCTGACCTAGAGACAAGGTCCCAGCTGCCATAGAGACGTAGAATTGGCTTGTCTTTCTTAGTGGCTTAGTCTTTTCAAGGTAGTAGTACACTACTGCTCTCCTAACATCTAGTGTATCAGCAGAGTTAGTTGGATTCTGAAAGAAAGGAGGAAGTTCAAATGACTGGTTCACATGGAACTTAGAAATGAATTTAGGCGCAAAATGTGGGTGTGTGCGCAGTAACACCTTATCTTTGTGAATAGTCACAAATGGGTACTAAACTGAAAGGGCCTGCAGTTCACCAACCCTCCTTAAGGAAGGAATGGCCTTTAAAAAGGCAGTATTATAGGTGAGAGCTTTAAGACTACCCTTATGCATTGGGGAAAAGGAGGTTCCATTAATCTCGTGAGAACAACATTCAAGTCCCATCCAGGTGGTGAGTTAGAAATAGGTGGTCAAAGCCTTTTTACCCCTTCCATGAACGCCTTCATTACATGAATTTTCCACCATTAAATCTTGCTCTGAGACGTGGTATACGCAGAGAGGGCAGCGACGTGGACCTTGAGAGAGGGGAAAACAAGCCCTGAATCGAATAGCTGTATTAGATAAAGGACTATATCTTTAAGTGAACAGTCAATAGGATTGATGTTTTTAGAGCTGCACCAAATGACAAAAAGAACAAGTTACATAACTGTAACTTCGGTTCTCCAGCATTGGTAACTTTCATAATTTCACATGCTGTGAACATTCCCCATCAGGCTGGGAATCTTGTGTAACAGAGCAGTTTAAACTTAAACTGAAAACTTTCAGTCCCTTTTGTGCTCCAGTACATCATTTTGCCCACAGCCAATAGGAACACCTCCGTTCACTCCAGCCCTGTCGGCCATCTACATATTTGGGAGGCGCACACGAGTGGAAGTAAGAGCCAAAAGATGAACCATGTGGGATAGGTGGGAGGGTCGCATGTGAATCTATATAAGATACCAATGCTGGAGAACCGGAGTTACAGGTAAGTAACCTATTCAGTCTCCAGCATTGGAGACTTCATAGAATCACATGCTGTGAATAGATCACATCACAAAGCAGTATTACAACACTACATACGGGCGGAGGCAAGCTCCCAGCACAACTTACCACTGGCGACTTACTAACCTCACGCAAAAAGGTTCTGCAGAACCAACTGGCCGACTCTAGAATCTGTCGACACAGTAGAACCTGGTGAATGCATGCACCGATCTCCTGGTGGCTGCACAGCAAGTGTAAAACAGCAGGATCCCAGAGTGGAAAGCAGTGGTTGCAGCCACTGCTCTGGCGGAGTGAGTCTGGGGCCTGCTGGGAAGCGGCCTGTCGGCCTCTTGATTGCAGAAGGAAATGCATCTTGAAATGAGGCCTTCGACAGAGCCTTCACCGGCTCAGAAGGTCTTAATGACACAAACAAATGATCCATAGAACGGAATGACTTTGTACGCACCACATAGTACTTGAGGGCGCACACCACATCCAGCGTGTGCAGTGTTGGCTCTGCTGGAGACGGTGTGCCAAAGAATACAGGTGGAACCACTTGCTGATTGAGATGGAAAGAGGACGGCACCTTAGGCATAAAAGTTGGGCTAGTACACAGAATAGCCTTGTTGTCCTTGTGAAACATCAAATAAGGTGGTTTGCAGGAAAATGCTTGGATTTCACCCATTCGCCTAGCTAAAGTAATGGCCACCAAGAAAGTGGTTTTCTAGGAAAGATGATTGATGGATGTCTGGTGGATAGGCTCGAAAGGCGGCTTCTTGAGCTTTGCGAGTAGCACATTTAGTTCCCACGCTGGAGCTGGGCAACAGACAGGTGGAAAAGACCGAACAGCCCATGTAAGAATTCCTTCACCAGCCCATTGGCCACATGGACAGCACCCCTGAGGAGCGGTTGTGATTTTAGATTGCAGCCAGGTGTACTTTGATTCGAGAAAGCATCAAGCCCGACTGAGCCAGAGACAACAAATAAGGCAAGATATCTTGTGGCCAGACGGCCCGAGGCTGCAACTGATGATTCCTGCTCCACACCTGAAAACGTTTCCACTTGCTTTTGTAGCCCTTCAAATTGGACGGGGCAGGACCTCCTGGAAGTCTTGTGGAAGGGGTAAGGATCCAAACTAGGAACACAGGAGCCAGGCTGCCCCATTGAGTGAGGCCGGTCGTGGTGCAGCACTGCCCCCTGGTTCCTGGACAGGAGAGACTGGTGTGAATGCAGCTTGAGAGGAGCAGCTGAAGAGAGGCTGGAGTACCAAAACTGTCGCGGCCATGCAGGGGCCACTAATATTGTTTGTACCGATACAGTTTGAAGGTGTGGATGACTCGGAGCACCAGCGGGATCGGGGAAAGCATACAGGAACTTCCCCTCCCATGGAAAGGCAAAGGTGTCTCCCAAGCTCTCCGGATGGTGAAGAAGCTGGTAAGAGTCTTGCACCGACTGGTGTCGTAGGTGGCTGGTGTCGTAGGTGGCAAAAAGGCTGATATCTGCCATGCCCCATGTCTGGGACAGGTGAAGTTGATCCTCATGCAGCTCCCACTCGTGGCAAGAGCGCAACTAATTTCTGAGGGAGTCCGCTAGGGTATTCTGAACCCATGGCAGATGTACGGGAATGAGAAACATGTTATGCTGCTATGCCCAATGCCAGATAGACTGAGGCTCCTTGGATAGCTGTGGGGACCCCCCCGTGCTTGCAGACATAAAACATTGATGTCTTATTGTCTGTGTAGATCCGTACCACTTTGCCCACCAGCAGGGGGAGGAAGGAATTCAGGGCCCAGAAAATCACTGAAACTAGCAGCTGGATGTGCAGGCTCTTTTCCTCCTTGGACCATAGGCCTCTTGTGTGCTGTCCTGGAAGTGGGCAACCCAGCTCTCCAACGAGGCATCCGTCGTAATGGTGGCCTGATGGTTCGACAACCGGATAAGAACACCCTTCACCAAATGCTCCCTCACCAACCACCAGTGAAGGCTCTGCCTGAAAGCCTGAGTGAGAATGATAAGGTCATCCCAGGAACCTGAAGCTTGTATCTACGGGGTACACAGGAATTCTTGCGTTGGTCACATGCGTAGCCTGCAGTGAGTGATCAAAGGGAAGCACGATGTTAGGGAGAATTCTCATAAATGTGCCAATTACCTTCACCTTAGAAACCCCCAGCAACATTGCTGAATTTTGAGGACTTGATTTTTTTACCCGGAAAGAGTGAGCCTTTTTGCAGAGGGTTCCATGTGGAAAGAGAGGGGCTACCCCGAAGACGCTCTACCCTAATCTTGGGAGAGGAATATGGTGGGATAAACTTCTGGTGAACTGGGATTTGGGACTTTTAGATCACTTCTCTGACTGGAATTTATCCAAACATACTTGGAAGAGGGGAACCAATAGCTCTAGGATTTATTTGTTTAATGTTTCTAATGGCTGGAAGCAAGCGTGCGGTAAATTGACACTTATGGATGTAGATTTGGGTGATGATATTCCTCCACTTTTTACTTTGACGTTGGCATGTCCTGACATTCATATAAGACCAGAGTTTATGGGCCTTAAGGTGGCGAATCATGGGAGAACGGTTAGTTGGAACAAGAAAACAGTTATGAAATTCAAATCCCTCATTCTAGAAAATTTGACTCTTGCCTCCTACCGAAAAGCGAGGGAGGAAGACCTCCCGTTGGGTGGGGGGGCACTATTACAACAACATTATGATGTGTGCCTATAAAATTAGAAAGGCGGGTGATACCGTTGTACATAAACCTATAAGTATCGGCTGGGACTCTAGAATCCACAGTTCCAAGTTAAATAAAAGCAGGGACTTGAGGATTCTGAAGAAACTGCCCATTACTTTTGTTGAATTGCAGGCTAGGAAAAAAAAGATCATCCTGAAACACAAACTTGGTTAAGTCATTGAAAATGAATCAATACCTTGTAGCCCATCAACAGATGATGGGAAATGGATGTAAGGGCAGGAATGTTAAATTTTGGGTGACTGTTAATAGTACCCTTACCCCTGTTAAGGATAGACTTGAGTGCCCAATTCAAGCAGAGGTGTGGTGCACTTACTATAAGAAAACATTTGAATAGAATGTTCTTGGGATCTTGGGGATATCACTTGGGCCATTAATAAACTTAAGCCGTCTAGAGCGCAGGGCCCTGATGGCATATCGCCTTTTGTTATAAAGGCTGCGCCGGAAATATGGGCTAAGTTACTTAAACCTATATTTGATGACATCTTTGTGACCCATATTATTCCCGAATCCTGGGTTCAAAGTATCATAGTTCCCATATTCAAAAAGGGTGATGTTCTCAATCCCACAAACTATAGACCCATAGGACTTTTGGATGAGGCTAGTAAGGTCTTCGGCATTTTGCTTCTAAGAGACCTTAATAAAGTGATAAGGAAGAATGCCTGTTTCAGTAAATTTCAGGTCGGTTTTAGAGAGGGTTTGGGAACTAATTTGAATGGGAACATTCTGGCCCACCTTAGAGACACGGTTCATCAATCCAATATAGGAGAGATTTCTTTTGGCATCTTTGGACCTTTCTAATGCCTTCGATGGAGTTGTTAGAGCAAGACTATGGACTAAAATCTTAGCCATGAGTATTCCTTGTAAGATTGTTCAACTCTTGGCT
Source organism: Ambystoma mexicanum (assembly GCF_040938575.1). Taxonomy (NCBI): domain Eukaryota; kingdom Metazoa; phylum Chordata; class Amphibia; order Caudata; family Ambystomatidae; genus Ambystoma; species Ambystoma mexicanum. The sequence goes on along the minus strand of NC_090930.1, from coordinate 1,310,987,467 downwards.
TTGCTTCATTGGAATACCTCGGCCAGGGTTAGTTTGACCAGGGAAGGTGTTCTCTCAGAGGCCATAGCTACTAACGTAGGGGTCAAGCAGGGCTGTTCGCTCGCGCCAACACTCTTCAATCTATATGTGTGCGATGTGGAGGGCATGTGGCAGGGGCCTTCCATCGCACCAGCTAGGTTGGGGAGTTTGGCTATCGAGGGGATGGCGTTTGGCCACCCGTGGCCTTTGAAGAAAGATGGACTTTTTTTTTATTATGCAATAGCAAATAATCTTTCACCGAATGCATCCAAATCCCGGACGATCGTGTTAACAAAAAAAAAAGAACTATTGAATCCTATAGTTGGAGGATGGGCGAGGACCCGGTGAAACAGGTTCAGGCTATCACATATTTAGGCTATAATTTTACTAACAGGTCTAGCCTGACGATGTGGAAACTGAGCCTGGAGGAGAAGGCAGCAAAACTCAAAGTGCAAATGAAATTCTTGAAAGTCAGGGTGTGTAAATTCTCATTGTACCCCTAAGGCGATTTTATCTTGCAAAATGTGAGCCAGTCCTCTTGTATGGCCTAGACATCTGTACCCATGATATGAGTCTGAGCCTCAATATTGTTCAGGGGAAAATGTGGAAAGAACTTCTTGGTCTATCGATGGCAATCCCCAATGCAATTATTCGTCATGAGTTATGCCTCATCACTTAAAGCTAGATACCTTTGGGGGCAATTATCTTTGTTTAGGAAAATGAATGATCCACCTATTAACACATTGAATGAATAGTTAAGTGAGGTTGTAAAATCTGGGTCAGTGGCATCTATCAGAAAGTTTTGTGATAAAATGATTCTGTTATTAGGTACATTGGGTTTATGTTTAGAGGATCTTATCCAGCGTCCAGGGCTGGTAAAGAGGCTTCTATTCAAGGCCGATTGGGTAGATATGGTAAATGGGGTGGATTCATATTCCACTTATAAGGAGTACGCAAGTTATGGTCACGCTAGGGATTGTCTGCCCCTTTATTTACAAACTTTCCCCTGTGACAGGGCCAGATCTATATACATGCGCTTTAGGCTCAATCAGACACCGACCTAAGAAAGGACACGGTATTGGCTGTACAATGATGCGGTACATGAACTGGATCAAATAGATTTTACATGTCGATTTTGTGGAGAAACCGGATTGCCAGAGACACTTAAGCACCTTGTATTATCTTGTAAGTATTTTGAGCCTAAACGCGCGGTTTACCTGAAAGAGATTCAATAAGGATCTTGAAATGGCTAGGCATCTGTTTTGGAGCCGTTGTATGTGGGGTGTAAACATTTCTTTAATTTTATCTTTGAATTTAATACTCCAGGATATTACGGAGGAACTGGAAAATATGAATTTATTACGCAATGATTCTTAAAAAAACAAAGGGTTGTGATAGTTTTTAATGTAAGATGAACTGACATTGGGGAGTTAAGGATTTATTTATATGTATGTTGCTGATTTTTTGTATTTGTACAATGTATTGTGTTTTAGAATGAACTGTATATTTTTTGAATATGTATTATGCTGTGAAAGGTTTCTTGTAAACTAACAATGCAACAATAAAAAAAAGTACGCCTTTTTCCCCCCACTCATGTATTATGATGTGTGTTTTACTCTTGCGTTCTTTGAATATGGAGTTTTAGATAACTCCATAGGCACCATCTTTTCATGTGTGTTACACAGCACCCTCAGTGCAGTGACACAGGGAAGTTTTTCAGGCTGTCCCAAGGTTTAAATACCTTCTCTGGGATAAACTATTGTTTCCCAGAGAATGTAAGGTTAAACTGACTTTACTAGTCTTTTTAAATTCCTAGCCCCAGCACACACTATCTTCCTATAGAGTACTGGAGGGGTTACCTAGTATCCTCCCCCCCTCATGTCTAAAAACTCATGTAGCAGTCAAATGTTACCCTTCCCTATCGTAATGGCTGGTGCCAGTGGTTTTACAACAAACTACCATGATTTTTCCCGAAGGCAAAAGCCGGTAGCTAAAAATCGCAGGAGCCATGTTTTTCAAGATGGTGCCTAAAGCCCCTTTGTTTAAAAAGGTCCCGGCCTTTTTGCACCATTTCTTTTTGGAAAGGTCCTTCTAGAGTTTGCCTCTACGTGCCAAACCAGGTTTGGTCCCTTTGTTTCTATGCCTTTGGCGGGCTTCAGGACGGAAGACCGACTCTGGCGCCGGAGTGTCTGGGGTGGGCAGGAAGTGAGGGAGGTGCCCGAAACTCCCAGTGCTTAGTCTCCTAGGAGACCCAAATGCACTCGTGTGATTGGCTGGCTGACTGTACGGTGGGACCATTCAACTCGTAAGCCACCTGGATACCATTCTCGGAGCTGGTTAGGATTAACCAGGGGGGAAGGACACCAGCTTGTGTGCTTGAAGAAACAGCAACCGAAGAATTGCCGATTTGCCAGATTTGTGACCAGTTCCCGTGCAGGAGTCCCCTGACGTCCTCCCTCTTGTCCCCACGACGGAGGCTCAGGCACAGTGAGATCTGCAGGAGCTGCCAGGAACAGAAGTCTTCAGCTGCATCTTTTTCTTCAAAATAAGGTACTGTGAAAACCCGACCGAGAGAACTTAGCTCTCACTGCGAAAGTGCGTACAACTTTGGCAACTTGAAGGACTAGTCATCTTGTGACCCGACATACGAACATTTCTTCTGTGAACTACTTCTAAGAACAGTGGCAAACACTTTTCCGTTTTAAATACCAGAACCGTTTTTACCTATAAAAGACATTAGTCCATTCACTTTGACCTACCTACTGCATTGAATCAACTCCTCTCGTGAACTCAAACTATTTGCACTGTTTCAGAGTATCTGCAATGTTTGTTTTATTAACTTATGCCTTTTTGCTCCTACTTCAATGCTATTTGGCTCCTACTTCAAGGGAGCTCAACTGCTTAGTATTCAGTATTGTAGTATAACTTGTGTAATATTGGTTGCCTCATTTAGTGAATGCTTTATAAATGATAGTCTAATAAATTAAGAAGTGTTTTTTCCAAGAAACATTGAGTCTAAGTGTCCATCTGAATACTTGTCATTGTAGACCTTTGTGTAACACCCTTACAAGCTCACATTCCCGCTTGAGATAAGCCTGGCTGCTTAGCTCACTACCAGAAACGGTGTGGTACAGACTTCTACCAAAGGTTGGTTTTGCTTACACCTGTAGTCATAGTTGTATGTAGTGGTCCCAGAGGGTACTGCATGCAAACTCTGCCTAACAAGGATTTGAATTTTTAATCTGGAGAGAACAAGACCCTTTCCCCCACTCTTTCATGTATATTAAATGGGATTTTGAACACTTTCTTTTCGTTGTGGAGTCTGACAAACTCCATAAGCATTATCTTTTACATTGTGTCACACAGCACCTTCAGTGCAGTGGCACAGGGAAGATTTCCCAGGGTTTAAATACCTTTTTCTTGGATAAACTACTGGTTCCAAAAGCAGTGAAGTGAAATTGACCTTACTTACACATGTAACTTTCTAGACCCAGCACACACTATTTTACAATAGGGTGCTGGAGGGGTTACTTAGTATCCCCTTTGTCTAGTTTCTCATGTAACAAATTTATGTTACCCCTTCCTCGATGAATGGCTGGTGGCAGTGGTTTACTTTTAACTACCGTGGTGTGCATTTACTGCGGGCTCCGTTGCAGCTGCAGTAAAAGCACCCAAGGGTGCTATTTTTGTTAAAATGGCCCAGGCTTCTTTTTTCGCCATTTCTTTGTGGAAAGGTCCCTTCTTGAGATTTACTCTGCACGACAAACCAGGTTTGGTCCATTTGTTTTGCCTCTGGCAGGATTGATGAGTGAAGCCCACCTCTCGCTCCAGGGTGTCGGGGGGTGGGGGCAGGAAGCAAGGGAGGTACCCGAAACTCCCTGTGCTTAGTCTCCTAGGAGACAAGAATGCACTCTTAGGTGATAGGCCAGCTGGCTGTCCGGCAAGGACAGCCACCCTGCTGGGTGAATGACAGCTAGGCTGGAATGAAAGGTAGAATCCTGCATAAAAGGCAAGGCCTTTTGGCTTGGAAGGCAGAGTCAACCACTGGACGAAGGAATCCGAAGAAGGACGCCTGCTACAACTCCTGGACTGTTGGTTTGCCCGGTGAAGCCATCAAGGACGACTTCTTCCTTTGAGTTGGTGGGACCAATAAACTCCAAAGTAAGCCACCTGGACATACTCTCGGAGCCGGTTGAAATTCCACTGCAGTTGCTGCTCGAACCGAATAGCCAGGGAGAGGAACATCAGATCGTGTGAGTTGCTTTTAAGCTGGCCAAGAGCTCCAGGAAGAGCCTCCGGACTCCCAACAAGCAGGACTGACCGAGCCCCCTCAATAGAGGGGGGGGACCCCAGATGCAAGGAAAGCTTATCTTGACAGACAGGGACCGTAGTGTTGCTATTTGCGATAGACGCAAGTAGCTGAAACACCGAAGTGCCACTTGTTTGAAGATTGCCGGTTGCGGTCGGTGACCGTCCCATTGCAGTGCAGGAGTCCCCAGAAGACCTCCCTCTTGTCCCCACGACTGAGGCCCAGGAACACCAGGATCTGCAGAGCTGCAAAGTAACAGAAGTCATCTGCTGCACTTGAATCTAAAGGTACTGTAAAGTTTAAGAGAACTTGGCTCTTGCTGTGCCACCTTGCTTGTCCTTGTTGGAGACTTGTCTTGGTTGCATCTGTAGAGTTGCCAACATCTTCTTTACCTCACAAGCCTAACCAGCTTGTGGCCCTTCTTTAATTTTCTTATTCTACAAAGACTTCTAAAACATTGTGCAAGATTTTTACTTACCTGCAAGAAGTGCTTCAGTTCACCTTGACTTTTGTTAACTTGGCTGGCCTGGCACCCTGAATGACTCTTCTCTCCTCTGCTTAATTGTTGTGTCTTCCTTCCAGGAAGGGATAAACTAACAAAAGTACTTAAATGCTTCAGAATATTTGTGTGATCTCATGTTTTGCTCTAATAACCTTTACCTTTGACCTACTCCTAAGAAAATTCTAAAAGCAACAGTGATATATTAATGTCCCCGGCACCCTAACTACTGAGGTCACCTGAGGGTGTAGGTTGTGTCTGTGGTCCATCCCAAAAGGGTACTTTCTGATTTAGAAACTTAGGCGTGTGTCTTTTGAAGTATATTTGTGTGTTTTATATTGCTCGCTTCTGAAGAAGGCTTACACTGACTGATAAATTAAGAATGGTTTAATCAAAAAACTTTGTGTGTAAGAGTTTATTTGAATACTGTGTCACTGTGAAACTCTAACTCCCCTACAGCTCATATTGACCCCTTTTGAGATAAGCTTGGCTGCTCAACACGCTACCAACCTATGAAGTATAGACTTCTACCAAAGGTTGGGTTTCTATTGCCAGGCGGTCAGGGTTGTTGTAGTGCACCCTAAGGGTACTGCATAAAATCTTGCCTAACACACAACATCCCCAGCAAAGACTTGTACTTGTGGACCGGAGTCAGCTAGGCACTGCTGAGGCAGCGCACCTTCACCAGAAGAGCCCCAAGCCTCTCATCCAGAGGTGTGGCGGTGCAAGGAGGAGCACGCAACTTCACTGTTCTTTGTAGGTATGCCTGGCTGAAACCAGTTCTAACTGGGCAGCTGGCTATCCTGGAGGATAGCCAACCCCCAGGTGATTGACGGCTCTGTGTGTGTGAATGACTGGGATCCAGCATAAAATCTGAGGAGTTTTGGATTACAGACAAGAGTTGACCACTGAAACAAGGAATCCGAAGCAGAAGACTAGTAGAGACGCAAGCAGAGCCTTCCAGGACCGTGAAAGCACTGGTGAAGCCTTGCAGCTGTGCTAGCCACGTTTTCACATTGACATGGAAGATTTGCCAAGAACGACTTGCTCCCTTAGTCATCCTCAAACAGCCTTAGTTCAGAGTGGACCAGGCGAGTGATTGGAAATTTACAAATATAATGATTCTGTCACTAGGTTGGTGCTGCCTACGTCTGTGTTTGGTAGCTCCCAAGACTGAAGAGAGCTTGAAACGAAGTATCGAAGAAAAATTCCAAAACACTGGTTGACTGGCGCTCCAATGAAAGGTTTATTGTATCATGTTATTGCAGAATTTATATAAATGAATAGTTTCAAATTGTGTAGAGGACAACAACTTAAGGACAACAATTTGAAACTATTCATTTATATAAATTCTGCAATAACATGATACAATATACCTTTAATTGGAGCGCCAGTCAACCAGTGTTTTGGAATTTTTCTTTGCGACTTCCTCCAGGCTGGTGGGACCAACTAGCCTCAAGACCTTCATTTTGGGCCATCCCCCAGCTTGCTGCGACTTTCCTGGGCTGCAGAATCCCAATACCTGGGGTACCTGGACGGTTATCGAATGCATTGTCTCACAAAGACCAAATCCGGCTGAAATTTTGCAGGCATCCGTGTGGACCTCCAGAGACAGGAATCCTTCATCCAAAAGTCCCCTCACCAGAGTTCATGACCAAGAGAATCAGAATCAAAGAGAATCCGACCAACGATATTTGTTTCTTCTTGGTGCTAAGAAAAAGGCGCCAAAACCACAGTCGCTGGAGTGAGCTGAATCCATTGCTGCTGACCCCTTATCCCACCGCTGCCACCAGTGTTGGATACGTTTTTATAAAGTCCAACTGGTGGGGGGCTTCATAAGACTGATCTCTTGGTATTAGGGGCCCAACTCTTAATATAGGGCTAATCAACCACTCTACCGACTTGTGCAGTACAGGCCTATATTAAGAGTTGGGTCCTTAATACCAAGAGATAAGTCTTATGAAGTCCAACACCAGTTGGACATTAGAAAAACGTACATAACGGAGTCCCATCGCGGAGAGCAAGGCATAGATTGGCTTTTGGGCTCACCTGGTTCCCGGACCAACAAATATGGAGGAGAAGGATAAAAGTGACAGGCCAGAAAAGCGGAATCTGGTTGTTTGGGTGAGATCAAGGGACGAGAAGGCAGACCAACAATCCAGGCAGTGGAAAGGCGGTGCAGCAGAACATGCAGGAGACTACCAGAGTGCACTGAAGGCGAGTAAATGGTTGGCAAGAAAAAGTGGTACTGGTTTGGAGAGTACATGCGTGGTGGATGGGGGGAGTCAGAATTGAAAGGGAGAATAGGGGATTGAAAGCGAGTGAGGCGAGTTGGGGAATAGAAGGGCAACTGTGAGCGGGAGTAGTGGTGAAGGGGCACAGAGTAGATGGGAGGGTGAAAGAAAGAGGCAACAACATTAGAGGGGCAGAAGAGAGGGAGATGAGTGAAAGGAAGAGAACGGGGAAGAGTAGAAGAAAGGGAAAGGCAGGAAGGAGCATCATGGTAAGGAATACAAGGGTGTGAGATGGAAAAGAGCAGGTGAGATCAGGGTGGTTGGAGGGCACCCATTGCTGGTTCTAAGACCATTATAGTTCTTGAGACTACAGGCCAACAATACTCTGGAGGGAGCTGTATAGATAAGACTGATAGGCAGATAGACTTTAGATATAAGCGGTTACCCGTTAGGGAGGTTTACACAAGGTTTGTGACTGACCTTGGAAAAGACCACCTTAGATGACGGGGTTGTAACCACTTAGGCTTAGCCTGAACTACGAAAAGCTTTGGTAGCAATGGCTGAGCAGATAGGCTTAGACCAGGAAGGAGAAGGGCTGTAGTGAGGCACACAGTACTTGAATACAATCAGTTCAAGGAAACACTGACACACTAGTAGTTATACAAAAATAGTTATTTATTGTATATACACTAAGGCCTTAGAAACAAGTTATGCGAGTACTATTCACACAGTAATATCGCAGTACAATAAAAAGGTAACACTTTAAATCAAACGTAAAGTAATAAAAGAGCTATAACTACTGAAACAGGAAACTTTAGATAAACTCTTGCAAATTCAATTAACCACTGCCTAGCCAATCTTAAAAAGTCCAAACCTCTACTAGGTGATTCTCACAGAGTCCAGGGGGGCGCTGGGGCTCGAGTGACTAAGGGCTGAGGAGGATGGAGGCAGGGGCCAGGTAAGCAACAAGCAGAGTAGAGGCTATGAGGGTTTTCAGGTAGGTAACGGTTAGTTTAGCACTTTAGAGCCCAATGGGTTGTTCACCCCAATGGGACTGGGGTGCCCTGGAAGGGGTAAAGCTTAACTGCAGCCCCCCAGGAACACCAGAACAATGCAGCAAGACCAAGATAAGTACCAAGGCTTGATATCGTACCTTTTCAATTAAGAACTTGATGCTGCAGAATGGTCCCCAAGGTGAAGAGGCAGTTATCCCCGGTTCGGGTTTCTTGGCCTGGGTGGCTGAAGAAGGTACTTTGGTGGGAAAAGTTGGATGCACTCTAGCAGGGGGATACCCAGCAGCGAATCTTTGTGGCACTGGTGCATTGGAACCCGTAACAGGCTTCGGGTCAGCGACGGTTGTCATCCAGCAGACCTTTCTTCGGTTCTCGGTCCACGACTCAGCTGAGGTGACTTCTAAAAGCGGATAAGTGTAATTACAGGTCCAGAAGGATGCCTACAAGGTTTCAGCCAGATCTGCGCTTCACATGAGGTTACACCACAAAATTGCACAGGTCCCAGTGTATTATGAGTTTGCAGCCCGGGAGGGTCTTCATGAGGTGGTGCAAAAAGCAGGTGGTTTTGAGACTGGTTAGGCCCACTAGTCCAGGGGAGAAAGTAGTCTTCAAGTTATCTTCCCTGTTGCTCAGAATTCAGCGTCAGGTCTTCAGCAGTCACTCAACGGCTCTAGCGGTGGTTTGGAAGTTGCTGGGACGTCCTACAACTTCCTCTTCAGATCTTCAGTCCAGTGGTCAACTGAGGTTCAGCTCCAGGATCCTTGCCTTTTATGCAAGAAAACTGCCTGAGCTCAAAAAATGTCTGAAACATATATATATTCTTTATTGCAGAATATGCCACGACCATATAGAAACAGCAAACTGGAGGATTGTAAAAGTGTGTGGGATTTAGATGAAGCACTGCTCTGGACACTTCTTTTGCTATTTAGCTAAAGTGTGGAGCAGCAAATGCTGGTGGTAAAAAGATACTAAAAACCCACAGCAATGACATTTACACACATTCTTTCTGCAGGGGAGGTATGGTATTGTAGCAACGCCATTATAATTGCATATTTATCTGTGTGTTTTAGTTCACATGTGTACTTTTCACAAATTAAATACTGCACATACAGTACGTACATAATTACATAAAACTTAATTCATATGATTATTAAAAATCCAACACAATTGCCAAAAAATCCAAAACCTTTAACAGTATTGAAATTTCATTTGTATTTAAAATCCTGATCCAAATGTCTCCAAAACCCTGCCGAAGTGAATATAAAGCAGGGCATAATATACACAGATGTTTTAGAGATTCATCCTCAGTCAGACAATAGCGGCACAGACAAGATCCCCTTGGTACATTCCCCCTTGTATCCAAGACCTTCCTCGTGGGAGAAGATTTCATTTTAGTCTCAAGATCTTTTTTAAACTAAACTCCCTAGACGGATGTTTCTTTAAAAATGACGATAGTAAGTTAAAACGTTTGATTGCCCAAGTAAAGTGGTCATTAAAACAGCTATACTCCAGTAGCTCTGCCCTCAATTCAATCCATACATACATATCTGAACAGCTTCATTTTTACTTTGTTTGGATTACCCAGCAACTCAACAGTCGCATGAAAACTTTAGAAGCAACATGTTACAGTTGCTTCCCCACTGCTCTAGGACTCTACATGTGCCCTTTTACCCACATGGAGTTTAAATGAAGAAGAAAAAAAAAATGCAGTAAGGGGCGTCAAACCTTTGCATACAATTGCAATTACCAGCACTGAAGTCTGGATTGGAAGTGCTCCAAGCAATGGCACAGCATTAGGGAGTGCAAAAACCTTCCTCCACATTATAGCCTCCAATTTTGCCCATGGGATTCCTAGCTCCTGCGCTTCCACAAAAAATAAAATAAATAAATCAATCAGACGAGATCAGACGAGGTCTTAGCTGGGAGGCTGCTGCCACAAATTGTGGTTTCAAATTATTCATGGGTCCTACCCTCCCTCTGGAGGCATATATCATAGTGCCCAAATACTTTTGAATGCCCTATATTGGATACCAGAATTTTTGACTTATCTGCATTGATTGAGGGGTCAAGAGTCCCCAGGTACGCCAGAATGCTATTAAGAGCCCTTTGCAGGCCAATTGGAGTCATATCCAGGATAATCATGTCATTAACATAGTTAAAATATTGTAATTTTAAACACCCCAAAACTGGGGGGTTAGTCCTTGGCTTTTCCCAACACAACACTTATATAGTAATTAAAAAGGAAAGGTGCAAGCACACACCTCTGGCACAAACCACGGTTGGTGTCAATCCAGACCGAGGATGACCCGTAAGAATCTAATCTCGTTTTTATTTTGGTCCCTAGATGGAGAGCTTCAAGCATGTCGATTAATGGACGAGGAAAGCCCTCCTTATTAAGCTTTGCACAGAGGGCTGCCCTGTTGACATGTTTGAATGCCTTAGAGACCCAGGAAGGCCAGAAACACAGGCCTCCCACCCTTCTTTGCCCGTTTCGCCAACAGGGTCAGCACAAAGCTATTTAGTGACAACCCTACTCCTTTCTTAAAACCTGACTGACACCAATCCAGAGAATCTGACCCTGCAGCCCATATCTTGAGTTCATTTAGCAGTAATTTGGCGAATATTTTGTTCGAAGCATCCAACAAAGAAATTTGCCGGTACTGCAGAGGTGACATATAATCACCTCCTTTAAAGATTAGCTAAATCAGGGCTTCACTCCATAAGCCAGGGAATCTCTGATGTTCCAAGATATTTCCAAACAATTTAGACAATATAGTTGTCCAGAGCCTGGGTTAGACTTTAAACTCCCATTTGACAGACCGTACAGGCCTGGGGCATTAGACTTCTTACTGGTCTTAATCAACAAGAGGATATCCTCATCATCCCATGTCAATACTCCTACCCAGTTCATACATTGATGGAGCTGCTGCCCCCAACAAACCATCCTGAAAATAGAGATCTTTAAAGTGCTGTGCCCATACCTTCTCCAAGATGGCTTGTATCTGGAGCTAATAGTCCAAACCTATGGGTTTGATCATTTTCGAAAAGGCACCCGAAGAATATCCACTTATACAAGCCAGCATGTTCTCAGCTTCATTAATAGCCATAAGGAATGAATGCCCCCTCAACCAGTTTTGATATTCCTTTTTCGCCTTTCGAATTCAATTATTCGCCGCCCCCGGTTTTCCCAAGCGGATGTTTTGATAATGGCCCTCATTTATTTTGTACGAGCCTGGACCTCAGGATAAAAAATGCGAGTATGCCCACCCAGCCGTTTACCTCCCCATTCTAGCTGCCTTATCGTTAGGAGCGAACCCAGCGTGGCAATGGGCGAAACACGATATCCCCCTTTCTCTCATGACAGTCAAGCTAACCCGCCTCTGACTTTTATGGGCTATTACAAACCAGTTTCTCCCATTCTTTCACATACAACACTTGACAGTACTGAGACGAATAAGAGGCAACTGAAAGTGACAACGATTACCTCTTTTCACCACTTTGGTACTGGAACGAAGAAAATGCCTGCAAGGAGCTGTAAGAGTCGTCAGGCAGGGCCAAACAGGTTTTCAACCCTGCAGCTAGCCAAGAGGAGGCTGCAGGTATATAAAGAGAAGGAGCAACATAGATAGCAACAGGGAGACCTGAGAGTGGAGGGGCAGCAGGAGACCCATGTGAGGAGGTAGCCGTGGTGGTCTAGGAGAAAGTAACACGATGCCACCAATAGACGCAGAGGACTTGTGGGACCCGAGGTGAATGGGGTTTGTAATTATTCCGAGTCTGGGAGCCTCCAAAGCTCGGCACAAGCAGCAGTAGCTGCTGGAGAGCGCGGACCCCGAGGAAGCGGGCTGCATCTGAGAACAAGCATCTGAGGTGCCAGCGTGAAGGAGAAACTATGCGGCGAGCGAGTGAAGCTTGCACCAGTGGGGTTCCCGGCTTCTGGAGCCGAAAGGAAGCTGTAGGAGCCATCGGATGAACCCAAAGGAGGCTGGTGAGTGGTGGAGGGATGCTCCAGTGTCTGGAAGCTGCTAGCAGACCTCCAATGAGCAACGGTCCGTGAACTTTAACACTTGAGCACATATTGAATACCGAACTATATGGAAACATTAAGCAAACAAGTGTACGGTTCAAACCGAATACAACTAAGCAATAAAACCACTTTTTAACTCTGAACTGAAACTCAACCATAATGAATTTATGTTGCACAACGACCAACCTGAAAGCTGTATATGTTAAACACTGACGGAAGCCTAAACAATTAACTAATGACTGAGTGTAGTGTGGCAAAACTACAAATTGACAAGGGGTGTGTGATAAATGGTGTCAGAGCTATGAGACAACCAAGGAGAAGCCAGAGGAATAAGTACACCCTAAAGCCAAGAGGCCAATAAAAGGAGTCAAGTGATAGTGACTTGGTGCACTGGAACAAGTGCCAAAAAACCTGCGTGTGGGCTAAGGAACCCAGGGATCCTGATGCGCAACCTGTGATGGGTGGGCCGTGCGGTCTGACAATGCACCTAGACCAGACAGCCCTAAATGGCGATAACTGAAGGACACCACGAAGCAAGCCCAATAAAACCATTGCAACGCTTTTCAAAAGACCGAAGTAAGTGAAGTGTTGGGGAAGGGAATCGGGAGGCTCGAGGTATTACAATTGTTCTTTTGGGAACAAAGTCCAAGACACTTTTTGTTTTGGATTGTGCAACTTAAAGTTTGGGGAAAGGAACCCCAAGGATTGGCTTTAAACTATATCACCTTGAACTGGAGAAGGTAAACTTTGTGACTTTTTGTTAATGGAACTTTCATATGCTCGTAGAGAATTCATTTTTGGGGAAGGGAAGCTGGAAGAAGCTCAAAACTTTGCATTAAATACGGTTTCTTTTGACTTTGATATCCCTACACATTTATTGGTTTTAATTGCGAGGGCAAGGATAGGTTTTGGAGAGTTAAAATCTTTGATGCAGACTTTTAGATATATTCAGCGAGGGAATCCAACGACAGCATAGGGCAAGTTAGGCTTTCAACCATCGTGACATTTGAGTTAATAAATATCTTTTGTTTGAATTTTACATCTGTTGTCTTCATGATGCCTTCACTGCAACAAAACCAAACACACACAGCCTCGCACAACAGAACATGACGGCTAACAAACGAAAAGCACAACTAAGCTCAGCGAACTGTATTAACAGAACTGAAGCTGCCAACCGCACATCACAGCTCACTTGCACTTTTCCCCCTCAATCCTGCCAACACATAACACCCTCTCCATTCAGATCCGCCAGGTGACCACTTCACTGGTCATAGTGTGCAGTATAAATATCCTTTAACAAGCAATGCTCACTTTTCATTTTCTAGTTCCCCAGTATTTTTAGACAACCTGGTAGAGTCATGAATAAATTACTAGGGTAATACATACATGGATCCCTTGCTCACTTGTCTTAGAGAGGCAAAGCTCCACCCTACTGATAAGGCCCAACAAGGCCTAAATACGTGTCTGGGGTTGCTGTCGGTACTCTTGATCAGAGGAGAGTTGCCTGGCATTTTGGTGCTGGACTGCCCAAGAGCAGGAAAAAGACCGATATGTTATGAATATTTCTCCTCTGTGAAAGAGATAGTGAGCTTAAGAATCTGGTTAAGATTCTGGAAAGACAGTCAAAACCGGGTCTTATTGGCCAGCAGAGGGACTCCCAGAACACCCCCCCCCGCCCTTGTTTTTGCGGGTTTATTATATATACTATTGATCTACTTGATGGATTAATAACAGTCTCATTTGAAGTGCTAGGGTGAGCATTATTGCTGTTCCTGGTCCTAGATAGGTGGTGCATTACCAGAGACTAGGGTAACACACCTCACTAAGGGTCAGCAAATGTTCCTGTATGGTGAGACAGCAACTCATTTGGAGTACATGTTTAAGTAAGAAAGATAATTTCTCCAATTTGTGATAATTCTATATAGTGTACTGGGAGGAATCACAAAACCCTGTTTGTGGCCTTTCAGTTGACTCTATAGCCCGCCAATTTCCATTCAAGTCTCCCAGTTCAAATTGGTTCCAGGCAGTCACACTGGAGGACAAACAGCAAGGGAGTTTTGGTTACCACCCCCACTTACCGTCCTTTCAGGCAGTCAGAGCCTTGGAGGGCTTTCCAAGGGAAGCCCGCCAGAGACAAAAGAACCATCAAGACATCCCCCACCCAGGCAGGTAGAAAAGGACTCAAGTAAGGACAAGTCATGAATAGGGCTTAAAAAAGTACAACCAACATTTTAGGCAAACAGTGACCACTGTGTCCTTTACTGCAGCTGCGAAGACAGCATGCAGCAGACGTCCACAGAACGTCCTGCAGCAAAAAGGTACACTGCCACCAGTCTGTCAAATGTCTGTAATTAAAAGTTACTGGAACAGTGAGAAAACTGACAATGTTTCCCCTCAGTACTCTGCATTAGGTGGGGTGTGCCAATACCACAAAATAAAATACAGGAGGGACAACGGGTGTCCCCCTGCCCTGGTGACAGTTAACCCAGGTAAACATCAAAAGGAAAGCTCAAGGAGCTTCCAACAAAACTGCACAGAAAGTGCTGCAATAGTAAAAGGTAGAAGGCAGAAAAGATGGAGCAAAGTATAACTCCATTAAAAGGTATCAAAAAGACAAAAAAGGGTCCACAATTACAGAGTAAAAGAATGAATGCGTATGTAAAAAGGGTACTCACTCAGGAGAATTAGAATAAAGAACCAAGTGGCCAGAAAAAGGTGCTGGGGACTCAGTAGATTTTCTTTTTAAGTGAAATTCTCTAACAGTTACCAATCTATAGTGACCATCTTGGGATTTGGGATGCCTGGTCCAAGGTGGAGGAAGCCAACAGGAAGACGAGAGGGACGGCCCTTCAGTGGACCCCCTTTAATTTCAGAATAAAACCTCTTGAACCTTTTCTGAGAGTTGGTGTATTTTTGAGGCCATCTGTGAAAGAAGCCATCACCTTCTTAAGGTAGTATGATGGAGGAGTCACGCTTAACCCCAGGAAAGGGAAGTAGGCTGACACAAAAGGTACAGTTAGTCCATGCAAATACACATAGGAACCAACACACAGGTATACTAACAAGTAAACCTTTCATTTTTAAGCCCACAGGCATTAATTGTGTAAGTATTTAACAGCCCAGATGACCTACTTAAGCAGCCACCTGTATACACAGGAGACCAGGTTCTCCTTAGAAACGTTAGCCGACGTTGGGATGCACCCAGGTTCACAGGTCCTCACACTGTTGAGAAAGTGGCTGAGCAAGTATGTTGGTATGAAAAATGGTCTGGGATCATATCGGCAACATCAAGCCCTACAAAGCTGTGGCCTCACCTGGCAAGGAGATCGACAGGGCCAACAATCATCAACAAGAAGAGAAAAGAGATCATTTCGAACCAGCACTGCCAAGCAAAGGACACCCAATGGTTACTTGCTCACGGGCAGCAGAGTTGGGGCAAGGACTTCCTACACATCCAGAGTGAGGGAACACTTATTTGATTTGTTTCTCTACACACATTCATCGTGAAAGTGAGACTTTTATTGCATATTTTTTTAATGCTGCCAACTGATTCACACCTTGATACCTTCCCAAAGCCAATTTGTCCACCTCCTCAGAAGGACCCACAGATTATGAGCACATACTCCTAGTGTGTATTACCATGTTTTCATAGCATATTTGACCCCAAGCTTACCCACATCTCGAACGCGGAAACCCATCTGTCCTTGTTAGAACTGATATAATATTGTTTCGTCCTCATTGTATATGTTGGCCTATGCCCAGTCGCTTTGCGAGGAAATCCGTATTACAAGGTCGTGACCTCAAGTGAATCAAGCCTCCATTTTAGGTTAGAGCCGCCATTTTAGTTTATTGTACAAAGTCACCATGTAGTCTAAAATGGCTGTCTCGTGTGCTCTTGTTCTTGCCTTAACCTCTTCAACCTCTGTAGGAGAGTTAACGTCCAACCTGCCTTCAGGCTACATGTTAGGGTCATGTATACCTTGTCCTTTGTTGACCTCGGGATCAGGGGATTACTTGAATCAGCGATGTTAACCTACAAGTATACAAGAACAATAACGCTATCCAAATACGACATGCGAAACACTTGTATGATCTGTATTAAAGCAATGTGTAAAGAGTGTAACGTTAAACTAGAGGATAATAATGTTTGTTAGTGAATGTATTAAAAAAGTAAACCGCATGCACGAGATATGTAAATTAGGAACGAACCTGGCGTGCCCCTAGCCCAGTACATGATTAACTTGAAAGAGGCTGGACATCGTTATAACGAAAATGTATAAATACGCCGATGTCCAGCTAGCAAGTCCTGCTCACATTGAACCCTGCTGGTGGTCTCTGTGATGTATTGACGGCCAAAGCTATTTGTGTACTTTGTTTTATAACTGTTCAGTTTTGTAATAAAGATTATGGGAATCTTTAAAAGCCCGTGTCGGTGTATTTTCCTTTGCATGGTGTAAAAGCCTTAATATTCTATTTTTCTGATTCCACAGATGGCGCCCGAATAGGGACCCTCAAGATCGACTTCGTCTCGTTGAAGGTTGGCTCGGCTATCGGACCGGGATCGGACGGTGCCTACAGAAACGGCCACTCTGGACGAGAAGTGAATTCGACAAAACTGCACGATCCGATCCCTGAACGGTGAGCTGTAGCCCGAGACGATGTCTTGACGAGGGTCCATATATGTGGGTAAATTTGCCGAAAATCACCAGACACGTGGGTCCTTAGCATTGTTCTTTGTAACCCGATCGGGCCTCCTAGTCCTTTGCTCAGGTGAATCGTGACCAGATTCTTAATTTAACCCTGACAATTTGAATTTGGCGCATTGTACTGGCAAGCACAATTACTAGACCAGGTAACACCAGAACTTTGATATGCCTGGGAAATTGTCTGCCTGCTTTAGGGCATTATTCCGCAGCGACAGACAATCTTTGGAAGATAGCCGTCCCGCACCACAGGAGGGGTCGCCGGCATGTACTATGTACTGTAAGAAAGGCTTTGGTAGTGTAGCATTTAATGACATTTGGCACAGACAGACCAGACATAATTCTAATCTTCGGTGGCCAACCAATGGTAGTTTTGAAATCCCTCGTATAGAATATTTAGAGTCTGTATTAGTAAAGAGAAAGGCTAGACCTGCAGCATTTGACGCATTGCATAGTTGGAAAACAGAAGCTTTGCAGCAACAAAAGAGTAGAGAGAAACATATGCGTAGACATATGACAAGTGTCGAAAAGGCACGGTTATATGATCAAAATAAACAATTGGAGTCAGTTAGGAACACGGACAGGGCGTTTCAATTAGGCATTCAGAAAATTTACCCTTCAAAAGATTTTCATACGTCAGATGAATTGATTAATAAACTTTTTCATGAACGAAGGCCGGTGCCTCCGCGCCACCTCCGTACGTCCCTCCTCCTGGTGCTTTGCCCCTTCCCATCGTTATTACCCTTCCCATCGTTATTCCCCCTCCTATAGTTCCTCCGGTCCTCCCTGCTGTTCTTCCTGTTCTTCCAGCCGTCGCTCCTTTGCCTGCCCCCTTGCCTCCACCTGTTGATATTCAGAATGTGCCTACTCTTCCTCTTCCAAGTGATTTTGCATCGCTTGTAGTAGACCAGGGAGCAAGACCCAGGGTTGTGACTCGTAATACTGTGTCCCCAGAGAAAAAGAATGAATTGATCGCTTGGGCTAAACATTGTATGGAGAAGGGTGAACAAGCTGATGTTGTTTTTTCCACACTCGAAAATTTAAAAGATATTCCTGAGAAAAATGTTTTTATTGAAGGATTAGGGACTCATTTGAGTATAATGTGGAGTAGATTAAACGATGTAGATTTCCCACAAGGGTTACGGGATTTGAACGCCTCAGCGTTGTCCAGAGATACTGCGGAGAAGGTATATGAGCACGTTGAGAGGATTTTTGAGCATAGGAAGGAGTTGGAAGGGTTACAGAATGAGGAAGCAGATGGCGGTAGTTTAGGTATTATGTACTTACAGAAACGGTTTTCTCCTCGCCGTGAATTAAAAGGTGAGGAAGTGCGAATTTGTATAAAGGATGCGATAAGCTGGATTTCGGATATGTCGAACTCCAGATGAAGTATATGACACATATAGTCAGTATACGTTAGAAATGCAAAAGAAGGTGATACAGGTGATGGTAGAATACCTGCAGAACGAGTGTGTAAAAAGAAAGATGTGTTGTCCCGCAGAATTGTTGAGTGTTTATAAGAGAGCCTTTTCGATTGATACTTCTTCGACTGCCTTAGCGCTTGATTTGGCTCTGTTGCTCAGTAAGCGTTCGGAGCTACCTACTTCTCAGTTGCCTATGAGAGAGGTCCCTCCGACATTTGTCCCGAAAGTTGAGATTGCGGCCGATGCTGCGCGAGGAAAACTCACGGGGGAAATTCCTGCACATTACATATCGCAGTTTGTTCACGTCCTGTTTTCAAGACAGGAAGTGAACACCATAAAGCAATCTATTCCCGATGTAAGAAAGAATCCGACCGGGTTCTAGAAGGAAATAGAGTCGGTCTTACAGTCATCGGTATTCACCTTAAGTGATATTGATTTATTATTTCCCGTACTCCTGCCAGTTGATTTATGGAAACCGATTAGGACTGTAGATGATGTACCTGGGTTAGGAGATACATGGGATAACATGGTTAGGATAGATAGAGAAAGACCAGCTGGCGAGCGACCGCCTCAAGTAATATTAACTTTGCCCGATAGGATTATTGTAAAATTGAAAACCAGAGTTCCTGAAAAAAAGAATCATTTGGGACAAGCTTACGGCCTGTGTCCAAGGAAAGTTTGAGGGTGCTACCGATTTCTTCAATCGGTTTGAACAGGTATTTTCAGATTTCAGTGGACAAGACTTAGGCACAGAGTCAGGGAAAAGGCGGTTTGTCGACAAATTTGTACGTGGATTGCTGCCTGACATCCAGTTACAGATTATGTCTTCCGAAAGCGCTTGGCAGGCAAAGTCTCAATCAGAAGTACTGCATATGGCTCAGTACTACGAAAATCGTGTGAATAATGAAAAGGAAAAACTTGAGGAAAAAAAAAGGGTGACCTGAAAACAAAAGTCCTATTACAACAGATTGTTAGAAACCCTAGAGGGGGTAATCAATTTAGAGGTCAGTACTTTCCACAGGGAAGTACGCCCCTGGCTCCGGTAACCATTAACCAGTGTGCCTATTGTCGACAGGAAGGCCACTGGCGCGCACAATGTCCGACCTTGCAGCAAAGGTCATTTGGGAACATGGGTAGACGATCCAGAGGTCGCCCAGGTGCAGGGGGCCCTGGCAGAGGTCAGTTTGCACCAGAATCACCGCAACTTCCTTCACAAGATAAGCAAGTTTCGAATGTGGATAATAGAAACATTTTTTATCACCCTTCTGCCGCGTACCTCTCTGAAGAGCTTCCTTTTGATAATATTCTGTTTCGCTAGGATTGCCCGAAGCAGGATTTGGAACAGACGCCTATTCCCGTTCATCAGAAAGGCCCCTACGTTGAGATGGCGGTGGGAAATAAGAAGCATCTATTTTTAGTAGATACGGGAGCACAGAAATGTTCCATTGACCATTTACGGGTTCCAAATATTCCCTGTCGGGGCAGTCCAACGTTTCCGTAGGGTTTTCAGGCACACCTGTAGTTTGTCCGGTCTCTTTGCCGGTACCGATAACACTGGGTCCCTTCACGGAACAGTGTCCATTTCTACTTACCACAAACTGTGGGGAGAACTTGCTGGGGTTAAATTTGTTGAAGGCATTGCATGCAGTAATGCATTGTTCTCCGGACGGAGTTCGGTTAACAATTTCACCTCAGCAATCACTCGCCTCTCAGTTTTTGACTCGACCTTTACCGCCAGAATTCAGTAATGTTCCGGAATGCTTATGGGCAATTGATGACAATGATGTGGGCATTCTTCAAATTGAACCTGTTAAAATTATTCTGAAACATGGAGTAAAATTGCCTCGCATCCCGCAATATAAGATCTCAGTTGAAGGCGAGCAGACTTTGAAATGTATAGTTTCCGATTTTGTACATCGTGGAGTAATTGAGGAAATTACGGGTAGCCTATGTAACAGCCCCATTTTGCCAGTATACAAAAAAGGTGATAATGCGATTCCCTTTCGGTTTATAATTGATTTACGCGCTATTAACAAAATTGTGGCCTCTCAATTTCCTATTGTACCTGATGTTACAATGATACTAACCATGATTCCGGCTTCTGCCACTCATTTTAGCGTTGTTGATTTTAAAAACGCGTTTTTCAGTATTCCTATAGACAAGGATAGCAGGTATTTGTTCGCGTTTGCCCTAGGTGGACGCTTGTTCACATTCACTCGTGCACCACAAGGGTACACTGAGAGCCCAAGTATTTATAGTAGGGCATTAAAAGAGCAGCTCGTTACGCTCGAGTTGCCTACTACTTGCACGTTACTACAGTATGTAGATGATCCTGCCCGGCCAACTATCGCCCAATCTCCATTACTCCCTTCCTGGGCAAGCTCCTGGAGAAACTGGCCATCTCCCAGCTTAACCTCCATGCTGAATCTGTTGGTAATCTTCATGACCATCAATCCGGCTTCAGAGCGGCCAGAAGCACGGAAACTGCTCTCCTGAATATCCGTGAGGACCTGCTCCTGAACCTCGATTCCAACACTCCCTGTGTTCTCATTCTGCTCGATCTCTCCTCTGCCTTTGACACTGTCAACCATGCCATCCTGCTCAACCGTCTCCGTGATAACCTGGGTATCACTGGTCAGGCTCTGGCATGGCTGACCTCTTTCCTTTCCGGTCGACCCTCCCAGGTCCAAATGGGCTCCTTCCTCTCTGACATCTTTTTCTCCACCTGTGGTGTCCCCCAGGGATCCAACCTCTCTCCCTGGCTTTTCAACCAGTATCTGGCACTCCTTGCCCACCGCATCGCCGCTCTCTGCCCCCACTTCCAGTGCTATGCGGACGATACCCAGCTCATTTTCAGGCTACCCTCGGCCTCCTCCTCTCCTTCCCTCATCTCCGACTGTCTGTCTGCTATCCAGGAATGGTGTGCCGCCAATGACCTCTGCCTTAACGCCAGTAAGACCGAGATTCTACTCATCGGCACACCCACTCCCTCCTTCCCTGCAGCTCTCTGGCCGGCCTCCCTTGGCCCCCTTCCTGCCCCTACCTGCAAGGCTAAAAACCTCGGGGTCATCTTCGACTCCACACTCTCCTTCTCTCCTCAAATATCTGACGTCTCTAAGAAGTCACACTACCAGCTGCACCTCCTCAGAGGTATTCTTCCCTTCCTCTCCTTCCCCCAGAAGCTCACTGTCTCCCGAGCCCTGGTTCTCTCAAGGCTGGACTACTGCAACAGCCTATCTTAATCTGCCTGCCTCCACTCTCCGCCCTCTGCAACTTATCCAGAACAGAACTGCGAGACTTGTCCTTGGCCTCAAGCCCAGGGACCGTATCTCTCCAGGACTGAAATCCCTTCACTGGCTCCCAGTGGCTGCGAGGATTAAGTTCAAAACCCTCTGTATTGTCCACAAGGCCTTCTGGGGCCTGGGGCCTAAATACCTTCAACTCTCTCTTCCTAAATATCTTCCTTCACGAGCCCTCCGCTCATCCGTCTCCAACTCCCTCATGGTCAGCCGCTTCTCTAAGCAACGAGCTGGGGTAGATCTCTCTCCGCAGCAGGGGCCTCCCTCTGGAACAGCCTTCCTGCCTCCCTGAAACTTGAGGAGAACCATCTCCGGTTCCGGAAGCACCTCAAAATCTTCCTCTTCGCTTCTGCCTTCTCTCTCCCTCTCCCCTGCTAAACCTGCCTAACTCCCCACTGAATTCTGCATTAAACCTGCATCTGGGCCACTCTCAGTGACCTCGGTCCAGGGCCCAGCCACTCTCCACTTGCACTGCCTCCCTGGCTCCCCCTGCACTGTGGGACTGTCACTGTATCCCTACAGCCCCCTTCCCAGCACTTGCTCTGCACTTACCTCGCACTTGCCACCAGCTGGCCCTTTTTATTTATTATTTATTATTTTATTACGCTACTTACCTTGTACTGCACTTTCCCCCCCACCTCCTCCCCCTGCACTTTCTCCTTTTCCCTTTACCCCTGCACTTGCGCGATCTGAATGACACCTGGCCTAGTAGGATCGTTTGTCTGTCTTCCCCTTGTTTTCCCTCCCTCCCTGCCTCGTCGCGCCTTGAAACACTTGTGTATAGGCGCGTTACAAATACCATATCATATCATATCTCCTCTTGGCGGCTGATTCTGAGAGCGCCTGTAAAGAAGGCACCGTGTTGTTGCTTTGTCATCTAGCGAAACATGGCCACAAAGCTTCACTAAAAAAATTCCAATATTGTTGTCAGGAGGTCGCCTATTTAGGCTATCTCCTGTCAAAGGAGGGAAGACGGTTGACACCTGAACGAATAGAGACTATTTTTGGCATGTCTGTCCCAAATACGCAGAAGGAAGTTAGAGCCCTGATAGGCATGGCTTCTTACTGTAGATTGTGGATCCCTAACTTTTCGTTAACGATTAAACCAATGCTGGCTTTGACAAAGAAGGGCATTTCTTTGCCATTGCCATGTACTTTGGAACACCAGAGAGCATTTGATTTGCTCAAATCCGCGCTGTGTTCAGCGCCGGTTTTAGGAACTCCGAATTATGACAAGGCCTTTGTGTTGTATGTGCATGAACGTGATGGATGTGCTTTGGCTGTGTTAACGCAGGAACATGGAGGGAAGAATAGGCCGTGCGGCTATTTCTCATCCGCCCTTGATCCTGTTGCATGCGCTTTGCCGAGATGTTTGAGAGCTGTTGCTGCGTCTGTAAAACAGAGTGAGGGGATGGTCCTGGTCATGCGTTAACCCTGATAGTACCTCACTCTGTAGATATTTTATTGAATAGAACTCAAACGCAACACCTCACTTCTGCGCGATTGACAAGATATGAACTAATCTTGTTTGCCCCCCCCACATTCAAATTCAGGTGTTGTGTATTAAATCCGGCTGAACTTTTACCTGTCCCGCAAGATACTGTTGAAAGTGACGAAACGTCACACGATTGCCTTTATGTGACAGAACAAGAGACTAAAGGCAGAATCGATCTGAAAGACACGCCTTTCAATAGCCCACAAGGAGAGCTATTTTGTGATGGCTCTTGTTTTAAACTTCTGAATGGTACATCCACGGCTGCTTATGCCGTTACTACTTTGAGCACGATTGTGGAAACCAAAAGAATTATGCATAATTCCGCGCAGGCCGCAGAAATTATAGCGTTAACTCGAGCTTGTGAACTTTCTGAAGGGCTTACAGTAAATATATATACCGATAGTCAGTATGCTTTTGGGGTGGTCCACAACTTCGGTAGACTTTGGAAAGAACGAGGTTTCTTGACCTCGCATGGCACGAAAATTCAGCATGGCACTTTAATAGTGCGATTACTTTCGGCACTCGCACTCCCTGTTCAGCTAGCTATCATAAAATGTGCAGCACATCAAAAGGTTACAGATGATGTAGGAAAAAGGAATGCTTTCGCTGATCAGATAGCTAAACAAACTGCCACTGATTTTAGTTCAGAAATGTATGCTGTAAGAGAAACTGTAAATATTTGCACTTTGGGTGAAAGTATCGATTCTGTAAAAGACATTCAAGCAGATGCTACCATAGAGGAAACTAAGAGATGGGTCGAGGGTGCAGGGACACTGGACGATGATGGGTGTTGGGTGGACAATGTTGAAGGAAAATGGTTACTCCCCGACGCCTACATTACAATGATGGTTATTATGGCTCATGGTCCGACACATGTTTGTGCGCATAAATGGACTAAAATGTACACAGTGTATGGGCCAATGATAAGATTTTCAAAACTGCGGAGCGCTTTGTCCAAGGGTGCATGGTCTGCTTGCAGCATAATGTAGGAAAAGGTACCTCGACTCCTAGAGGAAGTTTCGCTCCACCTTCTGTTCCGTTTGAGGTTATTCACTTTGATTTTATTGAAATAAAACGTTGCAACAATCTTAAATATGTGTTGGTTGTCATTTGTGCATTTAGTAAGTGTGTTGAGGCCTTCCCGGTTAGAGATGCAACGGCCATAACCACGGCAAAAACTCTGTTGAGAGTTTTTTCCTAGGTTCGGGCTGCCGAGAGTCATCTGGTCGGATAATGGGCCACACTTTATCGCTGATGTAATCCTACAAATATGCAAAGGATTACAGATTGATGGAGGGGTCCCTACCAAGTCCTGCTAGTCACTCAGACTGCTGTGCGGGTCGTAAGAACTGGATCCATGCGACGCACACCAAACGGATCCCGCAGCCCGTGCCATACGATACAGAAGACACAGAATCCCTTCCCACTGCTGTAACTAACGTGCCTGAAACAGCAACAACCGACAAGAGAGTATCGGAGACCGTTCCAGAATTCGCAAGGCCAGACAAAACGGCCACCTTGTCTCCGCACTCTCCAACAGTGGAACTTCCGGATCAATCCTTTTCTGATCCCATTTCCGTTCACTCGCCACCTCCAGGAGGAAGTGACAACACTTTGTTCTCACCAGAAACTGTGAAATATAATTTACGTCTAAGGAAATAGATGTACAGCACGGTCTGACTGTGCGATTGAGAAAATTATTTGAGGGCTTGCCTTTTGGCCCGACTGGACGGGAGGATTCTGTTGGCTAAGGGTTGTGGGAAAGACATTAAGAAGACGCGCGACTGGAGTCGCCAGCAAACGAACAATTGGTGTTTTTTCGATTGAAGACTACAATGCCTGCACCCGCTACCGCTCGTACCGAACTTTTAGATAAATATGTGACTAGCAGAGAATGATCAAGCATGCAAAGGGACCCCCAAAGTGTATTGTTGCCTTTTTGTAATAACCGGTTTTTTAGTAACTATTGGTTTTGGGTTATGGTATCTGGAGGAAGCATATCCGTTAGAGGACTTTTTACCTATTGAAAATGTATCTGTTATCCCCATTCCTTCCATGCAATCACCTAGAGATTCTTCGCATAGACGGAACTATCAGAATAATACCCTTTTGTTAATTATGAATGCCACTCATGCAATTTTAAATAGAACCAATTGCTGGATCTGTTCACATCTACCGCAACATGGGGATAAGGGGCTAGGTTGGTATATTCATCCCTACCTTTGACAACTGCCTGTTACGCTTCTCTTAGAGCACTATTCTTTGGCCGATGGAATGACAGCATCTCAGGGAACATTGATGGTACCAATTTGAAAAGTTTTGAAAAACGTGTTTTGATGCCCCTGGGATGCTCGCTGTTTGCAAATAGGAGTAAACGGAACGTTGCTTCTGTTAAACCCTCTGATAGAGTGTCTCGTCCTTTTCAGTCTTTGATCCCTTTCAAAAGGGCTCCTATAGGCAAAAAGGATGCCACGCCTCCATCTTATTCTGTTAATCATAGCCCCGATTCAGTATCCTTCTGCATACAGAGGAATGGAACACGGTCAATGGGTAATTTTAGAAAGTGCGCCAACTTTGCGAATTTGACTAGTGAGAACAGACCTCTGTACGTAGGCGAACCGGTCTATTTTGTTTGCGGTAATGTGGCATTTCCATGGTTGCCCAGGGATTGGCAAGGAACCTGTTATTTAGGGATTCTATTACCTGGGGTATTTATTGCCAGTACTGCAGAAATTTTGAAAACTCCTCCACAACGAGGTGTGAAAGGGGATACTCCAGCGCAAACTCTAGGGGACATTATGAAATCCTTTGTGCCATTTTTTGGGCAAATTACGAATTCAGAAGATATCAGGGGACTAGCGAGAGCATTGGAGAGAACCATCAACTGGACCACTGACATACTCTATAATATGACGTTAGAACAGAAGGCGATAAGATTAGTGGCTCTTCAGAACCGGATGGCATTAGATGTCATTCTGGCTGAGCGTGGAGGAGTATGTAAATTAGTGGGGTCCGCTTGCTGCGTTTACGTACCAGACTCCTCTCCAACGATCTTTAGGGCTATCCAAAATCTACATGTTCTTAGTTCAGAAGTGCATGTTCCTGAGGGAAACTGGGAACTTAGTGCATGGTTTTGGGACCTCCTACGGTCGTGGGGATGGAAGTTGTTTTCGGCCCTGCTGATTATCTTGGGAAGTTTTCTATTCCTTTGTTGTTGTATACAGTGTCTCCCTGGTATATTTTCAGTATTAGGGGGGGTGTTGCGCGCAAGCAACAAGTGTATTAGGGCATAAAATATACGCCCCAGATAAGGTTTCCAAAGAGTATGTGTTGAAAGAAACTCTAGTGTCTGATCTAATGGCAATAGATATGTCCGACAATGATTCGGGATGTATAGACGTTGAAATGTGGAGTTAATGGCAAAATAATTGAAGGTAGTTTAGCGCTTGGCATAGGCCAAAAGGAGGGTTTGTTAGAACTGATATAATATTGTTTCGTCCTCGTATATGTTGGCCTATGCCCAGTCGCTTTGTGAGGAAATTCGTATTACAAGGTTGTGACCTCAAGTGAATCAAGCCTCCATTTTAGGTTAGAGCCGCCATTTTAGTTTATTGTACAAAGTCACCATGTAGTCTAAAATGGCCGTCTCGTGTGCTCTTGTTCTTGCCTCAACCTCTGTAGGAGAGTTAATGTCCAACCTGCCTTCAGGCTACATGTTAGGGTCATGTAGACCTTGTCCTTTGTTGACCTCGGGATAAGGGGATTACTTGAATCAGCGATGTTAACCTACAAGTATACAAGACCAATAACGCTATCCAAATACGACATGCAAAACACTGGTTTGATCTGTATTAAAGCAATGTGTAAAGAGTGTAAAGTTAAACTAGAGGATAATAATGTTTGTTAGTGAATGTATTAAAGTAAACCGCATGTACGAGATATGTAAATTAGGAACGAACCTGGCGTGACCCTAGCCCAGTACATGATTAACTTGAAAGAGGCTGGACATCGTTATAACGAAAATGTATAAATATGCCGATGTCCAGCTAGCAAATCCTGCTCACTGCTCACATTGAACCCTGCTGGTGGTCTCTGTGATGCATTGACGGCCAAATAGCTATTTGTGTACTTTGTTTTATAACTGCTCAGTTTTGTAATAAAGATTCTGGAAATCTTTACAAGCCCGTGTCGGTGTATTTTCGATTGCATGGTGTAAAAGCCTTAATATTGTATTTTTCTGATTCCACATCCTTGCAGTACTCTGATACCCTAGAATTAGAACTGTGTGGGAGCGGGTATTCATTTTTGCCATAACAGATTATATGATCCACAGGGCTAGAACTAATACAATACTAATCCAGTAATGCACAGTTTTTGCCCATTTCAGGCAAGCAAATGATATCTTCAAGAGTCACACCGATCCAAGCTGCATGGGAAAATGGAAAGGGTTATTACAAACATGCTCACCTTGTCATTTCTCTTATTTCCAAGTGTTTTCTTTTTCATTTCTCTTTTGGTGAATATCTCTTGTTTCTAGTGAAACTGCTGTATCCTCTACTAACATTACCACAACTCCAGCAGGTGTAACAACCGTGTCAGGTGGACAGGAGGGCACTGTTAGCACAAAAAGGAGAGGTAAGTGCAGTGCTGACACAGACATGGGGGCGGGGTCTTTATCTCACCAACACTGCTTGAGTGTCTAACAATATGTGCTACAAACACATGACCAAAGTAGGCAAAGAAACCACTGGGTAGAGCTGCTATGTCTGCTCACTAATCCCCTATGCCATGAGTGCCTCCACAATGTTCATAGCAACTGAAATACCAGCAGCACGAGAACAATGCCTCATGTACCTATCCATGTTTACAACCCAGGGAAGATTCCAAGGGAAAACAGCAACATTGAGATGGATGTTGTAGACAACATTCCCTTATGAAGACAGTTACATAAAGACTCTTGATATGATGAACAATTATTGGTAGTTAGACCAAGCTATACAATAGACACCTGATGGTCGACAGAAAGGAGAGACTAAAACACTGAAGAAATTACCATTCCCGAAAAAGGGGGTGAGGGGGGGCGTCAAGGAAATAGGAGGAGAACCAGGATGTTGGGAAAGACCACAGATGCTTGTGGATGGCCAAATATACACGGAAGAAGAATGGAAAGATGGAGTAGTAGGAAGCAAGGCACACACTCTAGTACATCCCCAGTGAACACAGTGCAAGGAGAAAATGACAAGTGCCTAAAAGAATGGGGTGCAAGTACTAAGCTGCTCACCTGGGTAGACAACGATGCTGGACCAATGGCCATAATACCACTGAAGAAACCAGCATTGTGTTACCAGAATGATGGTGCAGTAAAGGTTGGAGATAACCCAGAGTGTAGCTACATAGAAAACCATCCAGCAATAAAGGTTGGCACAGCAGTATTAATGATCCAATATTGGGCGTGTGGATCCAAAGCATACGAGAAGGTACCACACAACTGGGGAGGAGTTTGCTCGTTGGTACACATCAATATGCCAGCACTGGTAGTGTCACAGAAAGACGTAAAGATGGACTACTTCCCTAAGATGGATACTAACACGAGAAGGAAAAGGTCAGTGGGAGTAGAAGAAAAGGGATGGAAGAAACGGTCTGTGGAAGGGAGTAGAGTGAAGAAAGACAACTATTTCCCAGAGTCCGAAGCCTCACTAGACGATGTACCACCTTAGCATTGGTTATTCACCAGGACAGAAATATTTTTCGTGTCACAGTTCAGACTTATGCAAACACGAAATGGTTTCAGATAACCAGATGGGAGCTGATGCAGACAAACTCTACAGTGAATGGCTTCAATGCAACAAAGTAAGAGATCCGGGCAAGGTTAATGGCACTCCAGAACAGATATGTTCTAGACCATCTCACAGCAATGGAAGGAGTTTGCACCAAGATCAGGAGTTCCTGTTGCACATTTGTGCCTGCCATTGATGGAGAGAATGGCACACTGACAAGTGACAAGATTATAGAAGATGCATGCCAAAATGGAGGAAGACGACAAAGGGACCTGAAAAGACCAGAGCTAGTTGGCATACCTATGGTCCTGGATGCAGTCGGACTGAAGGCATTACCAGGAGCACAAATATTAGTACTAGTGGGACTGTGTGTGGTGAAGATCTGAATTACACAATGCCGCAAAACTAAGGAGAAGACAATAGGGATGAAAGTGATGGTGGATTTGAACACGGGAGAATAAAGAGACAAAGTAGTGGAAGAACGAAATAACCTGAGGGCCAGGATAAAGTTATGCCCAATGTTCCCGACTGAGTTAATAAAATTCGATAACTCAACCGACAATAACAGATACTGGGGGAAGTGGGTGTGGTGCAACCCAGAAGGAGAATGTACCTTTATGACCTGGAGTTTCGATGATCATGCACATTTCTATGGACAACTTGGAGGGTTGACAAAGATAAGGCTACCAAAAGCAAGAGTGACGAAGTATGGAGGATTGGTCAACAAGTCGACCAGAGGGGTGTGTTAGGCAAAGTTTGTATGCAGTACCCTTTGGGACCACTACACACAACTAGGACTACAGGTGTAAGCAAACCAACCTTTGGTATAAGTCTGTACTACACAGTTTTGGTAGCAGAGCCGAGCAGCCAGGCTTATCTCAAGAGGGGAATGTGAGCAGTAATGATGTTACACAGAGGTCTACAATTACAAGTGTTCAAATAAACTCTTATACTCAAGGTTTCTTTGATAAATACTTATTAATGTATTTATCTGTCAGTTACAAAACAGTCATTAGAAGTAAGCGGTATAATCACACACAAATATACTTCAATATTTTTTCAGAATACTTTTCAAGAAGAGTAAAAGGCAAAGATAATTAGAAAATGAAAGGTTACAATTATTCTTAGTCAGTGCAAATACTTTGAGTTCACCAGAAGAGTCTCTTCAATTCAATAGGCTAGGCCAAAGTCAATGGGCTAAAGTCTTGGATAGGATAAAGCGGTTCTGGTAAGTAAACGGTGAAGTTTCTGCCAATGTTCCAGAAGTAATTTGTAAAAAAGAAGAATCATATGTTGGGTCACAAGCTGATTAGGCCTGTGAGTTGCAAAAGTTTTAAGCACTTTCACTGCGAGAGGCAAGTACGCTCAGTTTTATTTCACAGTACCTTGCAATGACGACTTCTGTTCCTGGCAGTTCCTGCAGATCTCGCTGTTCCTGTGCCACAGTCGTGGGGACAAGAGGGAGGACGTCAGGGGACTCCTGCACTGCACTGGGACTGGTCAAAAAGCTTACACTTGGCAAACTTCCATTTCGGTGGCTGTGTGTAAAGCACACACACTGGTGTCCCTCTCCCTGGTCCTACGGTTAACAGCAACTCTGAGGAAATTCAACCAGCTCCAAGATAAGTGTCCAGGTGGCTTACTTGTGAGTTGATTGGTCCCACCAACTCAAAAGGGAGAAGTTGTCCTTGCAGGGGCTTCTATGTCGATGTGAACTTGGCGATTTGGACCTGCAGCAGGGCTTCACCGGGCAAACCAACAGTCCAGGAGTTGCAGCAGCAGTCCTCTACCAGCTCTTCTTCGGTTCCAGTGGTCGACTCTGCCTTCCAAGCCAAGAGACTCCTTTTATTCAGTTCTCTCCCATTCATTCTAGCCTAGCTGTCACTCACTCAGCAGGGTGGCTGTCCTTGCTGACAGTCAGCCAGCCAATCACCACAGAGTGCATTTGAGTCTCCTAGGAGACTAAGCACAGGGAGTTTCGGGCACCTCCCTCACTTCCTGCCCACCCCAGACACTCAGGCGCCAGAGGCAGTTTTCACTCCTGAAGCCCGCCAAAGGCGAATGAACAAGGAGACCAAACCTGGTTTGGCGCGCAGAGAGAAACTAAGGACCTTTCCACAAATAAATGGCAAAAAAGGACCTGTTTAAACAAAGGGCGCTCTGATGCCATCTTGAAAAACATGGCTCCCGCGATTTAACGTTACCGGAGCTACGAATAGTTTGAGGTCGGGAAAAATCATAGTTCGTTGTAAAACCACTGCCACCAGCCCTTCTGAGAGGAAAGGGCAGCATTTGACTGCTACATGAGTATCTAGAAACAAGGGATACTAAGTAACCCCTCCAGCACTCTATTGTAAGATAGGGTGGGCTGGGTCTAGGAATTTAAAAGACTAGTAAAGTCAATTTCACAGTAGTTTATAGCAAAGAAGCTATTTAAACCTGGGGAAAGTCTGAAAAGGCTTCCCTGTGCGCCACTGCACTGAGGGTGCTGTGCGACACAAATGAAAAGATGCCTATGGAGTTGGTTAGACTCCATAACCAAAGAAAACACAAGAGTAAAACACATATCAAAACACACGAGAGAGTGGGAAAAAAGGTTCACACTCACCAGGTAAACAAATCAAGTCCTCAAAATCCAGCAAAGTTGCTGGGGGTCTCCAAGGTGAAGGGAATTAGTACACTTATGAGAATTATTCCTAACAGGGGGACTGAAGAGTGTCCCGGGAATGCCCCTTCTCATCCCAATGAACAGGACAGCCTGAAGAGTCAAGAACGCACGCCCAAAGTCACTCGCTAT
This sequence comes from Ambystoma mexicanum, assembly GCF_040938575.1. NCBI lineage: Eukaryota > Metazoa > Chordata > Amphibia > Caudata > Ambystomatidae > Ambystoma > Ambystoma mexicanum. Next base: position 1,310,955,872 of record NC_090930.1, on the reverse strand, counting down.
TCGGACATCCCCGAAGTGCACAACTAACTGGCACGTATGCAGAGAGGTATTCTCTCAGACAGCCATTCCAACCTTATACAGTGAAAGTCCTTATGTATACAGGTTACTCAACGGTGATCATGGATCCAAACACCATAATGGACTGCATCGACTAAATGGCGAGAAACCACTGTGCGGACGTCATTGGTGACACTATGTTGTAGCTGCTTTAGTCATTAAGTACACTCGCAACCATGCACAGCTTACACAAACGCTCACTGATCTATATGAAGAACATGTTTACACAGTTCTGTAGATAGAGAACAGATACATATTGTCAAAGCTTATTATTTCCTCATTTGCCAAGTTCAGAAATGCTAAACGCAAGGCAACAATGGGGTCCAGAGCAAGCTTACAGATGCTAATGGCAATTAACCTTATGCAACTACAGAAGTATACAAGGAGCCTGATAAGACCATGTACGACTAACCTATAGGAAGCATAGCACAATCTAACTGTAGACTCATTATGAGTCTAATGAAAATCCCAGAAGGCCTCAAGCTACATGACACAAGATGAAGGAGGCAGACTCAGGCTGCACAAAGCGGGAAGGCTGAGCTCACAGCCAAGGTCAAAGATAAACAAGGGCATTCCAAACTTCAAACAACAAGAGTTCAGCTGCAGAAAAACAGAAAAAATCCTTGTGATTGCAGACCCGAAGAGCTCGATTGTGTGGTCCACAGCCACGTGATGCGGCCGAACTAGACAATGGGTATTCACCCGCAGTGGGAAGACAAACAGTTGGGACACAGGCAATTCACATCACCTTGAAGAGGTGCACAGAGGGCTGAGAATCAAACTGGGTCCAAGGCCTCGGGAGACCAGATCTAGCCAATCAGGGCACAGAAATTGAGGGGTGGACCGCAGAGGGCAAGGGCCAATGGTAAGTCTGCAATCCTGCAACAATGTAATAGATCGTTTCTTGGGGACAGGGCAGGTCAGCCACCTGAAACGGAAGGTCCAGTAGAATTAGACATATACTGACCCTCTATAGGTTTTACCACTCCGAGCACCCAATAGAAGTGAAAGGTTTTTGGGGGAGGGTCCAGGTGATGACACAATCTGTTATCAAAACTGGGAGACACGTCTTGGGGAATTGGAACTTCTGCAGAATTGCAATTGTCCTGTATGATCCTGGTCGGTTTTTGCAACAAACAATTCTAACTTGCCCTTGGTCGAGTCCTCAGTTTATTTTGGGGAAAGGGCTGTTGGGCCCTTGGGATCTGGACGGGTAAGTTTGTAGCAATCCCCAGACCTCTGGCATAAAAAAGCCCAATGGTAAAGGAAAGAGGCAGAGACAATTAACCCAAATGTGAACGCTGAATTGCCAGTGAATCCTGCTACCCACATTGTTAACCCCCACACGCCACCATGCTGAGTCGGACCCAGTGTTGGATTTGGTCAGTACGTCTCATTGAACCCTGGAATGGTGATGTGGGAGCGTAATGAGGGAGTTGAAAAACTGGTTCAGAGCACGCTTAACTTTAAATTTACGCAGACAACAGTGTCAGCTACCCCCTGTTCACATTTACAGGCAAGTGTGTTGGTTGAGGTTTTAGTTCATGAAGCTGCGGAAAGAACTTTATAACACGCAGTAGAGTTGCTTGGCACAGATGAACAAGTTACTTACCCATGTTAACGCTCTTTCGACTGGATGTTCCTCCCACGTATTCCTCATTTTATGATATTTCCATATCCAGCTTTAGATGCTTCTGAAATGTATTCTAGCAAAGGGCGCTGCACGACTATGCCTGTCGACTCGATGTCCCTCGGAGGCCCTCGTCTCGATGTCGACATAATTGATGGTATAAAGCGCGTGCAGCGACCATTGGCTTCAGTTCCGTTTTATCTTACACCCAACAGTTACTCTTCCTGAAAGAGTGAAGACTGCAATCATATGGAAAATTGTTCTTTGAATGGATTGTGTCCTCTCACTACTTCCTCATCTTATGATAAAGTCCCAAAGCAGTGTATTTATTTCTGGAGGAGGGAATCAGAATTTTCAGACTCCTGATAATTTAGGAGTTCCTTTATAGGTCTGAGTGCACAGAATGTTGCACTGCCTTTCCAAATAAACCTTCACGGCTTAAGGAAGAGTCCAGATTATAGTGTTTCATAAAGGTGTGTACGGATGACCATGTGGCTGCCGCACAAATCTTTAATTGGGACACCCCTCTGTAATGCAGAGGAGGGAGCCATGTCTCTGGTCGATTGAACTTCAAAACCCTCCAGAGGGTCCTTTTCCCGCTAGTCTGTAGCATTCAGATATTCCTAAAATGATCCATCTTGTTAAAGTCTGTTTGGAAATTGCCATACCAAACTTGTGGCCCGTATAGCCTACAAAGAGTTGGTCCTTTAGAGCTTGGTTGGTCATTGCTTGACAGGAACCGTACTGGTCAACCCGATGGTCCGGACCCAAGCACCAGAGGCAAACTCGATGGGGGTCGGAGATCGACATCTTCCCGCATTTCTGCGCACCTGATGGCCCCGGTCCGGTGAGATCTTCCGGAGCCGCGGGGTCCTCAGTCGGCAGAAGGGGCATCATCGTCCAAATCTCCGAACACAAGGTGTGGAGTGCCTGGAGGATGTCCACTGAAATGTCAGCTGGTGGTTGCGGTGGTTGCTGAGGTGGTGGAAGTGGGAGCGACGGAGGCAGTGTTGTAGGGTTCTCCAACTCCTCCACGGCCTGCTCCTCCTGGTAGGTCCTGTCGCCACTCTCAACGTCTCCGTCGGGTCCCTCCCATAGGCCTTGGCCTCCAATTTCTTCTCCAAAATGGTTTGGAGAGCAGAGCGCTCCTCCTCAGAGGAGATGTCCGTGCCCTGCATGGCAACCATGCCCCCCCTCTTCTTCTCGACCAGGGGAGACCGGTTCGGGGAAATGGTGGGCATAGCATCCTCCGGTGTGTATTCTCAATCGGCTGAAACAACAATTCCCTCCCGGCAGGCAGGGAAACTCTCCCCTTAGGGATCGTACCCTGCAAACCTGCGACCTTCGCTAAGGATGCCACCACACCTTCAATGGAAAGGTGAATCTGGGCCTGCACGACCTTGGTCGAGCTAGGGGCCTTCACCTTGGGGGGAGGGTCAGCGTTCCGCTCCCCCTTGGCCTTCTCCAACTGGTCTGTCCGGGGCATCTCCAGAAGCTTACCTAGGTGGTCCGACTTCCTCTTTGCCGAACCGGAGCACTGGCTCATGGTCGAAGGTGCCGGGGACGCTGTGATCGCTCTGGCTGCCGGAGAGCCCGTCACAACAGCGCTCCCGGTGCCCGCAGACTCGCGGTGCTTGGCCTTATGTATGGCCCCTGTCACAGGGGCGCCCTCAAAGGTCTTAGAAGACCGCACAGATTTCTTCTTGTGGCTGGGGGAGGCATGCTGCCGGGACACACCTGTAGCAGGGGCCTTGGCCTGGAGCCACTCAGTGAGGCGGCGGTCCCTCGTGGTGCAGGGAACCATCTCCTGGCAAAACGCACAGCCACACTCCACGTGCGTTTGGTCTGAATGCAGGCAGTAGAGGCTGACAGAGTGCCCATCGTCCAAGTAGATGTTCCGTAGGACGCATCCTGGCCAAATCCTGAACAAAGGCGTTGAGTCTTCCTTCTCCTCTGCCATCTCCACGCAGCGTAGGCCTTGAAGCTTCTGGAATCCTCCAAGAAGAAACTCGATGAAAAATCGCCCTTGAGGGGCACTGAAGAATCCGAAAAAACGGGTCCCCGTTAAACAGAAGATAGATTGATGGAGCTTGAGGCTCGATTGACTGGAAAAAGAGTAGAACTCTTAGAAAAATAAATAAATAAAGAAAATCACGTAGTAAAAGCTCGATAGCTATAGCACGAGGAGTTGCAACACTTGAACGTGCAGTAAAAATCTAAAGATGGCTGCCAGAGGAGGGGCTTAGTTAGAGGGCAGTCATTGGCTGGGGGTAGTATGACCCAGAGACCAATTGGTCATTAGGAGAAAGACAGTTCAGAAGTGAAACTGATGTTTTCTTTACCAAGGATTCCCAGACTGACGACGGGGAATATTCATGAGCATGTGAATCCATGCCAGACCCCATGCTGGAGAAGTGTGTTTACATAGAGATGGCTTCGCCCATCATGCAGCGATATCTGGCACATTAATGTAGACCTAAAATATACACTGCCTGCATGTATGTATTGAAAGACGTACATAGATTGCCTCCGTTGTTAAAAATACTACATGCTAATCCACCACAACCAACTTAAAATTACAGTTGGAGTAGGTATACTATGGGTGTTAAATGTCACTTTATTCCAAGGTGTTGATAGATTACACCAGCAAGTAGGCTTACTGCGGGCTACTAAATCCCCAACCTGCTTAAAAATATAACTCGAGTTAGTATAAAGGTACATGCCACGTACCAAAAAAACCTCAAGGGCCATCATCAATACCCTCTCTGATGTCAACGATTCGATCAGGTATATGTAAATACAATGATGGAGAAAGAGTACTCTTTTTCAGAAGGTGGATAGTGTCAAGTGTTGGTGGAGAGAGACTTACTAAGTGGATTAGGCGCGAGGTCTGTCAGGTTCCAACATGACGCTCACTGCTCACCATGGCTATCATGCAGCTAATGATATCCAAGGTTATAATGGATATTTCAATAGATGGAGGGAAGATAGTTTAAATTTAAGTGATAAATACACTCCAATCTATGCCCTCATTAAGTCCAGATGGATAGCTTTTTGTTAGGAAGATCATTTTCTGTCCTTGTACGCTCAATGCGTGCTTAACATTTGTCGAGTTATTAGAGAAACCAATTTTCATTATGACAGTCCATCTAAGGTCTTTGGGTTTGTGGCCCAAGCTATTAAAATGGCCTACCAGTCGTGCATTGCGTGCATTATTCCTTATACAACACTTTTGTTCGCCAATTCTGATCAGTTTTGCCAATGTATAGCCATTTGCAGGGGCACCATATAGCGTAAATCACTGTGGTTGAGTTGGAGTTGGTTACGACTCTGTCGCCACATCTTGCTAAATCCCAAGTCAATTTCTTTTGTTCTTATATTTTGTGGTCAACAACTGCATTGTCCACAAGGACTATGTCCTGTTGGTTTGGTCATATCCCATTTTCCTGGAAGGGTAGTTTGAGAATCAGGTTGCATAAAAACATCATTCCTTGTGGTTAATTCTGTGAGATTTTTGCTTCTCCTGAACGCACACCTGGGTTGTGTCAGTACACAGTCTCCACCCTCTAAAATGTGCCAATTATTTTTAATGATCTTGGTGATCTCATTAGTTGGGGAGCTAAGTGAACTCAAGAAGACTATGCCATTGTCTTTTTCCTTTCTCTGTCTATACTCTAGCAATGCCTCCGTTATTAGAAGCTCTCTTATAGGCTTTTCTTACTATTTTCTTGGGGTACCTCCGTCGAAGAGATTTCCTTTACATTTTTCAGATTCTTATACAAAGTCCATCTTTGTGGTACTGTTTCAACCTCAGGAACTGTCCAAAAGGAAAGTTCTGTCTAGTGTGTTTAGGGTGAAAACTAGAATATAACAATAGTGAATTTTTGTCAGTAGCCTTATGGTGTGGTTTAACAGAGTACAGACTCATCTTTATTGACATTAAATCCAAAAAGTTAATAATTTCTTTGCTCCTGGTATTTGTAAACTTCAAAAATTGATTCTGTACGTTCAGCCATAGAATGAATAACTCAAATGTTGCAATATCACCAGACCACAGCATGATGATATCACAGATAAATCTTTTCCATAGCTTGATGTGTTGTCTGTATGGATTTGTGTTTAATATAACCTGTGTTTCAATAGTTCCTACATACAGATTAGCCAATGTAGGTGCCACTGCAGAGCACATGGCGGTACAATATATTTGCTTGAAGAGTTGGTTATTAAACACAAAATAATTCTCACACAAGGACATTTCAGTGCACTACAATATAAACAAGTTCAGTGTTTTCCCCGCTTTTCTTGATTCGAACAACTTGTCTTCAACCATATTTAATGTTGCCATTTGTGGGATTTTCGTGTACAAAGACACTATGTCTAGACTGTCTAGGAGGTCGTCTGTATCTATATGGAAACCCTCAATAAGTCTAATGACTTCTGTAGTATCTTGAATGTAAGACCATTTGTTTAACATAGTGGCTCAAAAAATGATGTGCAAATTTAGATGGTTCCAGTAGGGAGCCTGAGCCCGACACTATAGGTCTGCCAGGAGGATTCACCATTGCAGTGACCTTTGGGCAAGACATAACATTTGGGAGTGCTAGGAAAAGGTGGCATGAGATAGTCTGCTTCCTGTTTTCGGAATCCAATGTCTTTCGAGAGCCTTGGTGACCTTGCAATTAAATGAAGAGTTGTAATTTTTTGGTGGGATCAACCTTGAGAGGTTCACAGAATGAATTGTCGCTCAATTGACGATTGCACTAGCGATGTAATCCGGTCAGTCAAGAATAACAATAGCTCCTCCTCTATCGGCTTTTCTGAGGACTATCTTACGATTGTTCTTAAGGGCATGGACAGCTTCCCGCTCACATCGAGGTATTCTGCAATACTTGCAATCCGCGGATCTGTCTTCAGACCTTTATATGCATGTTCCGCCCTCCACGTACGCTTTTAGTTTCAACTTTCAATAAACTTGGGTGATGCACTTTACAATTATGAGATAGAGATATGTCAAACATGGGACAGATCGAGCTGGTGCACCTTAGCGTGATCGCTCTACAAGTCGGACTTGAGCCTAACGTTACACCTCCCACTATGGAGGGTGACAATTATCCAACCCACTTGATACCAGCCCTATAGTACAACAGATCTGAAATACACTTGCAGGACACTGTATGTTTGCATGACGTCTACTTGCATCAACCTTGAATATGCAGGCTACATTGCCATTGATTGCTCAAATTCCTAGAAGACACAAAAATGCACCTGAAGTGACACGTGCACACAGATTAGCAATGTTATGACGAGGTGCTTTTTCTAGCTCAATTATTTGAAGAGTGTTGACAAGACTTTTATATGTATGTCATCAGGGATAGGTCGACTGATACACTGAGAATCACTGCAGTCACCATGGATGCACTACTGATACTGAGATACGGTAAGCATCCTTTGTACCCTAGATATAATAATAAATATGGCTTAAAAGTAGGGCTGTGCCGAAGAGCATATTTAGCATTCGGCCGAATAGTTTGTGAACTATTCGGCCGAAGCCGAAATTAATAAATCATGTTCCAAACTTGAAAAAATACACTTCTAAAAGAAGGAACAAGTTAGTTACCTGTAACTGTTGTTCTCCAGTATGGGTCTAGCATGGATTCACATGCTCATGAGTATTCCCAGTCGTCAGGCTGGGAATCCTCGGTAAAGAAAATAAAAATCAGACAGTTTTGTTTCTGAACTGTCTTTCTCCTAACAACCAATCACTGGTCTCTGGGTCATACTGCCCCCAGCCAATGACTGCCTCCTACCTAAGTCCCTCCTCTGGCAGCCATCTTCAGATTTGGTAGCACGTAAAGTGGCAGTAAGACCAAGAGAAGAGCCGCAGAGGGGTAGGCGGGAGGGTTCACACGTGAATCCATGCCAGAACCATGCCGGAGAACAGTTACAGGTAAGTAACGTGTTCCTTCTCCAGCATGTGGTCGGCATGGATTCACATGCTCATGAATAAAGAATACATAGCAGTACACACATGCACAACCACGGGAGGTGGCAAGGCTCAACATTAAGCATCTCTTACCTCCTCACCAGGCTCACCTTCAAGCGAACAATTTGCGCAGCACTGCTTGGCCGACTGCACTCCTCCCTGGAATCCCGGTCGACGCAGTAGAATTTCGTCAAGGTGTGTGTCGACCTCCACGTAGCAGCCCTGCAGATGTCCAGCAGGGGCACACCAGACAGGAACGGCGTAGTTGCAGCGATCGCTCTGGTCGAATGGGCTCTCGGACACCCAGGCAACGGTCGGTTTTCCAACCAATGCCAATGTATGATGCAGCCGGAGAGCCACCTGGAAATGGAAGCCTTGGAGAGGGCCTTCCCTTGGTTCACAGGGCCAAAGTTCACAAACAGCTGTGTTGTCTTCCGAAAACACTTTGTACAGACCACGTAGAACTTCAGCGCTCTAGCCACATCCAGTGAGTGCAACATCCTCTCAGCCGGCGATGAAGGCGATGGGAAGAAAACATGTTTGTTGAGATGGAAGTCCGATGGCACCTTCGGTATTAACAAGGGGTGCGTCCGTAGCACCACTCTCGTCTCGTGGAGTGTCAAGTAAGGCGGTTTACAAGAGAGGGCCTGGATTTCTCCCACTGGTCGTGCGGAGGTGATGGCCACAAGAAACGCTGTCTTGCACGATAAAAACTTCAGCAGTGCATAGGCTTGAACAGAGGACCCATGAGCCTAGTCGGCACCACATTGAGCTCCTACGCCAGGGCCGGAGAACGATCTAGTCCTTTAATGAATTCCTTGACCAGGCGGTGTGACCACAACGATGACCGCCCCGGAGTTCTGGTGTAGTGGGAGATAGCCGCCAGATGAACCTTGATGGAAGCATGGGCCAATCCTGCCTTGGCCAGCAACAGTAAATACAGCAGCACCTCCGGGCCGTAATCCATAGAGGATCGAGCTTCTGTGCACGGCACCAGATGGCGAACCTCTTCCACTTATGGCCGTAGCATTTCAGAGTAGTCTAAGCCCTGGCTTTGGCCAGCACCCCCTTGCAGTCTGCCGGGAGATCGTATCCACCAAAATCTAGCACTGCAGGAGCCAGGCCTGCAAGTTCAGCGACCTTGAGTCGTGGTGCAGAATGGCGCCTCCTTCCCTGGCGAGAAGATCTGACTGGAGGGGACGCTGACATGTCCAGAAGGTCCGGGTACCATATCTGCCTCGGCCACGCCGGTGCGACAAGGGTCATCCTGCACCGGGACCATCTGAGTTGACTGATGAGTCGCAGAAGCAACAGAGGAAACACAGAGGAACAGGCCGTCCCAGGGGAAGGATGATGCATCCCATGCTCCCCGGCTGGGGAAACCTGCTGGCAAACCTCCGGCACTTGGTGTTCGTCACTGTCGTAAAAAGGTCGATCTGGGGATTGCCCCATCGTTGAAACAGTAGATCCACTTGATCCTGCCGCAGCTCCCACTCGTGGCAAGAGCGCAGCTCCCTGCCGAGTGAGTCAGCAACAGTGTTCTTCACTCCTGCCAGATGAAAGGGTACGAGGAACATCCCCTGGGCGACGGCCCAGTGCCACAGATCCTGCGCTTCCTTGGAGAGGGCTGGGAATATGGTGCCCCGCTGCTTCCCAATGTAGAACATCGTGGTGGTGGTGTTGTCGGTGAAGACCCGCACCACCTTGTCCTTGAGGGACGGGAGGAAAGATCCGAGTCCAAAACACAGCCCTGAGTTCCAGAACGTTGATGTGCAACAACTTCGATGGTAGCCAAAGGCCTCTTCCGTGGGGATCTCCGGTGTGCGTACCCCATCCCTCCAGGGAGGCGTCCGTCGTCACAGTCTGATGGGCTGGGGTCTGAAAGTCTGTGCCTGCCGCTAGATGCGCGTGGACGTCCCATCACCGAATCGCTCGACGGAATGTCTCGTTGAGGGCGATCTGGTCATCGAAGCTTCCCGATACTTATATCCAACAGGCGTCGAGAAACTCCTGCAGTGGCTGCATCCGCAGCCTGCACAGCCGAACTAGGTAGATGCATGATAACATGCCGAGCAGGGACTTGATGGACCGCACCCTGGCATCTTCCATGGTCAACAGCCGTTGTACCTTGCCCTGGATGGCTTTTATCCTGTCCTCCGACAGCGAGGCCAGGCACGCCACCATGTTTAGCCTGGACCCCAGGAACTGAGCGTCCTGCGATGGCACCAAGCAGGACTTCATAGTTTATCGAGAACCCCAGTTCCGTGAGCAGGCGGACAGTCCTCGCTGTGTGTTCGACAGCGAGTTCCCTTGACTTTGCTCAGATGAGCCAATTGTTGAGATAGGAGTAGACGTGGACCCCCTGCAGGTGCAGCTGTGCCGCCACCAGTGCCAGGCACTTGGTGAAGACACTTGGAGCAGACTTCAAACCGAAGGGAAGGGCCTTGAATTGAAAGTGCTGTCCTTGGTCCACGAAGCGCAGAAACTTGCGATGCCCCTTGCGGATGGGGATGTGGAAATAAGCATCCTCCAAGTCCAGCGATGACAGGAAATCTCCTTCCTCCAGCTGTCCCAGCACATGCTGAAGGGTGACCATCCGGAACTTCTGGGACTTGATGTATTTGTTGAAGCGACAGAGATCCAGAATGGGTCGCCAACCGCCGGCCTTTTTTCGGACGAGGAAGTACCGCGAGTATACTCCGGAGCCCCGGAGCCTCTTCCGGATGAGTTCTATCGCACCCTTTTTCAGCATCGCTTGTACCTCTAGAAGCAGTTGCAGAACGTGGTTTTTGTTTCCTGGTCACTGGTGGAAAAAAGGGACACTTCCTTTGGAACTCCAGGGTGTGTCCGTGGTTCAGAGCATCCAGTACCCAACTGTTGGTGGAGATGGACTTCCAAACGCCGACGAACTTCGCCAGCCGGCCTCCCACCGGGGTGAACGTGTGTGGGCCCGACATCACAGCGGGTTCAGTCCTGTTTCACCGAGACCGTACCACCTTGGGTCCCTTGGCGACAACCATTTCCTCTGGCCTTGCTGCGGCCCCTATAGGCTTCCCGGGACAAGGAATGGGCAGCTTGATGGTACAAAGAAAAGTTGTCACTGAATCCTTTGGTGGCACCCGGGGACCTGCCTTCGGAAGCCCAAAAGGACGGCCGTCGCTGTTGGAGTGTGCCCCAGGCATGGGCCGTCTCGGTATCTGCCTCGATGGCCTGCAGCGATTCTTCCACCGTCTTGCCGAACAAGTTGTCCCCGAAGGGCATGTCCAATACCTTCGTCTAGACGTCCTCACGGAAGATGGTGGCCTAGAGCCAACGCTGAAGGCAAATGCCGTTGCCCATCTGGCAGAACACGGTGTCAGCGATGTCCAGGGCCACCGTCATGGCATGATCCGATGCCACCTCGCCTTCTTGTAGGATTTCAAGGGCCTCTGCACTCTTGTCTGGGAGGAAGTCCAGGAGAGGGGCGATTTTAAACCAAAGCTCTCTGTCGTAGCGGGCCACAATGGTGAGAGCGTGGGCCGCCTTAATGGTCGTTGCCGCCGACGAGATGACCCGTCGTCCCATGGCGTCTAGCTTCTTTCCCTCGCTGTCCGGTGGGGAAGTGGCAGTCGATGCCGCCGACCCTGCCGATTTCTTCCTGGCCGCCGCCGAGACCACCGAGTCCAGGGACGGCTGCGATCTGAGACACTTCGGTGCAGAGTCTGGAACCCGGTATTTCTTCTCGTACCAGTCGCTCTTCACCGGGGCCGAGGACGGGGTTTTCAGGAGAGACAGCGCTTCATCCCATATGTCGTCCAACAGCGGGACCGAGAGCACTGTCTTTCTCTTGGCCTCTCGTCGTTCATAAAGGAATCCCTCCTTTTCCTCGGGGTTGAGCTGAAAAAGCTCAGTGGCCCTAGAGATCATGGCGTGGAAGGAGCCGATCTCGTTGGGGGGGGTGGGGGGGTGGGGGAAGAGAAGCCCTGGGTACCGGAAGATCTGTTCCATCGTCGTACCCGTCGTCGCCTTATCCGGCTCAGTCTCGTCCCTCGGCGGAGGGGATCGGAGAGAGGGATGGTACAGTGGAGGAGGTTGGAGGTGTCTCCTCTTAGCTGGTGGATCCTCTGAAGGTACAGGCGCCGGATCGTCCGTCGGAGGCGTGGGCAACCTTGTCCATATCTCAGTGCACAGGGTGTGCAGAGCTTGTAGGATGTCCGCCGACATGTCCATCGGTGGTGGAGGCGGTTTCGATGGGAGCGTTGGAAGTGGCATGTTGTCCAGTTCTTCACCGCCCTGCCGTTCCTCGTCAGTTCCCTCGTCGCTCTGCAAATCTGCCTCGTCGGGGTCCTTTCCGTAGGACCTTGTCTCGACGCCCTTCTTCTCAGGCACTGTTTTCAAGCTTGTAAGCTCCTCCTCGGTAGAGATTTCCGAGTCCAGCTGGACTACTGCACCCTCCCTCTTCTCGGCCAGGGGCGACGGTCTCGGGGAGATGATCAGCATCGTCTTCATAAGAGTCTTCTCAATGGGCAGAAAGGACGATTCCCTCTGGGCGGGCAGGGAAACTCTCACCTTGGTGGATGTCTCCTGGGAACCCGCATCCACAGCCTTCGCTAGGGACGGCATCACTCCCTCAATAGACGTCTTCGCCTGGTGAACCTGGGCCTTCGCGACCTTGGGCGCGTCGGACACCTTCACCGTGGGGGAGGGTCAGCGCCTCGCTCCCCCTTGCCTCTCTCCATCAGTGTCGATTGGGACTTCTCCAGAAGCTTACCCGGGTGCTCAGACTTCCTTTTCTTCGCTGAGCCGGAGCATTGGCTCGTGGTTGACTGCGTTGGCGATGCTGTGCCCGGCCTGGCTGCTGCGGAGCCCGCACCAACGGCGCTCCCGGTGCCTGCAGTACTTTGCCTTCTATTGGGCCCCCATCGCCGGAGTGCCCTCAAACATCTTAGATGACCGCTCAGATTTCCTCTTGGAAGAAGTATGTTGCCGGGGCTCACCTGCCGCCGGGTTCTTATTCTCCAGCCACTCGGAGAGCCGCTTGCAACAGTCCTTCATGGTGCGGGAGGACATGTCCTTGCAGAACGCACAGTCCTCCTCCACGTGCGATTTGTCTGAGTGTAGGCAGTCAAGGCACAAGGAGTGCCCATCGTCCAGGAAAATGTTCCGTAGTCCTTATCCTGGGCAGATCCTGAACAGAGGCGTTGAGTCTGCCTTATCTCCGGCCATGTCCACGCGGGGTAGGCCTCAAGAATCTTCTTGAATCCTCCAAGAAGTGAAGTTCAACGAAAAATCGTCCTTGAGGGGTGTAGAAGCTTCCGAAAACGGGTCCCCGTTAATCGGATGATGAATCGGTGGAGCTTGAGGCTCAATTGACTGAAAAAAGTCTTTGGAAAAAACGCAATTGCAGTAAAAGCTCGAGAGCTAAAGCATGAGGACTCCCACCACTCGAACGTGTGGTCAAAATCTGAAGATGGCTGCCAGAGGAGGGGCTTAGGTAGAGGGCAGTCATTGGCTGGGGGCAGTACGACCCAGAGACCAGTGATTGGTTGTTAGGAGAAAGACAGTTCAGAAGCGAGACTGAAACTGATTTTCTCTTTACAAAGGATTCCCAGCCTGACGACGGGGAATATTCAGGAGCATGTGAATCCATTCCAGACCCCATGCTGGAGAAATAAAGCACCATTTTAAATGCATTCTATACTTTTATTTCTCTTCGTTGTAATCAATGCAGGATCTTTATTATTTAAAGTATAAAAGCCAGAAAAAAAGCAGGTTTAACCTTCATTGTCTAGGTGTAGTGTGTTATGCCTTTGCGTGTTCTGAGGAGGTGGGAGGCCATGCAAGCATCTATGTTTCATAGGGATGGGCAAGCAGAATTCCAGGTAGGGGATTTGTGTTAGGGTGGGAGGTGGAATGCCATGTATGGTATTTGTGTAAGGGGTTCGCAGGACCCAAGTAGGAAGTCTGTGCAGGTATTGGGGAGGCACTGTATGCCGGCAGAGTGTCAGCAATGGTGTCTTTGGTTCCCAAGACTTACATTATAATTTTGCCAGTTCAGCCCACGTTTACCACTTGGAGCCAAGACGGACTCCAAGGCTCGGACCAGACTTCCACCAACAGAGCATAGCTCTGATTGTCTCACACAGAGTAGTCACACCTATCTTCACCCGCTGTCGCACACTGGCCCACTTCAGAACTGGAGAGATTAACCAACACATTTCTCTGAGAGGGCTGTTAAGTAGGGGCATATTACTCTGCCTGACATTTCTTTTTGGAAAGGTCCTTCTAGAGTTTGTCTCTGCTGCGCCAAACTAGGTTTGGTCCCTTTGTTTCTGTGCCTTTGGCGAGCTTCCGAACTGAAGACCGCCTCTGGCGCCCGAGTGTCTGGGGTGGGCAGGAAGTGAGGGAGGTGCCCGAAACTCCCTGTGCTTAGTCTCCTAGTAGAGCCAAATGCAGTCTGGCGTGATTGGCTGGCTGACTGTCCGGTAACGACAGCCACCCTTCTGGGTGAGTGGCAGCTAGGCTGGAATGAATGGGAGAGAACTGAATAAAAGGAGAGTCTCTTGGCTTGGAAGGCAGAGCCGACCACTGGAACGAAAGAACCGAAGACGAGCTGTAAGAGGACGGCTGCCGAAACTTCTGGACCGTTGGTTTGCCCGGTGAAGCCCTGCTGCAGGTCCGAATCGGCAAGTTCACATCGACAGAAAAGCCCTTCAAGGACAACTTCTCCCTTTGAGTTAGTGGGACCAATCAACTCGTAAGCCACCTGGACACCATTCTCGGAGCTGGTTGCATTTTCCTGAGAGTGCTGCAGGAAACCGAATAACCAGGGCGAAGGACACCAGTTTGTGTGTTTGAAAACAGCTACCGGAATCGAAGATTTGCCAGCTTTGTGACCAGTCCCCGTGCAGTGCAGGAGTCCCCCGAGGTCCTCCCTCTTGTCCCCACAACTGAGGCTCAGGAACAGCGAGATCTGCAGGAACTGCCAGGAACAGAAGTCTTCAGCTGCATCTTTTTCTTCGATATAAGGTATTGTGCTCACTGAGAAAGTGCGGGAAACGTTGGCAACTTGCAGGCCTAGTCAGCTTGTGACCCGACATATGAACCTTTCTTCCATTAACTACTTCTGAGAACTGTGGCAAAGACTTCTCCTTTTAACTACCAGAACCGTTTTTACCTATTCAAGACACTAGTACATTGACTTTGGCCTATCTATTGTATTGAATCAACTCCTCTGGTGAACTCAAACTAATTGCACTGTTTAAGAATAACTGTAATATTTGTTTTATTAACTTATGTCTTTTTGCTCCTACTTCAAATGCTCTGAATACCATTTTGCTCCTCCTTCAAAGAAGTGTAAATGTTTCAGAACCGGTTAGTGTGAAGTATTGTAGTATATTTTTATGTGATATTGATTGCCTCCTTTTAGTGAATGTTTTCTAACGGGCTGCGTAATAAATTAAGAAGTGTTTTACCAATAAACCTTGAGTATAAGTGTCTATCTGAATACTTGTGATTGTAGACATCTGATTAACATTACAAGCTCACATTCACTCTTGAGATCAGCCTGGTTGCTCAGCTCGCTACCAAAAATTGTGTGTTACAGACTTACACCAAAGGTTGGTTTTGCTTACACCTGTAGTCCTAGTTGTGTCTAGTGGTCCCAAAGGGTACTGCATACAAACTTTGCCTAACACGAAGTATAAAAGGTGAGCACCTTTCATCTCTAAGAATATGAAACAAAACATGCCCTAAAGAGCAAATTACAATCCAAGTTATTTTACAGCGGTGTGATAGCCATTTGTCTGGTTTGGTGGCTAAGTGTCTGGTCTAATTCTATTCAGTTTTGCAAACAGAAGTCTGTATTTGCCTTTCCGAGCTCTTGTTGCATTGTATTCAAATGAGAATGACAAAGTATTCAGCAAGAGCCGAAGAGCAAGAAACTATTCGACCGGAGCTGAATAGCTTTTTTCCAGCCGGAATTCAGCCGAATACTTGCTCGAAGCCAAAGTTCGGTACACCCCTACTTACAAGAAAGGTCTCCAATGCTAATTAGGCCCCTTTGTGTTTGTTTTTAAGGTTTGGTCTAGACTCCCACATTTCAGTAAATGAAAAGAAAGAGGGAATACATCTGCATTTCGCCTTGGGAAACTACGAGACACCACGCTATAACTTTTGTTGTACACCTAGAACTACGAGCGTTGTGTTGTAACCACATGTTAGACCCATTCTGGGTTAACGAAATTGGCATTCTGCCCCTGAAGAAGTTCCTGAAGCAATTCATAATGTTCAGAGTAATGAAACATGTTGGGTTTTATTACAGTACTAGGCCAAGCGTTGTGATGGACATGGATCCCACACCATATGTAATGTAGACATTGTTGCCATTACATTAACTACAGAGTAACACATGAACTAAGAACTCTCGTTTAGCGTCACATTTGTGGTTTTGTACTAATTGTATGCTCTTGAATACCCCAAAAACTTTTTGTATATGCATATTTGCACTATGAAGAGTGCAGAAAGGTTCTGTACTGCATTTGCACTTGTAATCACCAATACGGTGATAGGCACGGGACACTTTAATAGGCACCTGTCACTTTTTGCAATGGATTTCATGTGAATGTTTTTAATCTGTATTTTTTATGTATTATAGATGTTACATTTTAGAGTCATGTTTACAACGTCTGGTTGAATACTCCATGCACTATGTTATTAAACATTTGGTGGAACCTTAGTCGTGGTATATTTCCCACAGTCTAGTTAATGCAAACGCCAAACCTAAAGAGTCTTGGAGCTCCTTTTGTAGTTTTTAATTATCTTGCAAAGCAAACCCAAGGATGCAGCCTTCATCATGCTATCCACATTTTATCCCGGGGGTGTGACGTAGTGTTTCCCCCATTGTCCAATTTCCGGCCCTTATGGGATTTCAGAGCCATATCTGCTCGTATAGCACAGGAATTGCCCAATACGGGGATACCAAGCCAATTCACCAGGGGGGTGTGCGCTGCCAGCAGGGCTCTTGTCATGGAGCTGGGAGCGCTGCTCTGACAGCCCTCCTGCCAACACATTACCCCCTCAGGGTCCTCTGCGCTGAAACCCCCTCATCACAGTAGCGGCATGCTGAGAGCCCTGTGGCCAGCGCTGCTACCCTCCTCCTAGTCAGACGTGGCCAGGGAACCCAAATGCCCCTCCAAGACCATGCTCTAAACATTAAATTGGGGGATGTCTGCACCCTTCCTATATACAGTCTTCATCAGGCCCCACCTGGAAGACATGGCCCAGCTTGTTTGTATACACCCGATCCTCTATCCATCGGTTCCATGTGATATCCCTGCAAAAATGCTCTTAACATATGGTACCTGTGGGGGGACACCCTCTAAACCCCGCTCCCATTTACTCCATAAATTATCCCCATAAATAATGTCACTTATGCCGTTTCCGGGCGACTATATGAATGGCGACATTTATGGGGATAATATTACCCGATACCCCTCCATCATATTGTGTATTTGGTTGCTGGGAACTAGCCAGTCACCAGCAATCACGCGGAGGCAGATGGCATTTTTGTTTTAACCCACCCCAAAGCTGGGAGGGTCATAATGGCTTTATAGACTACGCCTTCAGTCATAACTAAAGTTATGGGCCCATAGACCGCAGTAAATGCCCTTGTGGTGCTCTGGCCTTCAACTGGGTCTGCAGGGCCCATAACACGCGGTAAGGTCCTCTGGCTAGGTCTGTAAAGCTTAATTAAAACTTGTGCTATCAGACCGATGTTCCCCCCCCAGCCCCCCAGTGTCCCAGAAAACACTTAAACCTTTGTCATGCTATCCACATTTTATCCCAGGGGTGTTACGTGAGCAGGGAGATAGATTTTATTTACGAGGAAGAGAATTATGAGGAAGTAGAGCAACAGGAGAGTAACACCCTACAGAGAGGGAAAATCCATCATGGCAGAAGCAGGGTTTAACATGTTAATGTGAGGTATTCTTTTTGTATGACCTGTCACGGCCCACATCAGCAAGCTCAGGAATGTGTCGAATTGCCCTTCATGCCAGCTATAAGGCATCACGACTGTCAATGTTCTTGTTTTCCAAGATTGCCCCAAGACCGCCATACTGTAGCATTTAGAAGGCTTTAAAGGGATGGAGCTGCAACAGTATGTAGAGGTAGTAATGTGCAGAACAAACCAGAAAATCTTAAAAACATACCTGAGTACATGAAGGCGATAACTGTACTGGAGACAGAAGAGGGGGCAAGGGTCGAGCCCAGTTTAGAACATAATGCAACTTTTCTCCAGAATCTTCATTATCATCATCTGAAGACGGAAAGTCTTTCTGTACAAAAGTGTCTGTGGTACGATCCTCATAAAAAGCACTGTCACCATCCTGGGCTCCAACTTCAAAGCTTGTATTCCTCTTACCTCGAGAGATTTCTTTATATTTATCGTTTACTTCATTAATTGTCTGGGGATGAAGCAATTCGGAGGCTTCCAGTAGACTGCTATGACTTGGTGGTGAAACATGATCAGAAGACATCCTAGATTTTCTGCGTTTTTTTGCAACATTTTCTGTAAGTGTATTTGCAGCTGAAATTAATTTTTAATATTAGATTTAGGATTCCTTTCAAAATATTTCCACAAGATTTCTGATTTGCAAGTTAATTTTATAGTGTAACAATGCCAAACATTTTAATATTATTTCTGAGCAGTTACCTATGTATTAAACATGAAACTAAATCATTACAACCTGCAATACCTTATGTCATAATATGTATGTTCTCATGGGCTTTGCAACGGGAGCGCGCAGAAATAAGCTGGTCATGACTTCCCACATATCGCTGAATTTCAATAGTTTTGTAAGACTAAATCTGCTCAATTTAACTGCACCTTAACTAAGGTTTTTTTTCAGTGAATTTCAAGGGTTTTGTTATACATTACTGTTTTTTATGGATGTTAGGCAGAAACCTGTGCAGTTCCCTTGGGGATCACTGCAAAAAGTTTAAAACCACAGGTGTTAGCAGTAAACCCAATTGGTAGCAGTCTGCACCACCCAGATTTACCTGGTAGCTGTGGCTGAGCAGTCAGACGTCTCTCAAGAAGATTTAGGCAGTATATAGAGTAAACACATTAGGTACAAAAATACAGTAGCACAAGCAAACACTGACCAGAGCTTTGGTATAAAAGTATATAATTATTTATTTAAAAACACACTTGTAAAAACACACTGGCACTAATATATCAAGCAAGTTCAAACACAGTCACTAGAAGTATATACACCTCCCTGATTAATTATTCGACAAGTCTTAGGAAAAGAACACCACTTATTATCAACAAACACAGAGGTGAGAGCTTAACCAAGATGGCACTCCAATAATTATTTAATAAGGGAGAGAAAAGGCAGAAATAGGAAAACGCACAATACCAACACTTTTACAGAACCACAGCAAGTCAAGAAAGGCAGGGTCTACTGTAGAGCAAAAAGTTCATAGGCCAGGCCCCACTCTTGGAGACAGCAAGGCGGAATGTGCCCAAGATCACACAGTTGAAGTAAACTTTAAAAGTCTTTGCAGATAGTTCCAAAAGGAGTTAGATCAGTTCAGAAAAGTTAGTTAACAAGTCCGAGGTCACCCCAGGATAGAGAGTCAAGGATTTACGGGACACCTTGAACAGTCTGTTGCAAGGGAGACCAGGCAGGACACAGTACCTGAAATGGTGAGAAAGCTCCAGTGGGGGCAGTTGTTCCTGGCAGCGGGTGCAAGTCGGCGCTTCGTCCAGGGGAAGAGAAGATCGACATGGAGGAAAGCTGGAGGTCGTTGCACTGCCAGGGAAGAAACCAGCCGCTGAGTTTCCCGGTTAAAAGGTACCACTCTTATTCACGGTAGTGGTGAAGCGTGGCTATCCGGCCGCCGGGGTGCTTGGCACGGGCGATTCGACCACGAGACGATCCAGCAAGGCGAAAAGAGGGCGAACTGGTTAACCCCACCAGTTCAAAGGAAGAAGACTCTCCTGGAGTAAGATCTTCTCTGTCGTTGGGAAGTGGTGAGTTGGTTCAGCAGGGCTCCACCGGTGGTGTCGTTGCAGGTCGGCTCAGCTTCTCCCTCTTCGGATTCTTTAGGTCCTGTGGCGACTTCTGAAGTTCCAGTCCCCAAAGCCCTGCTTTTATGCAGAAAACCCCCATTCATCAGTCCTAGATGTCACTCAAACATGCTAAGTGGTGAGCCGGGCGGCTCACCACTGGGCCAATCACACAAGAGTGCGACTTGAGTTGCCTCGGCAACTCAGTCCAGGGTGCCTACTCCACCCTCCCACACATCCTCTAGACCCACACAGAGTGGCACCACTTTTGGAGGCTTCTGTGCAAAAGCCCGCCATAAGTGGAACAAAGGGCTCGACTTGGGTTGGAGTTACAGAGGCGAACACAAACACCATTTTAAAACCGAGTCCTGGCAAAAAGACCCAACCGGGGAATAAATATTAAATAAATAACCCGGCGGTATCTTTAACATTGCACCAAAAAAGTGGTGCGTTTAAAATGAATGGGAAAATCCCATAGAAAATATTCCGGTGGAATATTTTGCGTGGTAACCACTGCCACCAGCCAGAAACTCGACAAGGGGGGACTGGACAGTGCCCCCTTGGGAAACAGACCCAGGGGCAATCTAATTACCCCTACCAATACTTCCACAATATGATGGTTTGTACTGGTTCTGTTCACAATTTAAGACTAGAAAAGTCAATGGTGACTTTACGTGCCCTGGGAGACAGTAGTCAGTCCCAGGGTATTGAGTCTATGTTTGGGGGTCAATACGACACCCCTGTGTTACTGCACTGAGGGTGCTGTGTAACACATACCAAAAACACATGAAGCCCTATGGAGTAAAAGACCCCATAGCCCATAAAACACATTACAAAGTCAAAGGACATTCTCAAAGCATGCCTAAGAGTGGGAGAAAAGAGTCTCACTCTTAGCAGGAGAAAGAAAATAAACCCCAAAAATCCAGCAAAGCTGCTGGGGGACTAGCTAGGTTTGGGAAATTAGCCTTAACAGGGAATTCTCCCTAACAATGGACCAATAGCTATGCCCTTCGGTCGTGTCCACTGTACATGTTCCCGCAATATGTTTCTTTTGGACCCCCTAGGTGGTCACGGGTGAAGGCCATGGCCAATCCACATGTCATTCGCGCCAACTAGCCAGGCCACGCCCACTGTATCTTTTAAAACACTACCTTTCTTTCCCGCTCACTAGCCATGGCCTTTACCCACGACCATTGGCCATGCCCCCCCCCCCAATAGTTTTCTTCCGGTCCCACTAGCCATGGCCTTAGTCATGACAAGTGCCCATGCACTATCCATGTCCTCCGGGCGTGGCCACACCACTTAGTTTTCATTTGGGCACACCAACAATGGCCTTCGGCCGGGGCCCATTGACATGTTGCCCCAATAGGTTTTGTTGGGGCCCACTAGCCATAGCCTTGGATTACACCTATTACACCCCCGCCTCAATGTCATTGTAAACTGTCCTAATCACTTTTTTTTAGTTAAAAAAACATTTTTCTTGATAACCGTTATACGTAAACGCACACAAATAACCACGGTTATCGAAAAAAAAAATGCACCACAATATGTACCCAGAAGCAGTGTTAGGCAAAGTTTGTATGCAGTACCCTCCGGGAACACTACAAACAACTATGACTACAGGTGGGCAACCCAACCTTTGGTATAAGCTTGTACTACACAGTTTTGGTAGCGTGTTGAGCAGCCAGGCTTATCTCAAGGTGGGAAAACGTGAGCTGTAATGGAGTTACAAAGATTCACAGTTACAGGTATTCAAATAAACTCTTATTCGAGGTTTCTTGCATAAACAATTATTAATGTATTTATCAGTCAGTTATAAAGACTTCTTTAGAAGGGAGCAATATACTAGTAACACACAAATACACTTTAATAATGTACTCTTCAAGATTCTGAACCAGTTAAGACCCTTTTGGGATGGCACAGACACCCAACCTACACCCACAGGTGACTTCAATAAGTAGGGTGCTGGGGACATTAATACCTTACTGTTGGCATTCAGAATGCTTTTAGAAATTGGTTAAAGGCAAAGGTTATTAGAACACAAGAGATCACAAATATTCTTAAGAGGCAAATACTTTCAGATCCCTAAAGAAGAGTCATACAATGCAATAGGCTAAGCAAAAGTCAATGGGCAAAAATCTTGAATAGGATGAAGCACTTCTGGTAAGTAAATGGAAAAGTCTTTGCACAAGTTCTTAGGAGTCTTTGATGAAAATAATCAAATGTAGGGCCACGAGCTGATTAGGCTTGCGAGTTGTAGAAGTTTCAAAGCAACTCTACAGCAAGAAGAAAGTTCTCTTTAGCTTGTTTTACAGTACCTTGGAAATGAAGAAAAGATGCAGCTAATGACTTCTGTTCCTGTGCAGCTCTGCAGATCTCTCTGTTCCTGGGCCTCAGTCGTGGGGACAAGAGGGAGGACGTCAGGGGACTCCTGCAATGCACTGGGACTGTCAAAACTAGCAACTGGCAAACTTCACTTTCAGTGGCTGTTTCACGTTTTAGCTCCTTGCGACTACAGCAAATAGCAACACAGTGGTTCCTGGCTGAGGTGGACCTTCCTTGCTTCTGGGGTCCCGCACTCTGTTGAGGGGGCTCAGGCTCGGTCAGTCCCGCTTCCTGTGAGTCCAAAGGATCTCCCGAAAGATCTAGGCCAGCTTAAAAGCAACACACAATCTGGTGTTCCTCTCCCTAGCTATACGGTTTCCAGCAGCACTCTGTGTAAATTCAACCAGCACTGAGATGGATTTACAGGTGGCTTACCTTGGAGTTGATTGGTCCCGCCAACTCAAGGGGAGAAGTCCTCCTTGCATGGGCTTTTCGGTCGATGCGATTGGGCACAGCAGCAGGGCTTCACCGGGCAACTCAACGGTCATGGAGTTGCAGCAGGCGTCCTCTTAAAGCGCTTCTTTGGTTCCTTTGTCCAGTAGTCACCTCTGTCTTCCAAACCAAAAGACTAGCCTTTTATTAAGTTCTCTCCCGTTCATTCCAGCCTAGCTGTTACTCACTCAGCAGGGGGGCTGTCCTTGCCGGACTGTCAGCCAATCATCACAGAGTGCATTCAGGTCTCCTAGGAGACTAACCACAGGGAGCTCCGGGCGCCTCCCTCACTTCCTGCCTACAGACACTCTGGAGCCAGAGGCGGGTTTCACTCGTGATGCCCGCCAAAGGCGAAATGAATGAAGAGAGCAAACCTTCTTTGGCGCGCAGAGAAAGTCTCTAGAAGGACCCTTCCACAAAGAACTGGCGAAAAAAGATCAGGGACCATTTTGTCAAAGATGGCTCTGCGCCATTTCGAAAAAGATGGCTCCCGCGGTGGCTTTACCATAGCCGCGAACGCAGCCCGTGGTAAAGATATACCATATTAGTTCAAACGAAACCACTGCCACCAGCCATTCAGTGAGGAAAGGGTAATGTTACGCAAAGTTTGTATGCAGTACCCTTTGGGACCACTATACACAACTAGGACTATAGGTGTAAGCAAACCAACCTTTGGTATAAGTCTGCACTACACAGTTTTGGTAGCAGGGCTGAGCAACCAGGCTTCTCTCAAGAGGGGAATGTGAGCAGTAATGATGTTACACAGAGGTCTACAATCACAAGTGTTCAAATAAACTCATACTCAATGTTTCTTTGATAAATACTTATTAATTTATTTATCTGTCAGTTATAAAACATTTACTAGAAGGAGGCAATATATCTCACACACAAATATACTTCAGTACTTTACACTGTACGTTCCTGAGGCATTTAAACTACTTTGGAGGAGCAAAAATGGCAGAGTACTTTGAAGTAGGAGCAAAAAGGCATAGGTTAATAAAAAGAAGCTTACAGTTATTCCTAGACAGTACAAAAACTTGGGAGTTCACCAGAGGAGTCGATTAAATGCAATAGGTTAGGCCAAAGTCAATGGGCTAAAGTCTTGTATAGGATAAAGCAGTCCTGATAGTTAAACAGATAAGTATTTGCCAAAGTTCTCAGAAGTAGTTTGTAAAAGAAAGATTCATATGTTGGGTCACAAGCTGACTAGGCCTGCAAGTTACCAAAGTTTCAAGCACTTCGCAGCGAAAGGCAAGTTCTCTCGGTCAGGTTTTCACAGTACCTTCCAATGAATTCTGTACCTAGCAGTTCCCGCAGAGCTCGCTGTTCCTGAGCTTCAGTCACAGGGACAAGAGGGAGGACGTCGGGGGACTACACTGCACTGGGACTGGTCAAAAAGCTGGCAACTGGCAAATCTTCAATTCCTGTAGCTGTAGACAAGCAACCAAACTGGTGTCCCTCTGCCTGGTTTCCTGCAGCACTCTGAGGAAAATACAACCAGCTCCAAGAATGGTATCCAGGTGGCTTAGTGTCGAGTTGATTGGTCCCACCAACTCAAAGGAAGAAGTCGTCCTTGAAGGGCTTCTCTGTCGAGATGAATTTGGCATTTTGGACCTGCAGCAGGGCTTCACCGGCAAACCAACATTCCAGGAGTTGCAGCAGCAGTCCTTCCAGCTCGTCTTCGGTTCTTTTCTTCCAGTGGTCAACTCTGCCTTCCAAGCCAAGAAACTCGCCTTTTATTCAGTTTTCTCCCATTCATTCCAGCCTTGCTGTCACTCACCCAGCAGGGTGGCTGTCCTTGCCGGACAGTCAGCCAGCCAATCACGCCAGAGTGCATTTGGGTCTCCTAGGAGATTAAGTACAGGGAGTTTCGGGCACCTCCCTCACTTCCTGCCCACTCCCAGACACTCGGGCGCCAGAGGCGGTCTTCAGTCCTGAAGCCCGCCAAAGGCATAGGAACAAAGGGACCAAACCTGGTTTGGAGCGCAGAGACAAACTCTAGAAGGCCCTTTCCAAATAGAAACAGCGAAAAAGACGACCAGGACCTGTTTAAACAAAGGGGGCTCAGACGCCATCTTGAAAAACATGGCTCGTTACCGGTGTTCGCGGTTGGGAAAAATCATGGTAGTTCGTTGTAAAACCACTGCCACCAGCCATTTCGAGAGGAAAGGCTAGCATTCGACTGTTACATGAGTGTTTAGACACAGGGAATACTAAGTAACCCCTCCAGCACTCTATTGTAAGATAGGGTGTGCTGGGTCTAGGAATTTAAAAGACTAGTAAAGTCAATTTCACTCCACTGTCCTGGGAAACAGTAGTTGATCCCAGAGAAGGTATTTAAACCTTGGGAAAGCCTGAACAAGGCTTCCCTGTGTCACTGCACTGAGGGTGCTGTGTGACAAACGAAAAGCCTATGGAGTTGGTTAGACTCCATAACCAAAAAGGAACAAACACAGAAACCACATTGATTTGAAAAGTTCAAAGTCCCAAAGTTTAGCAAAAGAGCTGGAGGGCTCTAAGGTGGGAGGAATTGGCACATTTATGAGAATTCTTCCTAACACCTAACAAGCAGACTTTACTATACGATTTGTGAACAAGATTTGCCAAAGTCAATTGTTGCGGGTAAATGTTCCAGAAGTAGAATAAAAATGATCGGTTACTCACCGTAGTGACGAATGTACTCTTAGTCCATAGTCCCCTTTCCTCCATACTGTACGGGCGTCCCTTCCAAGAGACAGAACCTTTTTCACCAGAAAAAAACCTCCTTCCCCTTTAAATTTAGAGGCACAGGGGTGGGGCCCAGGGAGCATGCGCTGCTCTGACTCTGGTGCCACACCTCAGTCCCCATTGAAGTGTCAAGATTTACCATTGCCTAATGACATCAGTATTATTAGAGGGGAGGTTGGTGGGACGTATGGAGGAAAGGGGACTATGGACTAAGAGTATGTTAGTCACTACGGTGAGTAACTTATAATTACTCTTACGTCCCGTCCCCTTTCCTCCATACTGTATGGGCGATTACAACTGAATGTAGCCCCAGGGTGGAGAGGAGACCCTCCTTAAGCAAATAGGTTCCTGAGAACCGCCTGCCCAAAGGCTGCATCAGATCTAGAGCCGCCATCCAAACAGTAATGCTTACAGAAAGCTGAGGGAGAGGCCCAAGTGGCCGTCCTGCTTATGACTTGCCAAGGGACATGGTGCTGGAATGCGATGAGACCATCCAGCGGGATATGGAAGCCTTAGAGGCCCGATGGACTGGTCTTGAGCCCCCGAAAAAGAGACAAACGGAGACGTCCAATTTGTGGAAGCCCTGGGTCTTGTCCAAGTAGAATTTCAGGGCACGCCTGACATCCAGGCAGTGCAGCACCCTCTGTGCTTCGTCCTTTGGATCGGGAAAACACGTTGGATGGACCATTTTCTCGTTCAAATGGAACGCAGACAGAACCTTGGGCAGAAATGCTGGGTGTGTCCGCATGACTACCTTGTCCTTGTTAAAGGTGGTATATGGTTCCGAGGCAACCAGAGCCTAGATCTCGCTGACTATGAGTCGAGGCAAGGCCGACTAGTAAGGCTGTCTAGATGGTG
Organism: Ambystoma mexicanum; assembly: GCF_040938575.1. Classification (NCBI taxonomy): domain Eukaryota; kingdom Metazoa; phylum Chordata; class Amphibia; order Caudata; family Ambystomatidae; genus Ambystoma; species Ambystoma mexicanum. The sequence goes on along the minus strand of NC_090930.1, from coordinate 1,310,929,745 downwards.
ACCAGCCTGATGTCCACGGACGCCATTGGCTTGAATGGTTTGTGCGCCAGGGCACCCAAGACTAGGTTAAGGTCCCACACAGGGTACGGTCTCTTGACGGGCGGGTAGAGGCTAGCCAGACCAGTCAGATGTTTCTTGACAATAGGGTTGGAGGAGGTGAAAATGCCCTCCTCCGAGTTCCTATGAGCCCAAATGGCTGCAAGGTATGTGCGGCAGGTGTCCACCTGCACACCTGAATGAGCGAGGTGCGCCGAAAAGGAGAGCACGTCATCCTAAGTTCAAGCCAAGGGGTCGATACCCCTGTAGTCTCTGCAGTGGCAGAATCTGGTCCATTTGCTTTTGTACTGGGCCCTGGTGGCTTTGCTCCTTGCGCCCTGTATGATCTCCAGATTGGCCTGTGAGAGGCTAAGGTGCCGAAGCGTTACCTGCTCAGGTACCATGCTGTGGGCTAGTTTCCCTGGGGCAGGGTGGATGACTCTGCCCCCCTGCTGTGCCAGATGATGTGCTGGGCCGTCCGAAAGGTGAATCGGGGGCACCTCCGAGAGGCTGATTAGCTCTGAAATTCATGGTCTGGCTGGCCACCATGGAGCTATCAGAATTATGAGGAGTCGGAGAGACTCCTTGATTTTGCAAATTACCCTGTAGATCAGGGGAGTGGGCGGAAAGGCGGAGGCTTTCATGCCGGTCCACTGGAGGTGAAATGAGTCGCCCAGAGAGCCTGGGCCCTGACCTTGCCAGGATGCTAACTGGGGACACTTCTTGTTGTGCCAGGAGGCAAAGAGGGGGGGACGGGGGGGGACACCACCTGTCTAAGATCTCCTGAATAACGAGGATGTTTAGCTGCCACTCAATTGTCCGCTCCCAGCCTGCTGAGCCTGTCCGCTTCCAGGTTGGATTCCCCCAGGAGGTGGACTGCCGTGAGGTAAATGTGGTCTTCCAGGGCTCACTCCCACATGCTGATCGCCAGTCTGCACAGAGGAGGGAACCTGGTGCCTCCCTGCTTGTTGACGTAGTACATGCTGGTTGAGCTGTCCGTCTGGATGAGGACAATCTTGCCCCTGAGGAGTGGTAGGAATGCTCCGAGTGCTAGCCAGATCGCGTTCAGCTCCAACCAATTGATGTGGTATTCCTGCTCCGGTCTAGTCCAGGTGCCGTGGACCGAGAGGCCCTCCAGGGCGGCGCCCCAGCCCTCGATCAAGGAGTCTGGTGATGGTGGCCTGCAGGGAGGGCGGCCGAAAGGGCTTGCCCGTCTGTAGGTTGCAGTCCTTGGACCGCCATGTTAGGTCCGGGTGGAGAGATGGAGGGACGTTTATCATCTCGGATTGAGAGCCCCGCTCCTGGTTCCATCAGGCCGTGCAGTGCAGCTGAATCCTCCTCATCCATAGTCTTGTGTGCAGCTCGGCTAATAGGACCGCTGCAAGTAGACCCAGGAGATGTTGGTACCACCATGCCAGGGTCACTTCTCTGCTGAGGAAGTGGGCAGAGGCTCTCCTGATGGCCGAGATTTTGGCCTCCGACGGGAAGACCTTCTCGGAGCACGTGTCCCAGATGAGGCCTAGGAATGTCAATCTGCGTAGGCTGCAGCTTTCTTGAGATTGAGCAAGAAGCCCAGATCGTGATGAGTGTTCATAAGGGCCCGGGAAGAGTGGAGAACCGCTACCGGAGATGTAGCCCTGACGAGACAGTCGTCGAGGTATGGGTAGATGTGGAGACCCTGTGCTCTGAGGAGGGCCGCCACAGCATTCATGAGCCTGGTAAAGACCCTGGGGGCAGAGTTGAGGCCAAAAGGAAGGACCTTGTATTGAAAATGGTAGCCCATGATCCTGAACCGTAGGAAAGAACGATGGACTGCCAAATCGGGACGTGTAGGTATGTGTCCTTCAGATCCAGGGAGCACATCCAATCTCCCTTGTGCAATGTCTCTGCTATAAAGCTGGCTTAACCATCTTGAATTTTTGCAGGGGTAAGGAGAGGTTGAGGGTGGAAAGGGAGGCTGGGAATTCCTACACTGCCTGGCTCTCTACGAGCGACCGGATCTCTGCCAAAAGAGTTGCTGTCCCAACCTGTGGGAGCGGAGGGGAGGAGGGAGGAGAGGCTGGGATAGGAAGGCAGTACCCCGTGGACACTACGGATAGGATGCAGGGGTCCGGGTCCGCAAAATTCTGGTGTGAGAAATGTGCATGGAGAGCAAGCCTGCCCCCCCCCCACCGGAGACACGTGGACCCGAAGGGGGGTGTCATGCCTTCTTTCCCTCGGAGGCTGTTGCTGAGGAGGGGGACTGAAAAAGCCCTTACCCCCCCCGCCCCCCTTTTGTTGCGTGCGCCGGCTCTGAAACAGCGAGCAGGCCGGCTAACTGGATCTGCATTCCTGGAAGCCGCGGAACCCTCCATATGTACGACCCCTTTCGGAGCACTGTTGAGATTGGGTGTACGATTACGGCGTGGTCTTTGTAAGGATGGATAAAGACTTTGCAGTTTATGAGCTGTTTTTCTTTTTGTCCAGCTCCTCGTCCGTAGGGGAGTGGAAGAGGTTACCGCCCTCGAACAATAGATCTAAAATGCTCTCCTGGACATCCGGGTTGAATTTCATTGCCCGATGCCAGGCTGTTTTTCTCATGTACGTGGCAATACAGATGGCACCGCCTGAGGTGTCGATATGAGCCACTGTGGATTCATGCGGCACCAGCTTGGCTTCAGCTAGCCCTGCCTTAAAGCACGATTGGCTCTGGGTGGGGAGTTCCGGGAGGAAGTCTGCAATTTCCCGTCAATCTCTGGTTGGCGGCAGCCAGCATGGCATTGGCCTGACGTAGATTTAAAGAGGCAATGGAATAGAGTCTCTTGCCATATGCCTCCACGATCTTTTCCTCCTTGCCTAGCAGCGCTGCAGAGGAAGAGGCCAACTGAGCTTTGGAGTATAGTGATGCCGCAGTGATCACCAAAGAGTGTGGCTGAGGATGGGCCGAAAGCAAGAGTGTATCCCCCTCCACCTGCCTGTACTTGCCATCCAGGCGTCAATTGACCGGCTGGGCCAAGTGGGGTTTGAGCCAGCCCTTCTTGGCCAGGGAGACTACATCGGTCCGCATAGGAATCCCCGATTTGGCAGAAGGGCGTTGAGTGAGGACTACAGCCAGAACCACCTCTGCCGGCTGCTCGACCTCGGGTTGGGGGAAGGCCCAGGTACTCCATCAAACCAGCAAGACGTTTGTGGAAGGCCATGGCTGAGGATGGCGTGTCCTGATCCTCCTCCTCATCCGTATCCTGCGTATCTGGAGAATCTTGTGGATGAGGTGGAGTAGTTGGCGCCGGAGGCTGGGGTATAGAGACCGCAGTCGGAGGCTGAGGAGGAGGCAGAGGTTGCGGAAATGGCTCTGGAGCCAGAGGAGGCGGCTGCACCAGGGTCCGGGGGCCCGATGGAGGCTATCATGGCGGGAATAACTTATCTGATGGCGTCTTTGATGATAACCCCCATCTGAGGTGACTTCATGAGGCAGAGGAACTTCTCGAAGAGCGCCTCCCACTGCCAAAGAGGTGGCAGGGGGTGCCGACGGGGTAACAGGGAGCTGCTGGAGCCGCTGCGTACCCTGTCCATATGGACGCCAAGGAAAGCTGCCCTGTGCAACTGAGGAGTAGACTGTAGGCCACCTACCTGGTTGAGGTCAGTCCCACCTTGACACTCGTTCTTCACCGAATTCCTGGAATGGCGTTGGACGGGTACCTCTTTCTGGCGCGGCAGCAATATTGTCGATCTGCCTGCCACGTGGTGCTCAGCCCGCTGGGCCCGGCCTCGTCCAAGACTCTTGCGTGTGGATCACGAGGCCTACCCTGCTCCTCGGGCCTAGGCCCCGTACGTGCGATATTCTCGACCCGGGGGTCAATAGATCTGCGTTTAGGTGCCCCCTCAGACGTATTGCCAGTATTAGGGCATAGCCTCTCGGCCATTTTGCCGGTAAAAGGGCAGAGCCCCTCGGGTGTAGACCCGGTAAAACCCTTCGGGCCCCTCAACATTGCACCCGGGAGGATCCAAGGATCCCTCGACCTGAAGGCTGGTAGCTGAAGCAGCCTCGGTGCACGTGCCGGTAGAAGGACCGGCCCGGTACATCCCACGTGGGAGTCTCCCTGGGAAAGAGTCTCCCTTGCGGGGTGCGATGGAGAATATCGGCCCTAGCTTGGGCCTGGTTTGATGCTTCACGAAGTTCTTGAGATCCTCTGGAGGTGACCTCTGGAAGTGCTCCCCCCACCTGGTGAGTCTGTTCTTCAGCGCCTTAGAGGCAGCGAGTCACACGCCGAACATGATTGCCAACCGTGGTCTGGTCCAAGGCAACGTAGGCAGAGGGTGTGGGAGTCCGAAGCTGGGAAGAGCCCATTGCAGAATGGACACCTGCTGAACCCTGCAGAAATCAACATGCGCCGTGGAGGAGCATGACGCCCGAGGACCGAGTAGCTGAATGATAGATAAGACAAAAAGAAAGAAAGAAGAATTATCTGCGTGTGGAATTACATGGCCGCAGCCAAACCCAGGAACGCTGGTGACTTCGGCCCTTTCCCGTTGATGCGGAAAAGCGGACTGAGGTGTGGCGCCGGAGGGCGGAGTCAGGGCAGCGCATGCTTCCTGGGCCGCACCCCGTGCGCCTCTAAATTTAAAGGGGAAGAAGGTTTTTCTGGTGAAAAAGGTTCAGTCTCCCGTCCCTTGGAAGGAATGCCCATACATTATGGAGGCAATGGGACAGGACGTAAGAGTAAGGCAAGCAAAGTTCATAAACGTTTTCTTCCAATCCCACCACACTAGGGGAATCCCAGGAGAGGATCCTTGATCAGCCCACCACAATCTTAGTCAGGCAAGGGAGAGACAGATTTAGGACGTCATGTCCATAATACCCTATGGCCGGAGGGCAGGCTAGGAAATGGTATGCAAACTCACCCACCATTTCTTCAGCAACCACTTAGGGGTTCCTGAATGCAGTGGGCCCACATGCTTCCAGGGTTTTCCCAGTCAAACGAGGTACTGGGTCTGGAAAGTCAGCGGTTCTGTATGCTGACAGTTTGGAAGAGTGGGCAGCTGGACATCCTTGGCACGACCAGATGAAGACCTCCATAGAGCAACCGACCTCCAGGACCGAAGAAGGCTAGTTTCAGTGGGTGCCACCAAGATCTGGCAATCCTTGTGGTGAGAACAAAGGAGCAGGCCTTGCCCGGCTTCCAGTCAGGAAGGCTAGCATTACAGGGATAGGAGTCTTGTTGAAGATCTGCAGAGTTCCAAGGCTGAACTCGGAACAATGACTGCTGAAGAGAGGAAGCCCAGGAGAGAGCTGGTCATTCCATCAGAGTCCATGGAAGGCTCAACATTCACAGATCCTCGGGTAGTCGGTCAGAACAGGCGGTTCACACGAGTCCAGGGCTCGAAGCACCGACTGGGGCCTTCTGAAGATCTGTAGAGAAAAACGGGGTATTGAGATGAAGGTCTAAAATCAGCTCCTGGAGGGAGCGGGAGGGGGGTCTTTAGGAGGCCATCCCATTTTATGGTAAACCGGGAAGAGACAGAGGTTACTGTTGAGACAGATTTCTAGAATCTGTTCTGGTGGACAGATTTTAGGAGGCCACACTAGTTATGAATATTAGAGAGAATTCTCAGAAATGTGCTAATTCCCTCTATCTTAGAGACCCCCAGCAACTTTGCTGAATTTTGAGGACTTAAACACCGAAGTGCCACTTGTTTGAAGTTTGCCGGTTGCGAGCAGTGACAGTCCCATTGCAGTGCAGGAGTCCCCAGAAGTCCTCCCTCTTGTCCCCACGACTGAGGCCCAGGAACAGTGCAATCTGCAGAGCTGCACTTTTCTTCAATCCAAAGGTACTGTAAAGTCTGAGAGAATTTATGTCTTATTCTAGAGTTGCTTGCATCTTGCTCCCATTCATTCCAGCCTAGCTGCCACTCACCCAGCATGATGGCTGTCCTTGCCGGACAGCCAGCCAGCCAATCACCTAGTAGCGCATTCCTGTCTCCTAGGAGACTAAGCACAAGGAGTTTCGGGCACCTCCCTTGCTTCCTGCACCCGCCAGACACCCTGGAGCCAGAGGCAGGCTTCACTCGTGAATCCCGCCAAAGGCAAAACGAACAAAGGGACCAAACCCGGTTTGGCGCGCAGAGGAAATCTCAAGAAGGACCTTCCCACAAAAGAATGGTGAAAAAAGAAGACCAAGGCATTTTGACAAAAATTGCACTTTTGGGTGCTTTACTGCAGCTGCCAACGCAGCCCGTGGTAAATGCACACCACGTAGTTAAAAGTACACCATTGCCACCAGCCATTCAGTGAGGGAAGGGTAACATAAAATTGTTACATGAGAAGCTAGACAAAGGGGATACTAGGTAACCCTTCAAGCACTATTGTAAGATTGTGTGCTGGGTCTAGACAGTTACACGTGAAAGTAATGTCAATTGCACCATACTGTTCTTGGAAACAGTTTATCCAAGAGAAGGTATTTAATCCTTGGCAAATTAAAGACTTCCCTGTGCCACTGCACTGAAGGTGCTGTGTGACAATGTAAAAAGATGACACCTATGGAGTTCGTCAGACTCCACAACCAAAAGAAACAGTGTTCAAAATCACATTAAAATACAAGAGAGTGGGGAAAGAGTCTCACTCTCTCCAGGTAAAAAAAATCAAGTCCTCAAAATCCAGCAAAGTTGCTGGGGTCTCTAAGGTAGAGGGAATTATCACATTTCTGAGAATTCTCAGAAAGAAGACGCCTGCTGCAACTCCTGGACCGTTCATTTGACCGGTGAAACTCTGCTGCCGTGCTGAAACTCCAAATTCATATCAACAGAGAAGCCCCTCCAAGGACGACTTCTCCAATCAACTCAAAAGTAATCCACCTGGACATCCTCTCGGTGCTGTTGAATTTCCACAGAGTTGCTGCAGGAAACCGAATAGCCAGGCAGAGGAGCACCAGTTTGTGTGTGTTGCTTTTAAGCCGGCCAAGGAGCTCCAGGAAGATCCTCCGGACTCCCAGGAAGCAGGACTGACCGAGCCCCCTCAATACAGTGCAGGACCCCAGAAGCAAGGAAAGCCCATCTCGACAGCCAGGAACCGCGGTGTTGCTATTTGCGGTAGTGGCGAGGAGCTGAAACACCGAAGTGGCACTCGTTTGAAGATTGCCGGTTGCGAGCGGTGACTGTTCTATTGCAGTGCAGGAGTCCCAAGAAGTCCTCCCTCTTTTACCCATGACTGAGGCCCAGGAACAGTGAGATCTGCAGAGGTGCACAGGAACAGAATTCATCTGCTGCACTTTGTCTTCAATACAAAAGATACAGTAAAGTCAGAGAACTTGCCTCTTATTGTAGAGTTGCTTGCATCTTCTACTACTCACAAGTCTAACAGCCTGTGGCCCTACATTAATTCTTCTTTTTCTTCAAAGACATCTAAAATATTGTGTGAAGACTGTTCTTACTTACATGCAAAGAAGTGCTTCAGCCCATATAGACTTTTGCCCATTGACTTTGGCTTAGCCTGTTACACTGAAAGACTCTTATTGGAGGATCCAAAAGGATTTGCCTGCTTGAGAATATTTGAGGACTCTTATGTTTTAATCTTTTCCTTTGGCATCCCAATAATATTCTAAATGCAACAGTGATATATTAATGTCCCCAGCACCCTAGCTATTAAAGTCACCTGAGGGTGTAGCTTGTGTCTCTGGGACATCCCAAAAGGGTACTTACTGATTTAGAAATATTAAGAGTGCGTATTTTGTGAAGAATATCTGAGTGTTACTATTATATTGGCCCCTTCTGAAGAAGGCTTACCCTAACTGACTGATAAATTAATAACTGTTTATTCAAGAAACCTTGTGTGTAAGAGTTTATTTGCATACTTGTCACTGTGAATCTCTATGCAACTCCCCTACAGCTCATATTGACCCCTCTTGAGATAGGCCTGGCTGCTCAATCACGCTACCAACCTGTGCAGTACAGACTTATACCAAAGATTGGGCTCCTATTGCCAGGAGGTCAGGGTTTCTGTAGTACACCCAAAGGGTACTGCATACAATCTTGCCTAACACCCCGTTAGGGAGAATTTTCATTTTAGTGCTTAATTCCTCCCACCTTAGAGACCCCCAGCTCTTTTGCTGGACTTTACGACTTAAGTTTGACCCTGGAGTGAGTGAGCCTTTTTCTCACTCATGTGTTTTGATATGATTTGGATTATGTGTTTCCTTTAGTTTTTGGAGTCTCACAAACTCCATAGGTATCTACATGTTGTATGGTCACACAGCACCCTTAGTGCAGTGCCACAGAGAAATCCTTTCGATTTCTCATAAGATTTAAATACCTTTTCTTCGGTGAAGTATAGTTCCCAAGAATAGTAAAGTGAAATTGACTTTACTTACCTTTTCTCGGTGTGTCCAGCACACACCACCTTAGGTAGTACCACTTAGTAGCCCCTTTTCCTACTTACTCATGTAAACATGTTTATGTTACCCTCACTACTTTAAATGGCTGTGCCAGTGGTTTAATTGTCCTACCATTGTGCTTTTCTACCGCAGGCTGAATCCTCAGCTGCAGTATAGCACCGATGGGTGACCATAGTGTCAAAATTACCCCAGTCTTGTTCTCGCCATTTCTTGTTTGCGAGTTCTTTCTTGGGTTTTACTCTGCGTGGCAAACCAGGTTTGAGCCCTTTCTTCATTTTGCCTTTGGCGGCCTTCATTACTGAAAACCGCCTCTGGCTCCAGTGTGTCTGGAAGGACAGGAAGTGAGGGCAGTGCCGGAAACTCCCCTGTCCTTTGCCCCCTTGGTTACCTAAAGGCACCCAGTCGTGATTGGCTGGCTGACTGTCATTGCAGGACAGCCACCCTTCTGTGTGAGTGACAGCTAGGCTGTGCATGAATGGGAGAAACCTGCTTAAAAGTCGAGGCTTCTTGAACTGAAGACCGAGTTGACCACTGGGAAGAACAACCCGATGAAGAATCTGAACAAAACTTGCTGCATCCTCCTGGACCGTTGAACTGCCCGGTGAAACCCTGCTGCTGTGCTGAAACTCCTTGTTCTGATCAAGAAGAGACGCTCTGGACGGAACAACTTCTTCCCATGGGTTAGTGGGACCAACTAACCCCGAGATTAACTTTGCTGGAAGACATTCCCAAACTGGCTGTACTTCTTTGCCGCTGCTGGCACCAAGTGCCAGGGGTCGAGAAATCTGTATTTGACTGAAACGTCTGTAAGCCGGCCAAAAACTCCAGGAGTCTTCTGAGGACCCTCTGTTAGGACAGTTTTTCTGAAGTCCAACTAAGGGCTTAGTAAAACCATTCATCTGAGGGAGTACAAGACTCCACTCTTAGTATAAGGCTGTACCACCTGAGTATATTGTTGCGTAGACAGAGCAGCCAGGCCTATCTTAGGAGGGAGAGAGGGCTGTAGAATCAGTACAAGTGAAATTGTCATACAAATGATCCAAAGAAACACTGAAACACTATGTATTGTAAAAATAAAGGATGTATTTAAATACAGGTAGGCCCAGATAAATCTAGGGGTAAGTAAGTACTAACACATTATATGAAATAATATATAAACACTATACTTGAAATTACAGAGACCCAAGTATAGACTTTATTTGAAGTACCGAACAGTAGTTCTAGGGAAGTCAAAACATTTTCATACACATTAAGTATAGGTCAAGCCTATTCTTGGGGAGTAAAAACCAATGGTTACCTTATACAATAACATTCAGTAATGCAAGGGCAGTAGACCCTTCCAGTTGTATAATGATTCTTAACACAAATCACTTAGTCAACTGGACAATATACATTTGGTGAAGAGTGAAACACTTATTCTAGGTGCAGTAAAAACCTATAACTACTTTTGTCATAACACAGTTCTACTAGGTGAGTAAAACCTAAGGATGTAATATACAATTACAGGTGCTTTTGAAATCAGGGAACCTCAGATTGAGGCCAGCAGTAACTCTTGTAACTTATTTTGGATGGCACACAGCTAACACAAGCTAAGTAAAACCCACATACTTTGTTTAACCTCACAATGGAGGGGGGGGGGGCGGAGAAAAACCCAATGGTACACTTTACTGAACAGTTATTCTAGGTAGGCAACAACCTAATGCAGACCTATTAAGGACAGGCTAGCATCAAGTCAGGGGAAGCAAGTTCCAGTTGGGGGACACTCATACAATTATCCTCTAGGGACTAATCTGGTGATACCAACACTTTACTTTTGGGAAGAGGCACAAGCTAATCACAAGAGTAAAATACCTTCACATCTACTTTCTGTTAGACTGGAAAAACAGTGGATAAGGAATAAAAGATGTTAACCATACTTTTAAGAACAGTACAAACACTTTCAAGATCAGTAAGAACTTTTGTAACTGTTCACTCTTGGAGTTACAGTTACCAAACAACTCTTCATAAGTAAGTACTTTGAAACACTTATTTTCTTTTCTAGGCAAGTCCCAATCCCTTGACAGTCTTTCCCTTATTCTTGAAGCACAAGTGTTCTCAGTAGCAGAAGGGGGGTCACTAGGACTAGTGACCAACAGGCAGTGTCAGAATAGGTTCTTTAGTAGCAAAAGTCAGAGTTCCTTACGAAAACTGGGCAAACAGGTGAGTACTTTACTTCCGAGTTAGAAGAGGGTCCAGGGGCTTCACAGAAGACACCCTAGCAGGATTCTAGCAGTGGGACGGGTGCACTGGACGAGGGACCTCCTAATCACAGAAAGCACCACTTAACTACACAGAAATCCTAACAGGCTTAAAGCAAGTACGTACCCAAGCCAACACAGTACATCAGCATTGAAGCTTTCGCAGCAGGAGAACTTCAGGGTCTGCAGCCAAATACCCAGACAATGGCTCCCTTGTCGTGGAGACTGAAAACAAGACCTCAGAAGAGACTTTGCAGCAGGGATCGATGAAGGCTCTAGGCAAGGTTTCCCCTCGCGGCTGAATGCAGTTCTGAGGATTTGGTGCCTTTTCAAGGAGCACAGATGACAGAAAATCGCGGTTGAATTCTCATCGATTTAAAGGTCCAGCACTCAGGTGAGGGGACTACTTAGACTCGATTCATATCTCTGGAGATCCACCACAATGCCCACTAAGTTTCCGCAAGATTCGGAATACCATGCACCGCACAATGGCTTGAGGTCCCAGGTTATTGGGGTATTGCAACATTGTAAGGTCGCAGCAACGAGTGGCATGGCTCAAAATGCAGGTCTTCGAGTCTAGTGGCTCTCACCAGGCTCTGGGTCAGGGTTGTCGTTTTCAGAGTGACCAGGTCGATTGGAAGGAAGGGCTCCAGCAGGCTCCGGTTACACAGCAGACTCTCTGGTCGCTGGAAATCGTTTCCGACACTTTTCCTTCGTCATCCTCTTAGGTTTAAGTTCCAGTGGTCGATATATCGTCACTTTCCAGGTTCGCAGTATTCATCAGAATTACAGCACAACCTCTGCATTCTCTCCCCGCATTTTACAAGAAGGGGCGGTCTGGTTGTCCAATCAGGACAGCCAGCCCCCCACTAGGATTTTTTCCCCATTCAAGCAAGGCGTAAGACAAAGGACTGGGGAGTTTTGGAATCCTCCCTCACTTCCTGCTCTTACAGACAGACTGCAGCCTGGGCGGGGAGCCCAGGGGACTCCTGCCGAATACAAAAATTACACAAAGGATTTTCCTGCCCTGGATGTCAGGGGAAGGAACAAGAAACAAACACCAAAATGACAAAAAAAGAAGACAGGGGCCATTTTGGCAAAATGGACACCCTTAGGTGCCTTTACTGCGATCATAGTCCACGGTAAAGGTGCACCAAATTAATAAAAGGTATCACTGCCACCAGCCATTGAAGGTAAGCTTGTCACTAACATAATTGTTACAGTTTTGTGTGAAAGGGGATAGGTTGCATCTCCCCAGCAGTCCACATGAGGTTTCAGCCGCTTTTCCTTCATTATCCTCTTCAGTTTCCGTTCCAGTGGTCGACCTCTCTTCAGCTTCCAGGTTCGCAGTATTTATCAGGAACTACAGCACAACCTCTGCATTTTCTCCCTGCATTTTTCAAGAAGGAGCGATCTGGTTGTCCAATCAGGACAGCCAGCCCTCCTACTGGGATTTGTCCCCATTCAGGCAAGGAGGAAGACAAAGAGCTAGGGAGTTTTGGACTCCTCCCTCACTTCTTGCCCTCAAAGACAGACTGGAGCCTGGGCGGGGAGTCCAGGGGACTCCCGCTGAAGATAAAAATCACACAAAGGAATTTTCCTGCCCTGGATGTCAGGGGAAGGAACAAGAAAGGACAAGAAACACTAAAATGGCGAAAAAAGAAGACGGGGGCCATTTTGGTAAAATGAGCACACTTAGGTGCCTGTACTGCAGCTGTGAACACAGCCCACCGTAAAGGTGCACCAAATGAATACAAGGTATCACTGCCACCAGCCATTGAAGTTAAGCTTGTCCCTGTAACAGAATTGTTACAATTTTAGTGTGAAAGGGAATACATTGTATCTCCCCAGCACACTACATAAGGTGGGGTGTGCTGGTTTCACCTAACAAAATGTAAAAGGGATCCAAAGATCCTTTCTTCCCTTGGGAAGGGAATAGTTTCTTACCTGTAACTCCATTTCTCCAGCATTGGTATCTTTCATGGATTCACATGCTTAGAATATTCCCCGTCGTCAGACTGGGACCCCTCGGTACACATATATAGCCTTTTCCAATAGGAAAACTTCCGACACTTTTGTGTCCTATCTACGTCCTTTTAGGACCCGCCTATGCATGCTCCATAGGCCGTCCCCGTATAAGATGCCCGCCCCCGCGGTTCCCCTTCAGATTTCGGCCCCTCCAAAGTAGGAAGGGTTAAATTTATCAATTAAATACATTACATTCCGGGGAGGTTGGCGAGCGCATGTGAATCCATGAAAGATACCAATGCTGGAGAAATGGAGTTACAGGTAAGAAACTATTCCCTTCTCCAGCATTGGATCTTTCATGGATTCACATGCTTAGAATAGATTGTATAGCAGTAACACTTGAGACGGCGGTGAGAATGTAATGTAATATACCCTCAACATACTACACAATGCATATGTACAGTAGGAATAAGTTACCTCATATAACCTTACCCACATAAAATAAACTGTCATTAAAAAGGTAGACAACAGATTCTCCACAGTGTGGAGCTTACCTTACTGAAACAGATGGCACAGGACAGCTCTTCCCATCTGCACCTCGTCCGCATGCTGCCTGGCAAGGCAGTAGTGGCGGGTAAACGTGTGGGGCACTGACCATGCCGCAGCTTGGCATATGTCCGTCAACGGAATTCCTGCCCATAAAGCTGTTGAGGAGGCCATCGATCTTGTAGAATGGGCTCTAGGATGTCCTTGCAGTGGCCTTCCGGCCTTAGAGTGACAAAACGCAATCGTCGATGAGATCCATCGAGCCAATCCTTGTTTAGAGATTGCTTTTCCTCTCGTCGACGGACCATACGCGACGAACAGTTGTCTAGTAGACCTGAATTCCTGTGTACGATGTAGGTAAAATTACAGAGCCCTCTTAACGTCCAGGGTATGAAGAGCTTTTTCTGCTGCCGATGATGGTGTGGCGAAGAAAGTAGGGAGAACAATGGACGAGTGTTTGTGATACTGTCGGAACTTTTGGGACGAACATAGGATTAGTTGCCAGGACTACTTTGTCCTTAAAGAATCTTAGGTATGGCGGGTCTACGACCAGCGCTTGCAGTTCCGAGATTCTTCTAGCTGATGTGATGGCAATCAAGAATGCCAACTTCCACGAAATGAATTTTATGTCGGACGTGGCCATAGGCTCAAAAGGCGGTTTCATTAAGCCTGCCAACACTGTGTTGAGACTCCAAGTCGGGGGGGAAACGTTTTTCCGGGGGAAAAACTCGAAATAAACCCCTCATGAAGTGTTTTACAATTCTGTCGCTAAATAGAGGAGACGACTGCCTTTTCCTTGTGAATCTCGAGATGGCCGCCAGGTGCACCTTTATCGATGTGAAGGATAATCCCCTCTCTGCTAAGAGGAGCAGGTAAGGTAGAACTTGTTCCGGCGTCACCGACAACGGTTGTAGGCCCCGTTGTCCCCTACACCATTCACAGAACCTCCGCCACTTATAGGAGGATTTGTTTGTAGAAGGGGCTCTAGCCGCTTGCAGAATATTTTGACAATCCTCCGAAACGTCTACTCCGAAAAGTCAGGAGCCAGGCTGTAAGGTTGAGACTGTCCGGGTCGTGATGCCACACCGTGCCTTTTTCCCCAGGATAGTAGGTTCGGGGCTTTGGGAAACCCTATGGGATGTTCCAGCGACAGGTGAAGCAGGTCGGAGAACCACAGTTGCCTTGGCCAGTATGGTGTCACTAGAATTACCCGGCAATTGTATCTGCGTATCCACTGTATTGTCCTCCGTATGAGGGGGAACGGGGGAAAAGCATAGAGGAACATGTCCGTCCATGGGAAGGAGAATGCCTCAACCCTGGAGCCCTCTTGAGGCCATCTGCTTGCGAATTGCTCGCATTTCTTGTTGTCTTTGGTCGCAAAGGCGTCCAGAGGGGGGTGACCCCATTTCTCGAACACTCATCAGGTGAACTGTGTCCATTTCCCACTCGTGTATCTGGGCCATGCTTCTGCTGAGGGAGTCTGCTTTGGAGTTCCTCACTCCTGGAAGGTGATGAGCCACGATGGAAATTTCGTGCTTTAATGCCCAATGCCATGTTTTCTGGGCTTCTATGGAAAGAGTTCTTGATCGCGTCCCTCCTTGTTTCCTCAGATAAAACATGGCCGTTGTATTGTCGGTCAGTATTCGTACTCGCGAGCCCTTGATGTGTGGTAGGAATGCCTTCAAGGCCCATCGTACTGCTCTGAGCTCTAACACGTTTATGTGTAGGAGTGACTCCGTTGGAGAGCAGCGACCTTGCGTTTGTAGAGCACCCAAGTGAGCTCCCCATCCGGTTAGGGACGCATCCGTGACTATGGTTCGCTGAAACTCCGGCTCCTGTAGGGGTACGCCGTTGTTCAGATTGTGGAAACTCTGCCACCACTGAAGGGTCCGAAGCAGCTTGTCGTCGTCGATGGTTATCTTGTCTGACCACGATCCTTGAGCCTGCGTCCATCGGTCCGCGAGGAATTCCTGGACTGGCCTCATGAATAGGCGACAGTTTTCCACCAGATGGATGCAGGATGCCATGGCCCCTAGGATCGAAACGTATTTTCTCACTGAGATCTTGTTGTTTCGCCGTAGTCGGCATGCTTGTTGATTGAGTCTTGAGGTTCTGTCGAGAGAAGGTTTCACTAGCCCTAACTGGGTCTCGAACTGTGCCCCCAGGAATACCAGCAATCTCGATGGCTGCAGAGAGGATTTTTCGAAGTTTATGGCAAAGCCCAGCTGTTGTAGAAGCTGCATGGTGGCTTGTAAACTTGTGTTGGTCGACGCAGGGGAGGATCCCCTTACCAGCCAGTCGTCGAGGTATGGGTATACATGGTGGCCTTGCTTCCTTAGCCAGGCCGCTACTGGAGCCAGGCATTTCGTGAACGTTCTGCGGGAGGTCTTGAGCCCAAAAGGAAGAACCGTGAATTGGTAGTGAGTCCGCCCTATTACAAATCTTAGGAATTTCCTGTGTTTCCGACACATTGGAATATGGAAATACGCGTCCTGTAAATCCAGGGACGCTAGAAAATCCCCCTCTTGAACGGCGCGGATCACTTCCTGCAGAGTGAGCATCTTGAATTTTAGGCTCTTTAAAGACTTGTTGAGATCGCGTAAGTCTAAAATGGGACGCCATTTGCCGTTCAGCTTTTTTACGACGAAATATCTTGATTAGACTCCTTGACCTCTCTGTGATGTTGGAACTAATTCTATCACGCCCTTTGCTAACATGAGTGTTACCTCTTGTTGAAGTATCTTCAGATGGGAATGAGCGGTGAACGCAGGTGGAATTTGCGGAGGGCTGTGTTTGAATTGTAGAGAGTGTCCTTTTCTTATAGTATCCAGCACCCATTGATCCGTCGTTATTCGTTCCCATTCGTCGACATATGCTGAAACTCTTCCCACCAGAACGGTGTGTTGTATGTCACTGCTGATCTTTATTTTGCTAGTCTCTCGACGACGACGGATATGATGGTCTTTTCCTGGAAGTCTGGAAGTTCCGGCGACGGTTTGCCGTTTGGGAGGCACGTCTGTATCCCTGGGAGGGGTAAGCTGATCTGCCAAAGGATCTGTCTCCAGATGCAGAGAATCTTGAATTACCTGAAGCCTCTCTAAAGGGACGAAAAGACTTGTAGTTTCTGCCACTCTAGAGGGCACCCAATGAACGTGCCGTGTCCGAGTCCTCTTTCATTCCCTTTAGGGCTTCGTCCACCTTCTCACCGAAAAGAAGGTCTCCCTCAAAGGGCATATCTAAAACTTTGTATTGTACTTCTGGCCTGAAGTAGGTCCACTTAAGCCATGACTGTCGACGTAATACGACCCCATTATTGACTTGCTTGAAGCCTGACTCAGCGAGGTCCACCGCGATGTTTATTGCGTGATTTGAGGCTTCCTCACCTTCTCGGACGAGTAACATCGCTGCCTTCCTATGCTCTTCCGGAAGATGATCAAGCAACGGAGCTAGCCTGTGCCACATCTCCCTATCGTATCTGGCAACAATTGCCAGAGAGTTTGCGGCCTTTACTGTGGTCGCTCCCACGGATAGCACTTTTTTGCAAAAGGCATCTTGGCGTCTCGCTTCGTTCTCAGGAGTCGTCGTGCACTTGTGCTGGGCCTTCGCCTTCCTCGCCGCTGCCGCCGACACCACCAAGTCTGGCGTTGGTTGGGAGGATAAACACTTGGGGGTAGACTCTGGAGCCTTAAACTTTTTTTCCAGGCGTCCTTTCACTGCCGGCTCTGAAAACGGGTGACGCATTGTCTGCAACCCCTCCTTCCATACATGGTCTAGTACTGGTATCAAGAACACAGACCTCCTTCTCTTACCCATGTGGTCGAACAAAAAACAGTCCTTTTTCTGTTCTTCCTGGGACACAGGGTATGGGTGAACCTGGCCAGGGTACAAGTGAAATTAGTTGACTTTAAAGCCATGCTACCCGAAGTAAAAACTTTATGGGCCCAAGCATCTACCTTCTTATCCTCTCTATCCGGAGGGATAGATGGATGGATATGCAGTCTGTCTTGACATTGTTGCAGTTTGAATGACCAGACTTTCTGGAGTGGGATGCCTGTTTAAATACTCAGGATCATAACTAGAAGTTCTATACTTCTTAGGAAAATTACTGTTTACTGCAGCAATGTTGTCAGGAGCTTCCCAGTTCTTTTCTACCGTTCTCTGAAGTGCCCTATGGAAAGGGAGAACTGGATCCTTCTGGGGGCCCCGATCTAGTATGTCAGTTATGTCATCCTGATCAAAAGTTGGGTGAGGCTCTACCCCAACCCATGTATTCCACCACACTATTCATTAAACTCCTGTACCCTGAATCTGCATGTTCTGCAGGGTCAGGTTTTGCAAATTCGAGCACAGGTGATGTATCAATGCCACTAGCAGAGTGAAGAGTCACACAGGTCTCTCATTTTCGATTCTGGATCTGTTAATTCTTCTAGGACCTCTCTGGTACCATTTAGTACTCCAAAAGGAGAAACCTCCTCATCTTCAGAGCCACTTTCTTCAAATATAGAAGACAGACTTTAAAAAGTCTGATTTTGGTAAGGGAGTAAATCTCCTGTCTTGTTCATAAGTTTTGGTCGAAGGAATCGAAGGAACCTTCGATAGTATCGAAGGAGACTTGGAGGACACCGATGGTGTCTTCGACAAAGGCGTTGTAGACGCTTTAGGCTTCAATGTCCGTCGACAAAGTCGCGGATGTTTGACGACTTCTGTTTTTTTATACAGTGTCGGGGAAACACTTGATTCTCGAGGATTCCTCGACGACTTGGCATCGACTTGAGTTTTACGAGTTTCACCCATACAACTGGGTTTTACCACAGTAGTTCCTGACTTGCCTGTGTCGTCCGATGGAGCGACCGGGGTCTGGCTCTTTTGAGGCTTCTTTGAGGGGGTCGAGGCCGCATTCTCTCAAAGACCTCCATCATCCTTCTAAAATCTTTCCATTTTCTTGGGGAATCCGACTTAGTCGGGCATCGTCCCAATCCGGTAGATGTATCAGATGATGAAGAGGGAGATCTATGTCTCCTGTTAACTCTTTTTGAAGAGCAAGATGAAGAGTGCCTCGATCTACTACAAGATCAACGCCGGGGCAGGGGCCTTCACTGGCAGGAACGATCGAAACAGACCTTTGAGGAACTCCTTGAGTAGGCAGTGGGGCCAAAGAGAAGACCGTCCTAGAGACCTGTTGTAGTGGGAGATAGCCGCCAGATGCACCTTGATAGAGGCGTGCGCCAGCCCCGCCTTGACCAAGAACAACAAGTATGGAAGAATCTGCAGAGCAGAGACCCACAGGGGGGGTTGATCTTCTGCATCTGGCACCACGTAGCAACATTTTTCCACTTGTTCTCGTAGCACTGAAGAGTCGACGAGGCTGCAGCCCTAGCAAGAACCTCCCTGCAGTCCACCGGCAGCTTGTACGCTCCGAACTCTAAGGCTGCAGGAGCCAAGCCTTCAGAATCAGCGATCCTGGGTCGTGATGTATGATTGCGCTTCCTTCTCTGGCAAGCAAATCCGCGACAACCGGCAGCTTGACTGGGGGAGATTTGCCTCGGCCATGCCAGGGCAACGAGGATCATCCTGCAGCGGCACCGGAGTTGATTGATGGCTCGCAGCAAGAGAGGGGGGGGGGGTGGAACGCGTACAGGAACAGGCCTTCCCACAGGAAAGAAAACGCGTCCCCCATGCTCCTCGGCTGGTGGAACCTGCTGGTGAATCTCTGGCACTTGGAATTCGTCACCATCGCAAACAGATCTATCTGGGGTCTGTCCCATTTGAGGAAGAGGCTGTCCACTTGATCCTGTCAAAGCTCCCACTCGCGGCAAGAGCGCAGTTCCCTGCTGAGGGGGGAGTCGATGGTGTTCTCGACTCCTGCTGGGTGACAAGGAATGAGAAACACGTTAAGGAGAAATCTCATTTCTGTGTGATTTACCTTCTACCTTAGAGACCCCCAGGTCTTTTGCTGGACTTTAGGCCTTTTGATTTTTACCCTGGAGTGAGTGAGACTTTTGCTCACTCTCTCAAGTATTTTTCTCCGATTTGAACCCTGTGTTTCTTTTGGTTTTGGAGTCTGACAAACTCCATAGGCATCATCTTTTTGTACGGTGACACACAGCACCTTCAGTGCAAGGTCAGAGAAATCCATTGGATTCCTGCTAAGGTTTAAATACCTTCTCTTGGATTGTTAGGGAGAATTCTCATGAATGTGCTAATTCCCTTCACCTTAGAACCCCCAGCAACTTTGCTGGATTTTGAGGACTTGATTTATTTACCTGCAGTGTGACCCTTTTTTCCCCACTCTCTCATGTATTTTGATGTGTGTTTTACTCTTGTGTTCTTTGATTATGGGGTTTTAGATAACTCCATAAGGCATCATCTTTTCATGTGCATCACACAGCACCCTCAGTGCAGTGACACAGGGAAGCCTTACAGGCTGTCCCCAGGTTTAAATACCTTCTCTGGGATAAACTACCGTTTCCCAGAGAAAGTAAAGTTACATTGACTTTACTAGTCTTTTTAAATTCCTATACCAAGCACACATTATCTTCCCATAGAGTGCTGGAGGGGTTACCTAGTACCCCGTGTCTAGAAATGCATGTAGCAGTCAAATGCTACCCTTTCCTATCGAAATGGCTGGGGGCAGTGGTTTTACAACGAACTACCATGATTTTTCCTGACCGCGAACACCGGTAGCTAAAAATCGCAGGAGCCATGTTTTTCAAGATGGCGTCTGAGCCCCCTTTGTTTAAACAGGTCCCGGTCTTCTTTTTTCCCTGTTTCTTTTTGGAAAGGTCCTTCTAGAGTTTGTCTCTGCGCGCCAAACCAGGTTTGGTCTCTTTGTTCCTATGCCTTTGGTGGGCTTCGGGACTGAAGACCACCTCTGGCGCCTGAGTCTCCGAGGTGGGCAGGAAGTGAGGGAGGTGCCGAAACTCCCTGTGCTTAGTCTCCTAGGAGACCCAAATGCACTCTGGCGTGATTGGCTGACTGTCCAGCAAGGACAGCCACCCTGCTGGGTGAGTGCCAGCTAGGCTGGAATGAAAGGGAGAAAACTGTTTAAAAGGCAAGTCTCTTGGCTTGGAAGGCAGAGTCGACCACTGGAACGAAAGAACCGAATATTAGCTGGCATCGTAAAGTGATTGTTAAGTGACTGGCTGTTGGGCTGCACGCTGCTACGCTGCTCTTCACTTTGTGTGCCCGACCTGACTTCGTTTCATTTGGCCGGCATTGTCGCCAAGAGGAAGCGACACAACTCGTAACTTGGACTCATACTGCTGCTAATGACACACGATTGAAACTCCTACTTGAGCCACCCACTGCCACGCCCCCATCTCAGCCACAAATTCTGCCGGCTTCTTTAAAAACCGTGTGCACGTGCATCGCACGCGCATTGTAAAGTGATTGTGAAGTGACTGGCTGTTGGGCTGTTTGAATGGTGGGTGGTGGTAAGAAATCTTTAGTATTATATTTGATTTATTGTTCAAGCGTATGTACAAAATTAGAAAATATTCTATTGAAACCTGTTATTGCACTTACTAACTCCTTTTCTTGGTTTGAATACACATATTTTACAAAATGGTGGAAAGTCTACATGAGACAAATCCTCGTGTCATACTTAATATCACAGCCCCGATCTTATTGCATGATTCTGTCGGCAACTCGGAGTCTATGCCACCATATGTTAATCCTCCTTTAGCGTTCGTGTAGAAACGCACACAATTCCTTACAGTCAATAATCCTTGGCCAACGACAGTATGATTCCATTCTTACTGCAAACGCCTGTAAGGAAGGCAGTTTTGTCTAAAGTGCATAATGACTAATGAAATTTCCTTATCTACCAACCAATTAAAAGCGTAAACTAGTGTCACTGAAAACGAAGACACTGACAAGTGGGCTGTGGCACTTGGAAATTCAAATACTGATGTATCTATGCTGGCGCCAACCTTACTTGATTGAGAGAAGCGTTATCGCATTGCATTAAATCCCAGTTCTCCAATAGTTTTTCTCCCCTCTGAAAATTGAACGAATTTCTCGCCATAACTTGCAGGATAAGGAGGAAATGTTTGGGGCTGCAGCTCAATTTATACCTCGAGCTGGTTTGCCCTCTACTAACTCGCCTACCAATCTGCCAAAAGATACAAATGTAAGCATTGAATATCTGCATTATTTACATCCAGGTGGGACTACATATGGGGAGCATAACGAGGAAATTAAAATACAACTAAATGACGGCCCTCATTTTAATCATTCAGACATGCATAATTTGCCCCGTGAGATTTGTAAAGACCCCTCTTCTTTTGCTGTTACTTCTAGCCTGCTTAACTTGCTAGACAGAGGATATGACTTAACTCATGCCTCTTTAGAAAATGTTAAACTACTGTTGGCTGAGCTCACGGCTAAAGTGAGCAAAATAGAGAGCTTTATGTCTGCTCAGGCATACTATCACTCTGAAAAAGGTAAACTAACAGACTTAGACTTATTAAAATTGCTGAATCAGCCAGTGTTGTGAGCAATCAATCCAGCCAAATATATTATGGTAATTTGTGCGAGTCCATATGGGGGCACTCTTATGCAAAAGCTGTCATGAAGGAAAATGACACAAATCAAACTCTTAAAGAGGATACTTCAAATCCTATTATTGATGCCATCCAAGTAAATTCACTTAAACTTGATGTTTTCCGCTTCTTAATTTCTGAAAGGCATGCCGTGGTGAATAATTATGTCCTCACAAATGAGCGTGTGGCGACTAAACCCGATAAGACAAAGCATGCCCGACAGTCCATCACCACTGGTGACTATCATTGAACAAACTGCATGCAAGGTTGACTATCCTGGTGCTCCAAATTTAGAATCTGAGAATGCACTCTGAGATCCCACTCTAGACAATTACACTTCAGACATACATGAAGACAAAACAAAAAAAATTACTTTTTCCCGCAAAATGCGGTGTGCACATTTGAGGGCACTTAAACAAAACAAAAAAACCCAACAAAAAACAAGGTGGAGATACTAGTGACCAAGTCACAAAAAACAAAAAAACAAAAAAAAAATCTAAACACACGAAAGCAACTGATGAGATAGCACACATTTCTAAATCACTTAAGGGTGAACCTCAAATAGATCTTACTCAGTTAAATAGAGAATCAAAGACGGCTCTCAATTTGGACACCAGCAAGGCAAAAGAAAACCGTACTCAATCCAAATCTGCAAGTCTTACTAACTCAGTTAAGTTATTAAAACCTCCCTCAGATGCAATCAAATAGTTCAAGTGGTCAATTATTCTATTACTATCCTGTAATCAGTAAAAAGAAAACCAAAAATTTCAAAACTGTACAGGATTGTCAGAGTGTAGTTGCCACAACCAGCAAACTACCACTTCAAATTCATTCTGTGCGACATCTATTCCTATTAAGACAGTGGTGTGTGCAACATCAATGCCGGCACAAGTTAAAGTACTTGACCATCCGACTCATTCATCTCCAAGTCACTTGAGCTCAGCAATATCGGCTATGTAGCAGCACAAGGACGCTGTTCAGCAGATGCGAGGGTCGATTTTGGTCAACTCAGACTCAGAAGTTACTCGATCATATACAGAAGTAATGGCTGAGGAAGAGCTTGATAAAAACCTTATGTATGTAATAGAATGGTCTAGTGATCTGAAAATCATTGGACGGTAGCGTTTAAACAGATCTTTTTTGTTTAACAAACGTAGGGGTTGCCCACAATTGCTCACCCTGGTATCGGAAGATATACAGTGGCTTTGCTTGGCTAACCACAACAACTGCAGGATATGTGCCCCTTTTCCGCCAATCATACTTAAGCTGTTGTGTGACCATAGAGGAATTTGAAACGCAGGGGCTTGCTATTTGTCTTTTTCGATCTAATGAAGAAGCAACCTTGTTTCTTGAGGAACAAATTGAGATTCCTTCGCAGTCAAATAAACAAGGGGATTCAAACTCAAACCCTGAACAGGAGGTTGAGCTGGTCAATCATATTTCTACACTTAAGTGGTTAGCTCCTTTGTTATCAACACTAATTGAGATGACCAAGAACTCAAAACAATCCTACCCGTCTGGCATTTTGGTTGGTGTCTTGTAATTGCTGTGGGTTACAAAATGTTGAAGCATGGCTGGCAGTACTGCCATGTGACGATTATCCTGCTGCAATTATGCTGCAAGAAACAATCTGTTCTCACGTTTTTACTTTGATGATTTTACCTGTTATTCTGTATTTGCAACAAAAGGCTTCTCTCGGGCGTCTGACTGGTGGTATAGCAATATTATTGAATAATGCTTACAAATATAAGCCCTCTGTGTTTTGCTCCTCAGCTTCGTTGTTGGCAATTGAATACAGTTGGATAGGTGATCCTTCACGCGAGTTGCTCATAGTTTGTATATACGTTAATCCAGCAAAACAAAAGTTTTCACACTCTTCTTGATGACACACAGGGTTTTAGAATATGCCTACTTAAAAAATCCCGACTTGCATCTGCTAGATGTTCATTGCGCCAACAAGCTGCTAAAAGAGGTAATTTATGGCAGAAGCATTTAATTCAGTGGAACATTTATGTAGTACTTTTTGACGAAGATGTAATACCAGGTACTTGGTCGAGGGGAAACCAAGATTCATATATTGATTATTTTTTTATGATTTGTTATCTATGACTGACAAGGTAAAGGCACGCAAATGTACTTTGAGTGATCATGTACCCCTCATGCTTTCTATAATTCAGAAAAGTTCATTGTTGCAAAAAGATTCTACCTTATGCCTGATAGAAAATGATCAGGTCCATCATTCTGTAAAATGGAATTCGCACACATTTAGTGAATTTACTTTCATAATAAATAAGCTAATTTGGAAAGAGCACTCAAAAGTAAACTCGAATATCACCATTAGGGAGGAATGGAATAATACTTTCATTCAAGATACTTTGCGTGCCTTATCTTCTCGTGATCAAATTTCAAGTAATTCTTCCTTGTGTTCCCTGGATCACACATTAGCAGCAATAATAAAAAATAAAAACTGTGACCTCAGAGCGTTCAAGCGTTGCGCCGTAGATTTTTGTAATTATAAGCACCTAAACAAAAATTGGATACAAGCAAAGTATCACAGTTTGATTAAAGCGACTAAACATCACTTTCACATTATACAAAATCAAGTTAGTGTGTCATTTTTATGTAAAAGGGACTCTGGTAAAATATGGTCTATTTTGAATGACAAACAAAAGGTTAACCAAAACGCTCTGGCATCTTTTATTTCAGCTGATACTTGGAATGGCTACATTGGCGACAGATTTAAACTGCCCAAGTTTTTTCAAGCATATGACCCTGGGATCTTAAACTCAACTTGTGAGGTTTCATTAAGATTCACGAGAGACGAGATATTGCTTGCTATTAAAAACTATCATCCAAAGCACCCGGTCCGGATGGGATTCCGCAATGCTAATTCAAATCAGACCCAATGTTTTGGTCCATGTCCTATAAAATAAGTTTAACAATATTTTATCAACCAACCAAATTCCAAAATCTTGGTGTAATGCAATAATCATCCCTATTTTTAAAAAGGGTGATCTGAAAAATCCGGCAAATTTTCGCCCCATCACTTTGATGGACGCGTCAGTCAAAGTCTCTACGATTTTGTTACCATCTCATCTGTAAGCTTTCATCACTGTTCACGATATATATTCTAAATACCATGTTGGATTCCGCAAGGAAATGGGTATCTCGCTGAATGCCACAATTTTAGCACATATTTAACTAAATCTAAAGAACCAAATTCTGGCCCCCATCTATATGGCTGCCTGTGTTCTCTCGATTGCATTTGACACTATTATTAGAGAGCTCTTGAGGGCTAAACTTCTGGCCCTTAGATTCGCTCCAAGATTGATTCAACTTATAGCCATGTTGCACTGTGACATCACGTTCCAAGTCTGAATTACTAACTCGGGCACCCCTACAATGCCAATAGTCACTATGACTGGCGTAAAGCAAGGATGCAATTTGGTAGCTACCATCTTTAATTGTTTTAAAAGTGATATGGATCAACTTTGGCAGGATTCAGCTATGTATCCAATCTGCCTGGAAGATATGAAAATAAACTGGATACGTTTTGCTGATGATATTCTTCTTATGGATCGCACTCCATCTGGGCTGCAGTGTATTAATCATTTTGAGAAATATGCTAACCAACACAATCTAGTGGTAAATTCGGAAAAATCTAAAATGATCATTCTCAAATAGGAAAAAGATCAAATCTTGTATTTGGTCTATTGGACAAGCACAAATTGATCGGGCAATAGCCATGCGTTATCATGGCTATACTCTTTCTGATGTCAACTCGCTTTCATCATGGACTGCTTCCCTCAACATCAAAGTTCGTACCCTTGATTCCATGATGAAGATTATTTTGTGTAAATACTGTAAATAGTATCTACTTCCCCTAATCGATTTTTACTTATTAAAAGTAGAGCCAATACTACTATTTGGCCTCGAGATTTGTTTGTTAGAAATCGAGCCTCTTCTTAACCGGATTCAAGGCAAACATTGGAAAGAAGTATTGGGATTGGCTCTTTATACGACACAAACTGGCATTATCTCCCTAAGTGCTAGGTGGACTTGGCGGCGACTTACCATCTACTCTAAAATATTGTCGCCAACACGTAACTCTCGCTTTCAGGATCTACATCTACTAATGTTGGGAAATGAGGTTTCCTCAACGAGGTCCTTATTACAAAAAATGAACATCATGCTAGACAACAAACTCGTCTATTGAAGACTTGAAATTACTTTTACCTAAAGTCAAGAAGAAATTGTACAACTATGACTGGATCCAGACTATCGATTCCATTAAAACTTACAAAACGTACCTTGAATATTCCCATTTTTCTAGAAATAAGGAATGACGTTCATTGTATCTAATAAAAAGTCCATATGACAAGTTCCGCTGTATGTATCTAAGATTTAAGTTAAATCAATTTATACTTTGGAGCAAATAGCCCTATGGAAAACCTCCATAAATCTTAGTGAGGAACTGAGTTGTCGCCAATGTAAGAATTCTTTATTTACATCTTATTTTCGATTCTAGAAGACGTAAGAAAAAATAAGTTAGGTGTTTTGCACCCTTGGATCTTGAATTCTCTCGTGAAACCTTTTGGAACGATGTATGGTGGGGCATAATAGAGTGTTGAGGACTTTGCACAGTTTTTTACTGAAGATCGAAGAGCTTTTAGTTTTGTGTAACGAGACTTTAACGTATTAGTCGCTTAATACTTGCTTGTTTATAGCTCCAAAATTGGAAATTGTTTTTAGCTTTCCTTTCACGAGTCGAAGAAATATACTTTATCGTATAAGCAAATGATTGTTTAGTTTTATAATCATTTGTACGAAAATTGAGCAAAACTGTAGAAATTTTGTAACATGAAGGTTCTTTTAGCGATTTGTTTTACAATTTTTGAAAAAAAATCTTTTCGTATACATTTTGTTTTTAAAAAGATGACAAGCTGGAAGAGGACGGCTGCTCCAACTCCTGGACAGTTGGTTTGCCCGGTGAAGTCCTGCTGCAGGTCCGACTCGCCAAGTTCATCTCCAGAGATGCCCTTCAAGGACGACTTCTTCCTTTGAGTTGGTGGGACCAAGCAACTCGTAAGCCGCCTGGACACCATTCTCGGAGCTGGTAGTATTTTCCTCAGAGTGCTGCAGGAAACCGAATAACCAGGGAAAAGGACACCAGTTTGTGTGCTTGATGACAGCTACCGGAATCAAAGATTTGCCAGCTTTGCGACCCGCCCCCGTGCAGTGCAGGAGTCCCCCGACGTCCTCCCTCTTGTCCCCATGACTGGGGCTCAGGAACAGCGAGATCTGCAGGAACTGCCAGGAACAGAAGTCTTCAGCTGCATCTTTTTCTTCAAGGTACTGTGAAAACCCGACCGAGAGAACTTACCTCTCACTGCGAAAGTGCGTGAAACTTTGGCAATTTGCAGGCCTTGTCAGATTGTGACCTGACATATGAACCTTTATTCTAAGAACTACTCCTTAAAACTGTGGCAAAGACTTTTCCATTTAAACTACCAGAACCGTTTTTACCTATACAAGACTCTAGTCCACTGAATTTGGCCTACCTATTGCATTGAACTAACTCCTCTGGTGAACTCATATTTGCACTGTTTCAGAGTATCTGCAATATTCGTTTTATTATCTTATCCCTTTTTGCTCCTACTTCAAATACTCTGAATGCCATTTTGCTCCTCCTTCAAAGTAGTTTAAATGCCTCGGAAACTGATAGTGTGAAGTACTGTAGTATATTTTTGTGTGATATTGATTGCCTCCTTTTACTGAATGTTTTCTAACTGGCTGTGTAATAAATTAAGACGCGTTTCACCAAGAACCCTTGAGTATAAGAGTCTCTTTGAATACTGGTAATTATAGACCCCTGTGTAACACCCTTACAGTTCACATTCCCTCTTCAGATAAGCCCGGCGGCTCAGATTGCTACCAAAAACTGTGTGGTACAGACTTATGCCAAAGGTTGGTTTTGCTTACACCTGTAGACATAGTTGTGGGTAGTGGTGCCAGAGGGTACTGCATGCAAACTTTGCCCAACATGGATAAACTACTGTTTCCATGAGTAGTAAAGTGAAATTGACTTTACTTACCTTTTTCTCTTTGTAGACCCAGCACACACCATTTTATGTGGAGTGCTGGGGGGGGGGGGGGTGTTACTTAGTATCGCCTTTGTCTACCTTCTCATTTAACATTATGTTACCCTTGGCTGGTGGCAGTGATTTAATTTTCATACCATTGTGCATTTTTATCGCAGGCTGAAACCTCAGCTTTAGTATTGCACGCATGGGTGCCCATTTTGTCAAAATGGCCCTGGTCTTCTTTTATCGCCATTTCTTGTTTATAAGGTCCTTCTTGGGATTTACTCTGCGCACCAACCCAGGTTTGGTCCCTTTGTTAATTTTGTCTTTGGTGGGATTCATGGGTGAAGCCTGTCTCTGGTTCCAGCGTATCTGGCAGGGTAGGAAGCGCAGGAGGTTCCCGAAACTCCCTGTGCTTAGTCTCCTGTCGCCTTGGTTTCAGGAATTCACCCAAAGGTGATTCGCTGGCTGGCTCTACTTGCAGGACAGCCAACCTGCCGTGTCAGTGACAGCTAGGCTGCAAATGAATAGGAGAAACTTACACAAAAGGTGAGGTCTTTTGCAAGTAAGGCAGAGTCGACCACTGGACAAAGGAACCGAAGACGAAACTGGAAGAGAAGCTTGATGCACCCTCCTGGACCGTTGGTTTGCCCGGTGAAGCCCTGCTGCAGTGCTGCAGCTCCATATTTCTAATCGACTAGAGAAGCCCGGAAAGGACAACATCTTCCCTTGGGTTGGTGGGTCTTGGATAGGATAAATCGGTTCTGGTAATTAAACGGTAAAGTCTCCGCACAAGTTCTCACCCATCAACCAAAGGGAAGATGTTGTCTTTTCCGGGCTTCTCTAGTCGATTAGAAATGTGGAGCTTCAGCACTGAAGCAGGGCTTCACCGGGTAAACCAACGGTCCAGGCAAAGTTTGTATGCAGTACCCTTTGGGAACACTACACACAACTATGACTACAGGTGTAAGCAAACGAACCTTTGGTAGAAGTCTGTACTACACAATTTTGGTAGCAGGGCTGAGCAGCCAGGCTTATCTCAAGAGGGGAATGTGAGCAGTAA
This sequence comes from Ambystoma mexicanum, assembly GCF_040938575.1. Lineage (NCBI taxonomy): Eukaryota > Metazoa > Chordata > Amphibia > Caudata > Ambystomatidae > Ambystoma > Ambystoma mexicanum. Next base: position 1,310,900,903 of record NC_090930.1, on the reverse strand, counting down.
TGATGTTACACAGAGGTCTACAATCACAGGTGTTCAAATAAACGTGCACTCAAATTAATAAGTAATTATCCAAGAAATCTTATCAGTCAGTTATAAAACATTCATTAGAAGGAGGCAATCAAATATAACACAAATATACTTCAGTACTGTACACGCTTAAAAAAAAAAGGTAGGTAAAAGTTATCAGAACATAAAAGACTACAATTATTCTTAGACAGTGCAAGTACTTTGAGTTCACCAGAAGAGTCAATTCAATAGGCTAGGCCAAAGTCAATGGGCTAAAGTCTTGGATAGGATAAAGCGGTTCTGGTAAGTAAACGGTAAAGTCTCTGCACAAGTTCTCAGAAGTAGTTTGTAAAAAGAAGAATCAAATGTGGGGTCACAAGCTGATTAGGCCTGCGAGTTGCAAACGTTTCAAGCACTTTCACCGCGAGAGGCAAGTTCTCCCAGTCTTCTTTTCACAGGACCTTAGAATGAAGAACAAGAGGCAGCTGATGACTTCTGTTCCTGGCAGTTCTGGTAGATCTCGCTGTTCCTGTGCCTCAGTCATGCGGACAAGAGGGAGGACGCCGGGAGACTCCTGCACTGCCAAAAGCTCGCAACTGGCAAACTCCGGCTGTAAGTAACGCACACAAACTGGTGTCCCTCTACGTGGTCCTACGGTTTCCTGCAGCTACTCTGAAGAAATTCAACCAGCTCCGAGATAGGTGTCCAGGTGGCTTACTTTTGGAGTTGATTGGTCCCACCAACTCAAAGGGAGAAGTCGTCCTTGCCGGGGCTTCTCTGTCGATAAGAACTTCGGAAGTAGGCACTGCAGCAGAGCCGGGCAAACCAACGGTCCAGGAGTTGCAGCAGGCGTCCTCTTCAAGCTCTTCTTCGGTTCCTTCGTCCAGTGGTCGATTCTGCATTCCAAGCCAAGATACACGCCTTTTATTCAGTTCTCTCCCATTCATTCCAGTCTAGCTGTCACTCACCCGCAGGGTGGCTGTCCTTGCCGGGCAGTCAACAAGCCAATCACCACAGAATGCATTTGGGTCTCCTAGGAGACTAAGCACAGGGATTTTGGGCACCTCCCTCACTTCCTGCCCACCCCAGACACTCAGGCGCCAGAGGCGGGTTTCAATCCTGAAGCCCGCCAAAGGCGAATGAACAAAGACCAAACCTTGTTTGCCGTGCAGAGAAAAACTCGAGAAGGACCTTTACAAAAAGAAATGGTGAAAAAAGAAGACCGGGACCGGTTTTAACAAAGGAGGCTCAGACGCCATCTTGAAAAACATGGCTCCCACGATTTAACATTATCGGAGCTGCGGACAGTTCGTGGTCGGGAAAAGTCATGGTAGTTTGTTGTAAAACCACTGACACCAGCCATTCTGAGAGGAAATGGTAGCATTTGACTGCTAGATGAGTAACTAGACACAGGGGATACTAGGTAACTCCTCCAGCACTCTATTGTAAGATAGGGTGTGCTTGGTCTAGGAATTTAAAAGACTAGTAAAGCTAATTTCACTTTACTCACTCTGGGAAACAGTAGTTTATCCCAGAGAAGGTAGTTAAACCTTGGGAAAGCCTGAAAGGCTTCCTGTGTCACTGCACTGAGGGTTGTGTGTCAATTGCAAAAGATTATGCCTATGGTGTTGGTTAGACTACATAAAGAAAACACAAGTGTAAAACACATATCAAAATACGAGAGGGGTAAAAAAGGGTCACACACTCCAGGAAAAAAAAAACCAAGTCCCCAAAATCCAGCAAACTGTAACAGAGTGCCGGGGGACAGGAACACCAGGAACGAGTGCATTGTATTTAAGCCAGACCCGAGCTCCAGGACGATCGTAAAGGCTCCCTCGAAGCAGGACTACCGAAGCCTGAACCACCTCAACAGAGTGCTGGACCCCAGAAGCAAAGGGGAGCCCAGAAGGTGTACAAGAACCGCAGTGGTGCTATTTGTGAGTAGCTGAAACTGCACAGTGCTGCTGATCTGGAGTGTGCCCATTGCTTCTGCAGACCTTCAAACCCTAGTGCAGGAGTCCCCAGAAGTCCTCCCTCTTGTCCCCACGACTGAGGCCCAGGAACAACAGGATCTGCAGGACTACAACAGGAACAGAAGCCAGCTGGACCTTTTTCTTCAGACTCAAGGTACTGTGTAACTAGGGGTACTTAGCTCTTGTGTGTAGCTTGCTTGCTCTAACCCGAGACTTGCATTGGCTGCCCTTTGCAGAGTTGCTTGGAGCTTTGCTTTTCACAAGCCTCCCAGCTTGTGGCCCAACAGTGATTCTTTTTACAACAAAACTCTTTAACATTGTGCAAAACTTTTGTGCCCTCTTCAAGGACTGCCTCAGCTCCCCTAGACTTTGCTCAATTGACATTGGCTGTCCTGGCTCCTGGCAGACTCTTCTTACCCTCGGACTTTGTGTTTATCTGTCCCTCCAAAAAGTCATACCTAGGTTACTTGTATAGCTGGGAAAGGGTTAACCTGCATTTCATTGCGGGATTGTAAAGTACTTACCTGTTTGGAGAAACTTGTTTACCTTTGTTTCCTTCCCTAAGCTATTCCTTTTTCCACAACCTCAGTATTGCATTAAGTGTTTAAATGATATATCAATGTCCACAGTGTCCTAGCAATTGAAGTCACCTCAGGGTGTAGGAAGTGTTGTGTGACATCCCAAAAGGGTATCTACTTAACTGAAACTGGGAGTGTATTTTTGAAGTGTATTTTATTGTTGCATATTGCCTTTTCGAAAGAAGGCTTATTTTAAAACCCTGAGTAGAAGTGTTATTTGAATACCTGTCACTGTGAATCTCTATATTGCAACTCTACAACGCACATTGACCCCTCTTTAGATACGCCTGGCTACTCAGTCACTCTACCAACTTGTGTGGTACAGGCCTATACCAAAGGGTGGTTTACCTATTTCCAAGAGGACAAGGCTGGTGTAATCTCCCACAGGTTTACTACATACAATCTTGCCTAACAGAACATCTCTTGGGCGATGGCCCAGTGCCACAAGTCATGCACCTCTCTGGAGAACGCTGGGGATCTGTTACCCCCTTGTTTCCTGATGTAGAACATTGTGGTGGTATTGTCTGTGAAGACCCTCACCACCTTGCCCTTGAGGGACAGAAGGAACGACTTGAGGGCCCAGAACACTACCCACAGCTCCAGGACATTGATGTGGCAATCCCTCTCCTCCTGTAGCCACTGGCCTCTGGCGTGGATATGTCTGGTGTGGGATCCTAGCCTTCCAGGGAAGCGCCCGTGGTGAACGTCTCCTGGTATGAGGGTGCTGGAAATTCTACCCCCCGGCGTTGTTGGAGCGCACGCTCCACCACCTTAACACTCGATGGAACTCCTCGTCGAGAACAATCTTGTCTGCAAAGCCTCCGGATACCTGGATCCACCGAGCATCCAGTCATTCCTGAAGGGGTTGCATCCGCATCCTGTAGAGTCAGATCAGGTAAATGCATGACAGCATAGAAACTTTTTATCGAAAAAGCACGAAAACTTAGAAAAGCTCTCAGACCAAAACATGAGGGCTCCCAACACTTGAACGTGCAGTAAAAATCTGATGTTGGTTGCCAGAGGAGGGGCTTAGGGAGAGGGCAGTCATTGGCTGGGGGAAGTATGACCCAGAGTTCAGTGATTGGTTTATAGGAGAAAGACAGTTTGTAAGTGAAAGTGAAACAATGTTTTCTTTTAACAAGGATTCCCAGCCTGACAGTGGGGAATATTCATGAGCATGTGAATCAATGCCAGACCCCATGCTGAAAAAATTGAAAATTCTCCCTAACACTCACACCCCATCTCACCCCAAACTAAGGTACAGGAGGATTTAATCTACTCCTGGATGAATTTCTTGATCCAGTCAGTCATGCTACCTGACCGATGCTCAATGGTGAAGTCACAGCCCTGAAGGCTAATCATCACCTGAGCAGTTTTTGATTATACCCCTTCATCTGCATTAACAACCTCAAGAGTTGGTGGTCAGTTTGAACATGGAAAGTAGATCCATGCAGGTATGGTCTAAACCTCAATGCCCACACAATGGCAAAGCACTCACGCTCAATGTTTGCCCACCTTGTTTATCCTTACATTTTCCACTAATAAAGCAGATTGCATGCTCCCTGCCATGCTCTTCCATTTGGCTCAAGACAGCTCCAAGTCCTGCATTCTATTAATCAGTCTGTACTCTAAAGATCAAAGTAAAATCTGGAGCTCTCAGCACTGGAGCTTTACAGAGGGCATCTTTGAGCCCCTGAAAGTCTTTATCACAACCTTCAATCTACTTCACCCTTTTCGGATATTTTGGAGAAGATCTGACATTCAGCAGAGAGGCTATGGACCCACAGTTCTCTATGAAATTCTGGTAGTAACCTGTGAGGCCAAAGAAGGCTCTCACATGGGTTTGAATAGTGGGGATGTCCCAGTTTTGTACAGCCCGTACTTGCTGGGTAAGGGCTTGATCTCACCACCTCCTACCTCATGCCCAAGGGAAACCACTTTACTCTGACCAACTTGACATTTGCTAGCCTTGATTGTCAGGTGGGTCTGTTGTATAGCCTGCAACACTTGTCCAAGGGGACAACAAGGTTCTTCTCAATAGGGGATGAATACTGCAACATCATCCAAGCATGCAATGCAGATGTCCTCTAGCCCTTTCAGAACATTTACCACCCTTTGAAAGTGGCATGGTCTTACACTGGTAGACGATTTTTTTTTCTTGGCCCGTCATGGATATTTGCCAATAGCCTGCCATCAAGTCAAATGTGCTGAGGAACTTGGCAGATCCAAGTTTGTCCACCAGCTCATATGTCCTAGGTAAAGGATGGGCATCGGTCTTGGTGACTGCATTCAAGGCCCTGTAGTCGTTGCAGAATATTCATGATTTGGTTCCTGCCTTTGGTACTAGTACAACTGTACTAGCCCATGGCCATGGAGTGTTCAATAACTCAAAAGGTCAAGCATTTTGTTGACCTGCTTGACGCAATTTCTCACTTAGTCTGGCATCCTGTAGCCCCTGCTTTTGACAGGGACACCGTCACCAGTATCAATATCATGCTGACCCTAAGGTGTCAAGTCTGGTGTCAGTGAGAACAGAGGGTGCAAACTGAGTTAACAAGGCTATACACTCATTGTGCTGCAGTATCCGGTTAGAAGAGGGTTAAACTCATTCTACAGACCCATCTGAAGAATCCCCCCCTCCCCCTTAGAAGATCAGGGAGAGGTTCACACTCCTCCTCTTGTTCTTCAGATGTTAGAAGCAAAGCTCCCATCTCTGCTCTGGAAACATAAGCTTTCAGGCGGTTGGTGTGGAAAACCTTTGGTGTTGCCCAAGTCCACCAAAAAATTGACCTTTCCAAACTTCCCTACAACCTTGAAGGGAACAGTCCGTTTATCCTACAAAACTCTGTTTTGTTGGGACCAGAACTAGAACTAGCTGGTCTTGAGTAACCTCCACGATGTTAGCTTTCTGGTCACGCCAATGCTTGACCAGGGTTTGACCAGTGTTAGGGAGAATTCTCAGAAATATGTTAATTCCCTTCTACCTTAGAGACCCCCAGCTCTTTTGCTGGATTTTAGAACTTTTTATCTCATGTCATTTTAATGTGATTTATTCTCTGTGTTTCTTTTGACTTTGGACTCTGACAAACTTCATTAGGCATCATCTTTACGCTGTGACACAGCACCTTCAGTGCAGTGGCACAGGCAAGTGTCCTAGATTTTCCAAAGGTTAAATACCTTCTCTTGGTGAAACTGCTGTTTCCAAGAGCAGTGAAGTGAAATTGACTTTACTTACGCTTGGTAACTTTCTAGACCCAGCACACACTATCTTACCATAGGGTGCTGGAGGGGTTACTTAGTTTCCCCTTTGTCTAGTTTCTCATGTAACAGTTTTATGTTACCCTTTCTACAATTAATGGCAGGTGGCAGTGGTTTACATTTTACTACCATTGTGTGTTTTTACCGCGAGCTGCGTCCGCAGTCACGGTAAGGCACCCATGGGTGCCCATTTCGTCAAAAAGGCCCTGTTCTTTTTTCGCCATTTCTTGTCAGAAAGGTCCTTCCTGAGATTTACTCTGCGTGCCAAACCAGGTTTGGTCCCTTTGTTCATTTTGTCTTTGGCAGGATTCACAAGTGAAGTCTGCCTCTGGATCCAGTATGTCTGGCAGGGGCAGGAAGTGAGGCAGGTTGCCGAAACTCCCTGTCCTTAATCCCCTTGGTTACAGGAATGCGCCCAAAGGTGACTGGCCGGCTGGCTGTCCTGCCAGGACAGCCACCCTCTTGTGCGATTTACAGCTAGCCTGGAATGAATGGGAGAAACCTGCATAAAAAGGCAAGGCTTTTTGGCTTGGAAGGCAGAGTCGACCACTGGACGAAGGAATCAGAAGAACTTGGAAGAGACGCCTGCTGCAACTTCTGGACGGTTGGTTTGCCCGGTGAAGCCCTGCTGCTGTGCTGAAGCTCTGAATTCGCCTAAACTAGAGAAGCCCTGCAAGGACGAATTCTCCCTTTGAGTTGGTGGGACCAATCAACTTCAAAGTAAGCCCGTCTGGACATTCCCTCGAAGCTGGTTGTATTTCCACTGCTGCTGGAACCTAAGTGCCAGGGAGAGGAACACCAGATTGTGTGCATTGCTTTTAAGTCGGACCCGAGCGCTAGGAAGATCCTCCGGACTATCCAGATGCAGGACTGACCAAGCCTGAGCCACCTCAACAGAGTGCTGGACCCCAAAAGCAAGGAAAGTCTGAAGTGGTATCTGAGAACCGCAGTGTTGCCATTTGTTAGGCAAAGTTTGAATGCAGTACCTTCTGGGAACACCACAAGCAACTAGGACTACAGGTATAGGCAACCCAACCTTTGGTATAAGCTTGTACTACACAGTTTTGGTAGCGTGTTCAGCAGCCAGGCTGATCTCAAGAGGGGAAATGTGAGCAGTAGTGGAGTTGCACAAAGATTCACAGTTACAGGTATTCAAATAAACTTACACTCAAGGTTTCTTGCATAACAATTATTTATCAGTCAGTTGTAAAGCCTTCTTTAGAAGGGAGCAATATACTAGTAACACACAAACACTTAAATACTGTACACTGAGTTTCTGAATCAGACAAGACCCTTTTGGGATGGCACACAGACACAACCTATACCCACAGGTGACTTCAGTAACAAGGGTCCTGGGGACATTAATATCTTACTGTTGGCATTCAGAATACTCTTAAAAGTTGGTAAAAGGCAAAGGTTATAGGACACAAGAGATCATCAATGTTCTTAAGCAGGGCAAATACTTTTTGATTGCAAAAGAAGAGTCATTTAATTCAGTAGGCTAAGCCAAAGTCAATGGGCAAAAGTCTTTGTATAGGATGCAGCACTTCAGGTAAGTAAATGGAAAAGTCTTCGCACAAGTTCTTAGAATTCTTTGATAAAAGGAAGAATCAAATGTAGGGCCACAAGCTTATTAGACTTGTGAGTTGCAGAAGAGACAAGCACTTTCACAGTAAGAGGTAAGTTCTTAGACTTGTTTTACAGTACCTTGATAAAGAAGAAAAGATGCAGCTGATTACCTCTGTTCCTGTGCAGCCCTGCAGATCTCACTGTTCCTGGGCCTCAGTCGTGTAAATGCCCACCACGGTAGTAAAAATGAAATCACTGCCACCAGCCACTCAGTGAGGAAAGGGTAACATAAAAATGTTATCTGAGAAGCTAGACAAAGGGGACACTAGTTAACCCCTCCAGCACCCTATTGTAAGACAGTGTGTGCTGGGTCTAGAAAGCTAGAAATGCAAGTAAAGTCAATTTCATTTTACTGCTCTGGGAAACAATTCATCCCAGAGAAGGTACTTAAACCTTGGGAAATCTTGAGACTTCCCTGTGTCACTGCACTAAAGGTGCTGTGTGACACAATGTAAAAGATGCCTAGGAGTTTGTCAAGACTCCACCAGAGTAAAACAAAATAAATAAATAAATTAAAAAAGAAATCACATTAAAATACACGAGAGTGTGGGAAGTTGCTTGGGGTCTCTAAGGTAGAGGGAATTGGCACATTTCTGAGACTTCTCCCCATCCTCATTTATCCAGCAGCCCACCCAATCAGCACTCATGCTACTTTCAAACTTTGGGGTGTAGCTATCCCTTTAGAACAGCCAGCCTCCCAGTTGGAAATGGCTGCAGGTAGGCATGGCAGAAGACAAAGCGCTACAGAATTTCGGACTCCTCCCTCGTTTCTTGTCCTCACACTCTAGAGCCTCAGCAGGCTACGCAAAGGTTTCCCGCCAAAGACAAAAATCAAACCAGGACCTCCCTCTCCCAGGTCAGCAGAAGAGGGACCAAGAAATGACAATCACACCAAAAATATCACACCAAAAATGTCGAAAAGATAATACAGCCACCATTGTTAGAGGAATGGTAACCCTTCTGTGCATTACTGCTGCTGGGTTAACAGCCTGCAAGTAAAAATCCCACACAAGTCGGTAGAACACGTCCACTGCCACCAGCCATATAGGTATACTTGTCATTGTAACAAAAATGTTACAGGAGCCGTGAGAAAGGGGATACCATGTAAGGTGGTGTGTGCTGATCTCGCAAGATAAAAAGAAGGATAAAAAAGTATACCTTAACCGGTCCCATAAGGAAAATAAAAGAAAATACAAAGGGTATCCCAAAGGCTACCAGCAACACTGCACAAAAGGTGCAGTGTGTTGCAAAAGGAAATCACAGATGCCCTAGACAATTGGAGGCAAACAGGACTCCAATGCAAAAGTATAAAAATAGATACATAAAGTTCCCACAAACGGAGGAAAAGAAGGAGTGGAGAAAATAATTCCCACTCATTCAGAAGGAGGACCAAACAATCCAGGAAAAAAGTGCTGGGGGTGTCACTGGTAAAGGGAATTTGGCATATAAATAACTTGTACAGCGCTTCATACCGTAAAGTAAGTCCAGCTCACAGGACTGAGGAGCAGGGAGGAAATAGTTTAGGCAGCAAGTCAACAATGTAAACACCAGTGTGCCCAAAGATCAGCAATGAAGAGTCAGCCAGCCAGCCCTGAAGAGAATGTGACAGCAGTACCTGGGCTTCTGAGACAAGAGCATGCCTTATTAGCAGTTCTGGCTAGTAGGATTAGACCTTGAAATAAACCAAGTTAAAGACTTGGTCTTGGACACAAGAAGCTCCCTGGGGTTTTCCCTCATCAAAAGAAGCAGGTCTAGTAACAAACATTTGCAGGACGAATTGTACTAAGATCAAAATGACTCAGTGAATTGCCTGTTCAAATAAAGATGCAATCCCATGGGGCTTTAGTGTCTCTCTCTGCCTCTAAGCTGTAAATCCTGATTTGTTTTTCCAGTGCAGCAGAGCTAAAAAGAGGGCTACCATAAGTGTCTTTTAAAAGACTGGAAGAAGACATTTGCAAAGTATGCCATCAGGTCAGTGGTGATCGACGCAAAAACAGAGCAGCCCAGCATCTGACAACTGTAAATGGCATGAATGGCATCAGTTAAAACAGATTGCAATTGGTGTAGGTGGGATCCAGAAGTCTGTATATGCTGTGTGCTCCGGTTCAGGGACTCATAGCATGCAGGGACCAAACAATGGAGAAAAAGGAATGCTGTGCATTAAGTGGGCGGGGGGGGGGGGATACATGGCCAACCCTGTGGCCTTTATTAAACAAGCAGAACCATGTACAAAAACAATTATTTTTGAACGGAATCAATTATAATTATTGATTCTGGTCGAGCAATGTTATGTGTTATGGTAGTGTATCCTTTGGCCAGAATATCACATCAGTCTGGAGAAAGAGGCGCTGAACGTATAGGCCTGAAGGATGAACTCAGTATTGAACAGGAAATTGAGAAAGCATCCGTAGCTGAATAGAGAAATGTGTGGAGTTTTAAGAAGGCACTTAAAATGCAACTTAATGTCAGCCCCTTTTGGTAAAAGGCTATTACACAGATACACCCCCGCCCTCTTCTAGGTGCTTATGGCATTTGATTAATGCTGGTAAGGCAATATATACAAGAGTGCAAGCGACAGTACAAATTAAAACAAAAAAAACTTTAATATTTGCTCACCAAGCATGGATTGTACATCTTTATTTTTCTGTTCCTGGGTTGCAGAATCAAAGCACACCCAGAGCTCCTCCAACAAACGTTTTATTTTTCCTGTGAAAAAAAGCAAATATTTTAAGTAATACATTCTAACACATGAACTAACATTTCTATTTTTAGGTGACTTAATGCCTTATTGTAATGGTAGTTTTGTCAGTGAAATGAAAGTAGTTACATAAGGTAATAAAAGGTGCAAGGAATTTGTTGGGGAGATTTATTTCGCAGCCCTCCAATGAGGGGTGTGAAACCATCTATCCTAAAATTAAAAGATTCAAATAAACAGATAGACGAAATTCACTTAAAGATAGCTGTTCGGGAGAATTACATTTTTGGGTTTCTGAAGTCTCTTTATGCTTCACTCGCTGTTAGGACAGTTTTTATAAAGCCTTACTAAGGGGCCACATGAAACCATGTCTGAGGAAATACAGAAGCTCCACTCTTAGTAAAAGTCTGCACCACCTGAGAATGTTGGTAGCATTGACAGAGTAGGGTTAGGGACATTTTGGAGGCAAGACTTTAGAAGGCTATCCCAATGGTTTGTAGATTCCTTCTCCCCCCAAACTCTTAGTATCAGTCTGTAATACTCAGTGACCTTGGTAGAGTGACAGAGCAGTCAGGCTTATCTTAACAGGAAGATGTGCGCTGTAGGTAGGTACACTGAAGTTAGCTAATAATGCAAATCAAAGAAACATGCTTATATAAATATATAGATGTATTATATTTACATTAGTCACTGTTAATACTTAACACAATCAACCAACACACAGGTATACTTTACAATACTTTCAAAAAGCCACTTCTTAGTTGGTAATTGCTGGTACGCCTACAATTGTTAAATGAGTTTCAGGTCTACCGTACTATCGGTAATACCACACACCCACAAAGTAATACATTAATTGCATTTAGTCAGCATACACAAATAAAATTGTGATTTTTGGAAAGGAAAACAGTTGGTTAGTGTTGTCCTAGTAGAGCTTCAGGTTCTAGAGCAGAGGTGTAAAAAAAATATTTATTTTTTAAATGGAGGAAAGGGGTAGGGGCAGGACAGGGGCAGGACAAGGGCAGGGGCGGCTCACATGAGCTGATTGGAGCATAAAACTGCCCTAGGCACCAATGAAAAAGTGTCCCACAGTTGCAGATGGATATTCATTCCTTCAGTCACACACTGTGAACCGTGCCCTAAGGGGGTGTTTTTGGTAAAATGTAAGCATACTGTGATATGTAAAAAATATTCACCAACAATGGTCAAAACTACTAGGTGCATAGTGAAGTAACTCAAAGTGGCCCATATTGGCCAAGAAAGTGGCCCATTTTTACTGTCCCACAGTAGCATTTCCTATTTTTGGTACGGGAATGCCCCATTGCCGTATAGGCAAGTTCGAGCCTGGCGCCTCCTCCATAATGGGCGAAGGGGCGTCCACCCAGTGGCCCCCTCCATTATGGAGGAGCCGAGGAGCCAGCCCAGTGAAACACTGAGCACTCCCTCAGCTGCTTTTTCCAGCTGAGGGAGTGCTCCAGGGCTGGCTGAACTTCAAAGAGAAGCACCGTTTCCCTTTGACATTTCAGTTTAGTTCCCCAGCCGCACATGCTCACTGAGCCAAGCAAGGGTGGGGGCGTTTTGCTTCACCAGCCTTGCATAATTTATTGGAAATGCTGGCTGGGGCACTGCATGTCTGTATGTGCAAAAGGGAGCTTGGGCACCTCCTCGCCCATACGGACAGAGCAACCTGTAGTGGGGCGTTTCAGCACCCAAGCGCAGGCCCCTGCAGAAGGTAAGTTTATGTTACTTTATTTTTTACTTAAATGTGGATGGGTGCGAGTGCGAGTGATGGGTGCGAGTGCGAGTGATGGGTGCGAGTGCGAGTGAAGGGTGCGAGTGCGAGTGAAGGGTGCGAGTGCGAGTGAAGGGTGCGAGTGCGAGTGATGGGTGCGAGTGCGAGTGATGGGTGCGAGTGCGAGTGATGGGTGCGAGTGCGAGTGATGGGTGCGAGTGCGAGTGAAGGGTGCGAGTGCGAGTGATGGGTGCGAGTGCGAGTGATGGGTGCGAGTGCGAGTGATGGGTGCGAGTGCGAGTGATGGGTGCGAGTGCGAGTGATGGGTGCGAGTGCGAGTGATGGGTGCGAGTGCGAGTGATGGGTGCGAGTGCGAGTGATGGGTGCGAGTGCGAGTGATGGGTGCGAGTGCGAGTGATGGGTGCGAGTGCGAGTGATGGGTGCGAGTGCGAGTGATGGGTGCGAGTGCGAGTGATGGGTGCGAGTGCGAGTGATGGGTGCGAGTGCGAGTGATGGGTGCGAGTGCGAGTGATGGGTGCGAGTGCGAGTGATGGGTGCGAGTGCGAGTGATGGGTGCGAGTGCGAGTGATGGGTGCGAGTGCGAGTGATGGGTGCGAGTGCGAGTGATGGGTGCGAGTGCGAGTGATGGGTGCGAGTGCGAGTGATGGGTGCGAGTGCGAGTGATGGGTGCGAGTGCGAGTGATGGGTGCGAGTGCGAGTGATGGGTGCGAGTGCGAGTGATGGGTGCGAGTGCGAGTGATGGGTGCGAGTGCGAGTGATGGGTGCGAGTGCGAGTGATGGGTGCGAGTGCGAGTGATGGGTGCGAGTGCGAGTGATGGGTGCGAGTGCGAGTGATGGGTGCGAGTGATGAGTGCGAGTGATGGGTGCGAGTGCGAGTGATGGGTGCGAGTGTGAGTGATGGGTGCGAGTGTGTGAGTGTGTGAGAGTGTGAGAGTGTGTGTGAGAGTGTGTGTGAGAGTGTGTGTGCGTGCGCGCGCGCTTGTCTGTTGAACTGATTTTGGCGAGTGGGGGAAGGAGAGATGTACAACAAAAGCATTTTAAAAATGCCTTTGTTGCACAATTCCCTACCCACTGTCAGGCTTCCATATAGTGGTACACACCTTAAAGACCCATTTAGGTTTTCATTTAAATGTACACGACAAACACTTTAATTGTAGTTACAGGAGGGGTGACCAGTAGCATGATCTAGTTAGAGTATGGAAGTGTGACCAGTAGGATGAGTATGAAAGTGGATTTAAATGCTGGAGGTTATTGATTGGGATTATGAAATGTTTCCTTAACATGGCCTTCAGGAAGCCTTTGTTCCCCCAGGGAAAGATGGAGGTTCAGCTCTGCAGCAGTGATTGGAGGAACCTGGTTGTGAGGTGTTATGCAGAATTGCATGCAGTACCCTCTGGGAACACCACATAAAATTAGGACTACAGGTGTAAGCAAAACCAACCTTTAGTATTAGTCTGTACTACACAGTTTTTTGGTAGCGAGCTCAGCAGCCTGGCTTATCTCAAGAGGGAATGCGAGCAGTAAAAGATGTTACACAGTGGTCTTACAATCACAGTGGTTCAAGTAGACACTTACACTCAAGGTTTACTGGTAACACACTTAATTTATTACACAGTCATTTAGAAAACATTCACTAGAAGGAGGCAACTTAATATCATACACAAACACTTCAGTACCAAACCAATACTTTTCTGAGTAGATTAGGGTCCCCTGAAATAGGAACAAAATGGCATTTCAGTCACTTTAAATAGGAGTACAAAGGCACAAGTTATTAAAAAAGATCAAATACTTTCTTAGGCAGTGCAAATAGTTTCAGTTCACTAGAGGACTCGATTCAGTTCAATAGGCCTAGCCCAAAGTCAATGGTCTAGTGTCTTGGATAGGAAAGAGCAGTTCTTGTAGTAAACGGTAAAGTCATTGCCAAAGTTCTCAGAAGTAGTTTGTACGAAAAAAGAATCATATGTTGGGTCACAAGCTAATTAGGCCTGCAAGTTGGGAAAGTTTCACAAACTTTTAAAGCGAGAAGTAAGTATTCTCAATCGGGTAGGCACAGTACCTTAATATGAAGAAAAGACGCACCTGAAGACGTTGGTTCCTGGCAGTTCCAGCAGAACTCACTGTTCCTGAGCCTCAGTCGTGGGGACAAGAGGGAGGACGTCAGGAGACTCCTGCACTGCACAGGGACTGGTCAAACAAGCTGGCAAATGGAAGATCTTCGGTTTGAGTAGCTGTAGTCAAGCATACAAGCTGGTGTCCTTTCCCCTGATTAAACCCAACCTGCTCCGAGAATGGCATCCAGGTAGCCTACGAGTTGATTGGTCCCACCAACTCAAAGGAAGAAGTTGTCCTTGAAGGGGCTTCTCCGTCGAGATGAACTTGGCAATTCGGACGTGCAGCAGGGCTTCACCGGGCAAACCAAAAGTCCAGGAGTTGCAGCAGCCGTCCTCTTCCAGCTCGTCTTCAGTTCTTTCGTTCCAGTGGTCGACTTTGCCTTCCAAGCCAAGAGACTCACCTTTTAAACAGTTTTCTCCCTTTCATTCCAGCCTAGCTGTCACTCACCCAGCACAGGGAGTTTCGGGCACCTCCCTCACTTCCTGCCCACCCCAGACACTCAGGCGCAATAGGCGGTCTCCAGTCCAAATGGACCAAACCTAGTTTGGCGCGCAGAGAAAAACTCTAGGAGGACCTTTCCAAAAATAAACGGCGAAAAAAGAAGACCGGGACCTGTTTAAATATAGGCGCTTAAGGCACCATCTTGAAAAACATGGCTCCCGCGATTTTTAGCTGCCGGTGTTCGCGGTCGGGGAAAAATCATGGTAGTTCGTTGTAAAACCACTGCCACCAGCCATTTCGATAGGAAAGGGTGGCATTTGACTGCTACACGAGTTTCTAGATACAGGGGATACTAGGTAACCCCTCCAGCACTCTATAGGAAGAAGCTGTGTGCTGGGTCTAGGAATTTAAAAGACTAGTCAAGTCAATGTAACCTTACATTCTTTGGGAAACAGTGGTTTATCCCAGAGAAGGTATTTAAATTTTTGAAAGTCTAAAAGACATCCCTGTGTCACTGCACTGAGAGGGCTGTGTGACACACAAAAAAGATGATGCCTATGGAGTTGTCTAAAATGCAATAACCAAAAGAAATAAACACAGAAAACAAACAGAATTAAACAGTTCAAAGCCCCAAAGTCTAGCAAAAGAGCTGGAGGGCTCTAAGGTAGAGGGAATTAGCACATTTATGAGAATTCTCCCTAACATGAGGTAGTTTGGAATTCCACTAGGAGTTCTAAACTGCCTTTCATTCTAGTTTCCTAAGGGGCAGGTCACAGTTTCCATAGTCCCGTAAAATAAGTTAAATAGGTAACTACTACACCTCCCCAAGAACACCAAGAATACCATCCAGCCAGATGATGTGTCAAGAAGATTACAGCAGCTACTGAAGCAGATGTTTACTGAAGAATTTGAAACAGATAAAGCAGGCTAAGTGCAATCCATGCAGGTTATAGAATATGATGTTAAAAGTCTGAAGTAAATGAAAAAGGTTTTCTTTTGAACTCTTTTCTAAAGTGAATTGCATGGGGCACGTTCCGGACTGTAAATAAATTGATGTTTAAAAGTTAAAAGCAGTAGCAGTTTGCTGGCGATGCTATGCACGCAGAGAAAGTAACCTTTGTGTCCGGATCGCGTTAACTTTCACTAACTGACAGAGGTCTGCGTCGGTAGCGCGAGGAGTACTAATCCTTAGTTAATCCTGTTGCCTCCCAGGCTCTTTGCACTGCCCTTGCCTCTCACTTTATTTCTAAAACCCAGGACATCCTGTCCACCATCCCCTCCTCTCCTCTCCTCGTTGAACCTCCCTCAGCCACCCCCCCCACCCTCCTTCTCAGCCTTTCCTTTTTTCTCCAACAAGGAGGTTGCTAGACAAGTCCGATCTATGAAAGCCTCGTCAAAACAGGACCATCCCTGTTCCTCCAAAACCATCAAGGATCACATTGACACCCTCGCTTCGGCCCTTGTCGATTTCTGCAACCACTCCTTTGCCTCAGGATCCTTCTCCTCCCCTCTAAAACACTCCCTTGTGTATCCTTGTCTGAAGAAACCCACAGCTGATCCTTCTTGTCCTGCCAACTATCGCCCAATTTCCATTACTCTCTTTCTGGGCAAACTCCTTGAAAAGCTGGCCATCTCCCAGCTTAACCTTCATTCTGATTCTGTTGGTTGTCTCCACTACCAACAGTCTGGCTTCAGAGCTGCCAGAAGCATGGAAACTGCTCTCCTGAACATCCGTGAAGACCTGCTCTCCAACCGTGACTCTAGCATTCCCTCTGTCCTCACCCTACTCGATCTCTCTTCTGCCTTGGACACGGTCAACCATACCATCCTGCTCAACCATCTCCGTGATAACCTGGGTATCACTGATCAGACTCTGGCCTGGCCAACCTCTTTCCTCTCTGATCGACCCTCCTAGGTCATACTGGGGTCCTTCCTATCATCCATCTCCCTCTCTACCTGTGGTGTTCCCCAGGGGTCTAACCTCTCCCCCTGGCTTTTCAACCAATACCCGACAACTCTCGCCCGCTGCATTGCCATTTTCTGCTCAAGTTTCCAATGTTATGTGGACAACACAACTCATTTTCAGGCTGCCCTCTGCCACCTCCTCTCCCTCTCTCATCTCCGACTGCCTTACTGCCATTCAAGATTGGTGTTCCGCCAATGATTTTTGTCTGAACGCCAGCAAGACTGAGATCCTCCTCATCGGCACACCTTCTCCATCCTTTCCCCTCACTCTCTGGCTGGCCTCCGTTGGCCCACCTCTTACACCCACCTACAAGGCTAAGAATCTCGGGGTCATCTTTTATTCCACACTCTCCTTCTCCGCCCACATCTATGATGTCTAAAAAAAAAAATAACAAAAAAAAAACACAAACTTCCTACTGCACCTCCTCCGAGGTCCTCTACCCTTCCTCTCCTTCCCCCCCAGAAGCTCACTGTCTGCCAAGCACTGATTCTCTCTAGGTTGGACTATTATAACAGCCTCTTTCTAAACTTACCTGCCTTTACCCTCCGCCCACTGCAACTAATCCAGAACAGAACTGCGAGACTTGTCCTTGGCCTCAAGCCCTGGGATCGTATCTCTCCAGCTCTGAAATCTCTCCATTGGCTCCCAGTGGATGCAAGGATTAAATTCAAAACCCTCTGCGTTGTACACAAGGCCTTCTGGGCCCTGGGTCCAAAATACCTTCAGCTATCCCTCCGCAAATAACTCCCCTCCCGAGCTCTTCGCTCCTCTACCTCTACCTCCCTCAGGGTCAGTCATTTGTCAAAGAAACAAGCTGGGGGTAGATCTCTGTCTTCGGCTAGTGCCTCCCTCTGGAACAGCCTCCCTGCCACTCTAAAACTTGAGGATAACAATCATCGGTTCTGCAAACACCTCAAGACCTTCCTCTTTGCTTCTGCCTTCGCCCACCCTCTCCCCTGCTGATCTGTTCTCTTCTGGCACCGTGCACCTGGCCACCCTCTGTCCGCGGGGCCCAGGAACCTGCTCACCCTGCCACCCTCCTGCACTGCCTCCAGGCAACCCCTTGCACTGGGGTCTGTATCTGTACCCATACAGTCCCCCCTCCCCCTTTTTTCTTCCTGCACTTATCAGACCTACCCTGCCTGCTGCCTTAAACCCAGCACTTGCTGGCTGCACTACCATGGTTTGTTGCCTTTATTATTTATTTTTCCATTATTATTTATCGGTCTATCCTTTGCTCCGCACTTTCCACTTCTCCTCTCCCATGCACTTGCGCGTTCTCAGTCACTGGGCCTAGTAACATTGTTGTTTTGTTCTCCCCTGTCCCCTCCGTTGCTGCGCTCTGAAACACTTAGTGTACGAGCGCGATAGAGATAAAATATCAATCAATGTGATCTTAATATTATTAACTAAGTGTGCCTTCGTTCGCGTCATACGCGTACCACAAAGGACTTCATAGAGTAAAGAACGTTATGACATTGCATGCGTGCCGCGAGCACGTCGTAGTACAACTGCGCCGCAATTCACATCAGCTGTTCAACAGCTGTTCCAGTTACGCGGCGAGAGACAGCTAAATAGTTTACCCGGTGTTCATCTTTTCTCAGAAATTAACGCAGAAAAAGTTCTACGCGCGCCAGTGTGAAAAGCACTTCTTCAGATCTGAAGGAACACATAGTACGCAAGGCAAGTTTAGTTTCCGTGCGTAGTACACACGTTTCGTTTGGAATTTCAAGTTTCCAATTCAAAAAAGCTGAAAGTAGGCGCACGGTTTCCCTCATAAAAGACACTGAAAGACTTCAAAAAGAGACCGCGTGTGCCACACAGTCATGAGCAAACTCAATTTTTGTAATTGAAGAAATTGAGTTCCTGCAGACTGGGAAGGTGTCAATTGCCAAAGTTCAAGTGCAGAAAAGGACTGATTATTCCTCAGTAAAAGCTATTGATTACCTTTAGTTTAATGGAAGAAATCACAGAGAAGTTAAAGGAAATCCCAGACCTTCATGAAAAAACAGTGACAATATAAAGTGTAGCCTATCAGCAAGGAAGCATAGGCAGTAGGTATTTTAAGGAATTGGGTGTCAAAAACAGTTTTAGTTCATTTAGAGTAAGAGATAGCGCAAATTGTAACTTGTTATTACCTTTTAGATCAGCACAGAACCATCCATCCGAGTTCAAGAAGGAGAAGGTGGCATAAGGTGCAAGAAAAGAGCTGCGTTTTTTATTTTCTCCAATTACCCTTTTCCCCTTGGGTTTGCCAGCTTGGTACTCAGACTGTTGGGCAGGCAGACGTGGGGGGTCTGGAGGGCCAGCATCACTCCTGCAGGAAGTTTCAAGCTTGACCTGACAGAATGAAAGGCCCACGTACTTAATCCTGCCTGAGTGAGGATGGAACCAGAGTCGGGTTTGGGTGCGTTAGGGAAAATGTTGATGGAGATTAAGGAGGATTTAATGGTGGCTAGAAGTGAGACCTTAACTTTGGGAGTTAAAATAGAGGAATTGAGTCGTTTGGTACATAGGTGTGAGGTCCCAGGTCCATCTAAAGTTAGTAAAGCAATAGACCGGGAACCACCATTTTTGTATCCGGAGCATAGCGTAAGGTGGCAGACGCCAGAGTTAGAAGAGAGTAAAAGTATACATTTAATTCCAGGAATCTCCTTGGTTTCCACTGCCTTCGCACCTCCAGAAAGGTTTGGTGGTGATTGTAAGAAACTAAAGACTTTCTTAATGCAGTGTGAATTACACTTTGTGCAGACCAGAGGGGCTTTTCCCACTGAAACCGCTAAGGTGACATTTCTTATAAAGATGAGGTGCAGATAAAGACGACGAACTTGACGACTTTCCTGGTGGCTGCCGAGACCACTCTCTCCGGCGACGGTTGATACTGTTGGTGCAGACTCTGGCACCCGGTACTTTTTTTCAAGCCCGTCTCCCTTCGCTGGGGCTGAGGAGGAGTTCCTCAGCAGCGCCAGCCCCTCATCTGAGAAGTCATCCAGGAGCTTTACCGACAGGATAGTCTTCCTCTTCACCTCCCTGCATTGGTACAGGAAGCCCTCCTCCAGGGTGAGCTGGAAAAGGTCAGACGCCAGGGGCTATCATTGAATCAAAGGATCCCACTTTGTCTGGAGGAGAAGTTCTTGGCCGCGGTGATTCAGGATCTTGCATTCCTGCGTCGTCTGCATCCGTTGTCACCCCCTGGGGGGAGGGGGGGGGGGGGGCCAGGACAGCGACGGTTGGAATGGAGGTGTAGGATGTAGTCTCCTCTTCTTCGCCGGTGGTTGCCCTGGTGTCAACAGGGTTACCAGTGGGGCCGCTGTCGGCAACTTCCTCTGAATCTCTGACACCAGCATGTGGAGGGTCAAGTGGATATCCTGCAATATTTCTCTAGGAGGCACCGGGGGGACAGGGTCGCTGGACCCAGCGGCCATGTCGTCATCCCAGTCGATGGTGTGCTCGTCGACACCGCCTCTGGTGGGCATCTTCCCGACATTCCGATCGTCGTCACCACCGTGGATGGTGTGGGAGCAAAGTATCTCCTCCTCATCGGACAAAGAAATGTCTGTACCCTGGAGTTCAGGTTCTCAGGGGTTGGTCGTGGGCTAACGTCCGGCATCCTCCAGAGTCTTTTCTAGTGGCTTGGACGAATCCACCCGCCTGGGAGGAAGAGCTACTCTGACCGCCAACAGGGCACCCTGGAATGGGTCTGCCCCTTTTGCCTTCGAAAGGGAGGTCACCACTAACTAGATTGAGGATGACGATCTGGCTTTGATCACCTGGGCCTTCACAGACAGGTTGGACACCTTGTCCTGCTTGGCCTTCTCGTTCACGGGCATTTTGGACACCTTGCCCTGCTTGGCCTTCGGCCGGTGTCTCCCGCAGCTTCCCCGGGGTAGCGGACTTCCTCTTGGACGAAGAGCTGGAGCTCAATGCTGACAGACGAATGCGCCCTCACCGCCGCCAGACCTGCTTGCGCGGCGACCCCGACGGAAGCGGACTTGGAGTGCTTGGCCTTGTTTTGGGCCCCCACGGATGAAGCACCCTCAAAAGGACTTAGAAGCCTGCTCAGGTTTGCTGGATTCGGTAGAGGCATGCCCCTGTGAATCACCTGGGGAAGAGGCCCTTGTCTTGAGCCACGCCGCCAACCGTACTTGTCGATTACTCATTGTGCACTTGAAGCCACGGCAGATCTCACAATCGTCTTCTTTATGGTAGACAATACAGGCACTTGGAATGATTGTCGTCCTTGAAAACATTCCGCAAACCGCAGCTGGTGCACAGCTTGAAGAGGGAAGCTACGTCCTTCTACTCTGACATGATCCGGAGCAGTATAGCCCTGAAGATCTTCTGGAAGGCTTCCAAGAATAACACTTGATAATCAGAAGGATAAGTGATGGAGCACACGGGCTCAATTGAACCGAAAACAGATTTCCTACCAAAAAACGCGGAAAAAACGCAGAAAGCTCAAAGAGTGAAACGCAAGCACTCAACACTTGAACAGGTGGTAAAAATCTAAAGATGGATGGCTGAGGAGGGGCTTAGGTAGAGGGCAGTCATTGGCTGGAGGCAGTATGGCCCAGAGCTCAGTAAATGGTTTATAGGAGAAAGGCAGTTTAGAAACTAAACAAACTGTTTTTTCTTTTACCGAAGATGCCCAGCCTGACTAACAGGAATATTCATGAGCATGTGAATCCATGCCAGACCCCATGTCGGAGAACAGTTATACTCAAGGTAAGTAACACCTATATACTTTGTAAGGAGCTACCAGCAACTTAAAGGTCAAGCATGACCTAGGCAGACTTATTATGGACAGGCTAACAGCAAGTCAGGGGAAGCAAGACCCAATTGGGGACACTCATACAATGATCTTAACAGGAATAATAAAGTGTAACCAAAATCATTACTTTTGGCGAAGAGGCACAACCAATTCACAGGTGAGTAACTTAACCTTCTATATATACTTTTCAGAATAGTGCAACACACATTCAAGGTAAGTAGGAACTTCTGTAACTGTGCACTCTCAGAGTTACAGTTACTGTTAGGACCGTTTTTCTGAAGTCCAACTAAGGGCTTAGTAAAACCATTCAACTGAGGCAGTACAAGACTCCACTCTTACTATAAGGCTGTACCACCTGAGTACATGGTAGCGCAGAAAGAGCAGCCAGACTCATTTTAAGAGGGAAACAGGGCTGTAGAATCAGTACAAATGAAATTGTAATACAAATGGTATAAAGAAGTCCTGAAAAACTTTGTATTGTAAAAATAAAGGATTTATTTAAATACAGGTAGGCCCAGATAAATCTAGGGGTAAATAAGCACCAACACATTATATGAAATCACAACACAACACTATATTTGAAGGTGCACAGACCCAAGTATAAACCTTTTCGGAACACCCGACAGTATTTCTAGGGAAGTCAAAACCTTTTCATACACATTCAGTATAGGTCACACCTATTCTTGGGGAGTAAAAACCAATGGTTACTTTCACAATTACATTCAGTGATGCAAGGGCAGTAGACCCTACCAGTTGTACTCTCAGTACAAATCGCTTAATCAGTAAACTGGCCAATATACTTTGTGAATAGTGGAACACTTGTTCCAGGTACAGTAAAGACCTATAACTACTTTTGTGATAACACAGTTATACTACATGAGTAAAACCTAAGGATGTAATATTCAAGTACAGATGATTTTGAGATCAGTGAACCACAGATTTGAGATAAGCAATAACTCTGGTAACTTATTTTTGGGAGGGCACACAGCTAACTCAAGGTAAGTAAAACCCATATACTTTTTATATCTCACAAGCAGTCCAGGTTAGATCTTTCCCAGCTATAAGGATAAAGGAAGTATGACCTATCAAGGACAGTTAGAACCACATAATCCAAGTTAGATAGCACATGGACAGCAAAAACCCAATGTTGCACTATACTGAATGACTGTTATTCTAGGTAGGCAGCAATCTAATGCAGACTTATTCTGGACAGGCTAACAGTAAGTAAGGGGAAGCAAGACCCAGTTGGGGGACACTCATAATTATCCTCAAAGGACTAATCTGGTGATACCAACAGTTGGAGCACACTCGTACAATTACGCTGCAGGAATAATCTGGTGAAACCATTACTTTACCTTTGGGAAGAGGCACAATCTAATCTCAGGAGACCAATATACCTTCACATCTACTTTCTATTAGACTGACAAAACAGTTTCTAAAGAAGAAAAGATGTTAACCATACTTTTACGAATAGTGCATCACACATCCAAGGTAAGTAAGAACTTTAGTAACTGTTCGCTCTTAGAGTTAAAGTTACCAACTCTTTACAAGCAAGTTACTTTTAAACACTTATTTTCTTTTCTAGGCAAAAGTCCCAATACCTTAAAAGTCTTTCCCTTATTCTTGGAGCAGGAGTGTTCTCAGTGGCAGAATAAGTTCTTTAGTAGCAAAAGTCAGAGTTCCTTAGGAAGACTGGCCAAACAGGCGAGTACTTTACTTCTGAGAAGACAGAAGACACCCTAGCAGGATTCTAGCACTGGGACTGGGTGCACTGGATGAGAGGCCTCCCCATCACAGAAAAGCCCCCCATAGGTACACAAAAATCCTAAGAGACTCAAGGTAAGTACATACCCAAGCCAACAGTACCTCAGCATTGAAGATTTAGCAGCAGGATGACTTCAGGGTCTGCAGCCAAATACCTGGTCAGTGGATTCCTTGTCGTGGTGACTGAAAACAAGACCTCAGAGGGAACTTTGCAGCAGGGATCAATGAAGGCTCTAGGCAAGGTTTGCCTTGCGGCTGAATGCGGTTCTGGCGCCTTTTCCAGGCGCACAGAAGAATGCAGAAAATCGCGGTTGAATTCTCATCGTTACAAAGGTCCAGCACACTGTTGAGGGGACTTTTCGGACTCGATTCGTGTCTCTGGAGATCCACCAGGATGCCCAAAGTTTAACGAGATTCAGAATTCTGAAGACTGTGCACCGCACGATGGCTCGAGGTCCCAGGGTATTGCAGCAACGCAAGGTTACAGAAACGCGTGGGATGGCTAAAAAATGCAGGTCTTCTTGAGTCTAGTGGGTCTCACCAGGCTCTAGGTCAGGGCTGTTTTCAGAGTCCCCCAGATCGATTGGAAGGAAGGGCTACAGCAGGCTCCGGTTACACAGCAGGCTCACCGGTCGCTGGAAATCGTTTGAGCCGCTTCTCCATCCTCCTCTTCGGTTTCGGTTACAGAGGTCAACTTTTCTTCCGTTTCCAGGTTCGCAGTATTTATCAGGAACTACAACACAATCTCTGCATTCTCTCCCCGCATTTTACAAGAAGGGTGGTCTGGTTGTCCAATCAGGACAGCCAGCCCCCCCCCTGTCACTGGGGTTTGTCCCCATTCAAGCAAGTTGGAAGACAAGGGCTAGGGAGTTTTGGACTCCTCCCTAGCTTCCTGCCCTCACAGACAGACTGTAGCCTGGGTGGGGAGTCCAGGGGACTCCTGCCGAAGATAAAAATCACACAAAGGAATTCCCGCCCTGGATGTCAGGGAAAGGAACAAGAAACGGCAAACACTAAAATGGCGATAAAAGAAGACTGGGACTATTTTGGTAAAATGAGCACCCTTCGGTGCCTTTACTGCAGCTGTGAACAGCCTGCAGTAAAGGTGCACCAAATTAATACAAGGTATCACGGACACCAGCCATTGAAGGTAAGCTTGTCCCTATAATAGAATTGTTACAGTTTTAGTGTGAAAGGGCATACATTGCATCTCCCCAGCACTCCATATAAGGTGGGGTGTGTTGGTTTCACCTAACAAAATGTAAAAGGGATCCAAAGAGGGGAGACCACCAGGGGGCGCAGACGTAATGGACGCCTGAACCGGCATCTCCCTCTCCGGGTCGGAAAGATTGCAAGATTAATGTCCGTTACATACGAGACACCAGCATAAAAAAGTGCTCGACTGAAGGAGGAACCGCCCTAGCAGCTTCGAGCTCACTCTCCCCTGAAACGGTGCAGGATAAACGCGAGAATTTGTCCGCGCCCGACGGCCCCCCTGCACCCGACTGAAAGTGCGGCGTTGGAAAATGGCGGCGCCCGCTTCCTCCTTGCTGATGCAGTGGTGAGATCGGTGGCCGCAGTGAGAAGAGGCAGTACGCAGGCGGGGACATTGCACGCTGCAGAGCTGTCGTTGATCTCCTGGGGCCTCGCGTGGTGAGCCCCCATTGATACTGCCTTGAAGTGCTGCAGCGGTACGCGGAGGGAGCCGCTCCGCGACCGCCGAGACTCCGCAGGAGACGGAGCGGAGCATCGAGGGAGGCAGAGCGGTCGGGACCCGGCCCTCCAAGTCAGTCAGGGGAGCGGGCGCTCCGTATAGCATTGAGCGACCACAGATCGAGAGGCGGTGCCCCTCCCTGCTAGCAGTCCGCGCTGAGGATCCTGGGGCCCCGGTGTGCCGGGGTAATTTTTCTTCTCTGGAGGCTGTCAGCTTGACACTGTGCTCCCCACCCAGGGAGTCCGGGGCCGTAGGGGTCCCGGTTCGGAGAGAGGGGCACTGCAAACCAGCGAGTGTTGCCCCGCGCTGGTTGACTACTTTATCACCCGTGGGGGGTGCACCTCAAAAGCCCAGGTTACTACAGTCCTGCGGGTTTCTTTCTGAACACACGCATTCCTCTGGCTGGCACTGCGGGAATCTCTTGACACTCGGTCCCAACCGCACTGGAACCTAACTATTCGACCTGCGCAACACATCTCACTGGCCTCCTCCGCCGCATGATGTGAATACTGCTTTCCACCATCTGAAAGTAGTGTAGTGTCGTCCGTGCTCCAGCCCTAGCTCCCAACCCTCTATTCCTCGCTGCCCGACGGGGCACACAATCCAGAGCCTGCCACACACCGCTGGCTACAGGCCCTCAAGCCACGGAGCCCGTGTCCCGATTGTTTCTGCCCGCCTGTGCAGGCGAACTGCCAAATACGCAGTCGGCTCCACCGCCTGGCAGGTGTCCTCCGCCTCTTGGACCATTGGTTAGCAACAGAGCCGTTGCGGGGCAGTGAGGGGGGTATATTTGGCAAGAATAGCCACTGGGGCTAGTGTGACAGCAGAGGCAACACACAAAGCAGGAGGTGGTCTCCCTCCTCACGATACCCTGCGGACCTAAAGACACTGAATGTAGGAGGCCCGGGCCCACTGTCCATTAACCCACACAGCAGCAGAGCGAACCTGGACTCCCCACTCCGTCCAAAACTGAACCCACGCACCCTAGCCGCACTGCGAAAGTTTAGTCGCACGGATTCACCCATGGAGATAGAGGAAGTCCAGAGTTCTTCAGACATCCCGGGTAATGACAGCGACAGCGCAACCAAATCAGACATCCGCAAACAGTCTTACTGAAACGGTCTCCGTTCTGCAGGCAAAGGTGGAGGAACACCAGCATAGTCTTTGGGTCCCTTAACGTCAAGGATCTGAACTCCCCGCAGAAGAGGTCAATGTTTGCAAGGCAGTTCGCCCAGTCCAAATTAGATGACCTCTTCATCCAGGAATCAAAGTACATTAGTGGCAAAGAGAGAACAATCTATGGTAGAGACATAGGGGACACAATCTGGGCATCTGGCTCACAAAAGAAGGGTGGCGCGGGCATTCTGTTACGCAAATCTCTGGGACTGCAGGTTGACCGCACACATAAGGACACGCATGGGAGATTTGTTGCACTCAAAGGTAGATTAAGAACGCGCACTGTCACACTGTGTGCCGCCTATGCTCCAAACCAAGGTCAATCGAGCTTTATTCAGCCCCTGCTTGACTTTCTTGAAACATGGAGGGAGGGTACGTTGATTTGTGGAGGCGATTTTAATGTAGTAATTTTCGCTCCAGTCACGCTGGCAGAGTGGTTGTGGGTCCCATTGTAAGCAATGACGCGAAGGATCAGGGAACACCCTATACTTAAGGTGCTGTGGTCTGTGGTGCCCCTCTCGGGCCATGCAGGGGGTAACCACCTGGCCCTCCCCCTGAGTTGTATCTGGGCTCAACCAATCAAAAACTTGTGTTCTGTCCAGCGATTTCAGCCATGGTACGAGGCAGGTCTTAGCTGGGTGGGACAGTTATGGAAAGATGAGCTGTTTGCCACCAGGGATGAGCTGAAGACAGACTTGCAGGGCGTAGATGTACCCCCCCATGCTCTACCTCCAGAGAAGAAGCGCCATGAGCGACTCTAGATGGGGTGACTCCCTAAAGCGCTCCCTGACACGGTTTGAACACATTTTGAGTACTCCCCGGGCATCAAGAGGCCTCGTATCAAAAATGTATAAAACACTCATTACGAGGGGTCTTAGTCTGCGCCCACAGTCAGAAGTAAAGTGGGAGGCTGATTTAGCCATAGAAGCCAATCCAGAGTTGTGGAAGAGCATATATAGAGCGGTGTGGTCATCGTCTGTTTCCATGCAGTACAAGATGCACAATGTTCGACTACTAATGAGGTGGCATTACACTCCCCTTAGGCTGTCTAAAATGTTCCCCGGGACATCTCCCTACTGCTGGAGGGGATGCCAAGAATGTTGCGACTACTGGCATCAATGGTGGAAATGCGACAAGGTTCAGGTGTATTGGCGGGAGGTGCTGGGTTGGATCCGAGCAGTGGATGGTGTTCACAGGGACATGTCGGCCATTCTGGTGTTGTTTGGGGTGGACTCAGAGGACGAGGAAACATACGAAGCGTTGACGTATTTGCCACGCAATCTCTTACTAGCAGCAAGAGGGTGCCTAACTGTTAAATGGAAATCAGCAGTTCTCCCCTCAAAGAGGGAATGGTTACTGAAGGCACACGCCATATACGAAATGGAAAGCCTTACGGCGGCTGTCAACGAACTGCGAAGAAACGTTGATGCGATATGGTTGCCCTTTCCAGATTACTTCACCGCGTATTGGGAGTCCATGGACTAATTGGTACTAATCGAAATAACAGCCAACGAATGGAGCTAGGGGCAGTGCCCCTCACTGCCGTTCGCTAGTCTACCCTCAAGGTTTTGAATTGCGTTTTGATGTTGTCACCTGTGGTGAGGAAACTGAGACACTATCATTAATGCTCGACGCGAGGACAATGTGTAGGAGTTCATTGCTAATTCAAGCATTATGCCTGTTTTTTTTTTTCAGCCTAATGGTCTGTCATGAGTGGTTGGTGCGGTGGGGGGAGGTTGGGAGGGTGAAACGGGAGGCCGAATAGCAAGACTCCAGTCAGACTATGTTCCGCATTTCTTCTTCCTTTTACAACATGAATGTTTCAAGATAACACTGTTGGAGAATACTGTGATGGTAACATGTATTGAAAATGTCTTGGTTCTGTTATAAAATAAGAAACGGTTAATAAAAACATTTAAAAAATAAATAAAGGATCCAAAGATCCTTTCTACCCTTGGGAACTGTAGTTCTCTCAAAATTAGCCAGAGAAAGTTAAAAGGGGAGCCCCTAGGGAAACCCAGCAACAACAGGGACTTATTGCCAATAAGTTGTCAAAGAGGATAACTTTAAAAAGACACTATGGAGAGTCGAGAAAATGACACCCAGAAAAAGAGTTAAAGATTCTGTGAGTGTGGAAAAAGATTCCCACTCACTGAGGTATTAAGGAAAAATATCCCACTAGTAAAGTTCTGGGGTTGACCCAGGTCAGGAAGATTTATCAGTTCTGTGAACATCTTACCTAACAGTTAGCAATCAGCTTTCTTTACAAGTAAGTAACTTTTTCACACTAGTTATTCTTTTCAAGACGGAACCCTTTTCTTATCCAGTCCTTCCCTTATTCTATAGCAGGAGTTCACTCAGAGGCAGTAGAGGGATCCTAGTGGTCTAGATGCCAGCTGTAGGCAGGGTGAGATAGGGTTCAGTTGCAGGCGAAGTCAGAGATCCAGAAGGGAACTGTTCAAACAAGTAAGTATTTCACTTTAAAGTTAGTTGAGGGACCAGGGACTTCATAGAAGACACCCTAGGAGAATTTGGCAGGGGCCTGGGTGAACTGGATGAGTGGCTCCCAATTACAGAAAACACCCCAAAGCTATACAGACATCACAAAGGCTTAAGGTAGGTAAAATACCCCAGCCAACACAGTACCTCAGCACAGTAGAAGTGTTGCAGCAGGAAGACTTCAGGATCTGCAGCCAAAAACCTGGCCGATAGATTCCTTTGTCAAGAAGACGAAAGACGGGAAGGAATTTTGCAGCAAGGATCACAGGGAAGGCTCTAGGCAAGGTTTTCCCCACAGCTGGATTTGTGTGGAATTGCCACCTTTTTCAGGAGCACAGAAAAAGACAGAGTATCGCTGTTCAGATTCTCATTTGCAAGGTCCAGCGCCCTGTTGAGGGGATGTTTCGGACTGGAATTATGCTTCTGGAGATCAAGCAGGATGTCCACAAAGTTTCAGCGAGATTCAGAATTTGGAAGACCGTACACCGCACAATGGCTCGAGGACCTAGGGTATTGCAGCCCCACAAGGTCTCAGCACTACGTGGGATGGCTCAAAATGCAGGTCTTCTTGAGTCTAGTGGGTCTCACTAAGCTCTGGGTCATCATTTTCAGTGTCCCCAGGTCGATGGGAAGGCAGGGCTGCAGCAGGCTCTGGTTACACAGCAGGCTCTCCGATTGCTGGAAATTGTCTCAGTCGTGAATTAGTCACATTCTTCTTTAGTTCTAGTGGTCAACTACTACTTCAGCTTCCAGGATCAGACTTTTATGCAGGCACCCAGCCAATCAAATAGCCTTGCAACATTCAAACTTGGGGGGGGTTGGCAATCCTTTCAGGACTGCCAGCCTCCCACTTTGAACGGGAATCTTTGCACTCAGGCTGGAAGACAAAGGGCTGCTGGGGTTTAGAGTCCTCCCTCGTTTCCTGCCTTAACAGACACCCTGGACCCTGGGCGGGGAGTCCGTAGGCCTCCTGTCGCAGATAAAAATCACAAAAAGGATTTTCCCACCCTGGATGTCAGGAGAAGACACAAGAAAGGACAAGGGATACTAAAAGGGCGAAAAAACACCACAGTGGTCATTTCAGTGAAATGAGCACCCAGGGTGCCTTTACCGTGGCTGTGAAAACTATTAAAGTGAGCGCAAGCCTCATCAACACTTTGTGAAGTGCATGCTACCTTCTTTACCAGATATGCATTGCTATCCTTCAGTGGTGTAACTCGTAACCTTAGAAGACTTTGCAGTTCTAAAATTATTTTCACAATATACAAACGTGTTTAAACTTGTAGTTAATTATATTAAAAGTTTTGACATTTTGTAGGCTACAAAACATTAAATTAAACATACCTTTGTCAACCTTTACTACTGGCTCTACGCTTGTGAATTGTGTCACGGCATGTTTCATTTCTGGAATTAAATGACATACAAATGTCAACAAGGATACAAAAAGAAACTCCTAAAAAACCTTGAAACGTACACTCACTTTTTTTGATGTTCTCCTTTTGAAATTCTTCAAGTTTATCCTGTTAAAAAATGCAGGTTACTTTGTTACACAGTAAAAACAAAAACAAGTTTTAAAATACTGCATAATTTGTTAATCAATGCTACACACATTTATCCAGGCCACTTAGATTGTACTGAGTGGGGAGAGAGGGGTGAGGGGCTATTAACTAATGTCCTACTTGATAGTAAGAATCTAGTAAGCTTTAACACTGGTTTGTGGATTCCCCCCCCCCTACTCTTAGTATCAGTTTCTACTAGCTCAGGACCTTGGTAGAGTGGCAGAGCAGGAAGGCTCATCTTAAAAGGAAGATGTGAGCAGTATCCCAGTGTTAGGGAGAATTCTCATAAATGTGGTAATTCCCTTCACCTTAGAGACCCTCAACAACTTTGCTGGATTTTGAGGACTTGATTTTTTTACCTGGAGGGAGTCTGACCTTTTTTCGCACTCATGTATTTTGATGTGTGTTTTACTCTTGTGTTTTCTTTGGTTATGGAATCTAACCAACTCCATAGGCATCATTTTTTCATTTGTGTGACACAGCAACCTCAGTGCAGTGACACAGGGAAGCCTTTTCAGGCCTTCCCAAGGTTTAAATACCTTCTCTGGGATAAACTACTGTTTCCCAGAGTAAGTAAAGTGAAATTGACTTTACTAGTCTCTTTAAATTCCTAGACCCAGCACACCCCATCTTACAATAGAGTGCAGGAGGGGTTACTTAGTATCCCCTGTGTTTAGATACTCATGTAGCAGTCAAATGCGACCTTTTCCTCTCAGAATGGCTTGTGGCAGTGGTTTTACAACAAACTACCATGATTTTTCCCGACCGCGAGTGCCGGTAGCGTTAAATCGCGGGAGCCATGTTTTTCAAGATGGCGTAGGTCCTGGTCTTTTTTCGCCATTTCTTTTTGGAAAGGTCCTTCTAGAGTTTTGCTCTGCACGCCGAACCAGGTTTGGTCGCTTGGTTCATTCGCCTTTGGCGGGCTTCAGGACTGAAGACCGCCTCTGGCGCCCGAGTTTCTGGGGTGGGCAGGAAGTGAGGGAGGTGCCCGAAACTCCCTGGGCTTAGTCTCCTAGGAGACCCAAATGCAATCTGGTGTGATTGGCTGACTGACTGTCCGGCAAGGACAGCCACCCTGCTCGGTGTGTGACAGCTAGGCTGAAATGAATGGGAGTGAACTGAATAAAAGGCGAGTCGCTTGGCTTGGAAGGCAGAGTCGACCACTGGTCTATTGTATGGTGAAACTTAGTGTATTGTGAGACCTGGGACCCTGCCCCACCATACAGGATTCTTAACCCTAGGCATTTAGCCAAACTGCAAAGGTCAGCTGCGAGACATGTAACTCACTAACCAAAAAAGCTAAAAAATTCTTCATACCCAACTCATACAAAAACCTACACAACCACTTCTCCCACAGCAAGCCGGACACTGTAACAAACGCACACATAAGCCGCACCAACAGCACACAAGGCGAGACATCAGCTCCAAAGGCAATACCAACTCTGTCCTCACCAAGAAGAGAGTCCACATTCAAGCCTGTATCTCGGCGTCATCCAACAACTCTGCCGAACTCTAAAATCTGCAAGGGGCTGGCCAACCCTGCTGCAGTCTCTACCCCTCCTGCTGCCTCCCAGGCTCTCTGCAATGCCCTTGCCTCTCACCTGATCTCAAAATCCTAGGACATCTGTCCACGGTCTCCTCTCCTTCCCCTCTGCTCCCCTCTCCATCTGTGCTTGCTGACCCTCCTTCAGCCACCCCCAAGCACCCTTCTTGTCCTTTCCTCTTTTCTCCCCCAATGAGGTCGCTAGACAAGTCCAATATATGAAAGCCTTGTCAAAACAGGTGCATCCCTGTTCCCCTAAAACCATCAAGGACAACATCGACACCCTCGCGCCGGCTCGTGCTGATTTTGGAAACCACTCCTTTGCATCAGGATCTTTCCCCTCCCCTCTGAAGCAGTCCCTTCTGCATCCTCTTCTCAAGAAACCCACAGCTGATCCTTCCTGTTCAGCTAACTATCGCCCCATCTCCATTACTCGCTTTCTGGGCAAACTCCTGGAAAAGCTGGCCATCTCCCAGCTTAACCTTCATTCCGATTCTGTTGGCTGTCTCCATGAAAACCAGTCTGGCTTCAGAGCTGCCAGAAGCACCGAAACTGCTCTCCTGAACATCCGTGACAATCTGCTCCCCAACCTTGACTCCAACATTCCCTCTGTACTCATCCTACTCAATCTCTCCTCTGCCTTTGACACGGTCAACCATACCATCCTGCTCAACCATCTCCGTGATAACCTGGTTATTACCGATCAGTCTCTGGCCTGGCAGACCTCTTTTCTCTCTGATCGACCCTCCCAGGTCATTCTGGGGTCCTTTCGGTCATCCATCTCCTTCTCTACCTGTGGTGTTCCCCAGGGGTCTAACCTCTCACCCTGGCTTTTCAACCAATACCTGGCAACTCTCACCCACTGCAATGCCATTTTCTGCTCAAATTTCCAGTGCTACGCTGACGACACTACTCATTTTCAGGCTTCCCTTGGCCA
Organism: Ambystoma mexicanum; assembly: GCF_040938575.1. NCBI lineage: Eukaryota > Metazoa > Chordata > Amphibia > Caudata > Ambystomatidae > Ambystoma > Ambystoma mexicanum. The sequence continues at coordinate 1,310,868,532 of NC_090930.1, read as the reverse complement.
CCTCCTCTCCCTCTCTCATCTCCGATTGCCTTGCTGCCATTCAAGATTGGTGTTCTGCCAATGATCTTTGTCTGAATGCCAGCAAGACTGAGATCCTCGTCGGCACAACTTCTCCATCCTTTCCCCTCACTCTCTGGCCACCCTCGGCCTCCCTTGGCCCCCCCCTCCTACCCTCACCTGCGAGGCTAAGAACCTCAGGGTCATCTTCGATTCCACACTTTCCTTCTCCCCCCCCCACATCTCTGATGTCTCTAAAAAGTCAAACTTCCTAATGCACCGCCTCAGAAGTACTCTGCCTTTCCTCTCCTTCGCCCAGAAGCTCATGATCTCACAAGCCCGTGTTCTCTCTAGGTTGGACTATTTTAACAGCCTCTTTCTAAATCTACCTGCCTCTACTAACCGCCCTCTGCAACTAATCCAGAGCAGGACTGCAAGACTTGTCCTTGGCCTCAAGCCCTGGGAACGTATCTCTCCAGCTCTAAAGTCTCTCCATTGGCTCCCAGTGGATGCAAGGATTACATTCAAAACCCTCTGCATTGTCCACAAGGCATTCTAGGGCCTGGGTCCAAAATACTTTCAGCCATCCCTCTGCAAATACCGGCCCTCTCAAGCTCTTCGCTCCTCTACCTCCAACTCCGTCAGGGTCAGTTTTTCATAGAAACGGGCTGGGGTAGATCTCAGTCTTCGGCTGGGGCCTCCCTCTTGAACAGCCTCCCTGCCACTCTAAAACTTGAGAACCATCTCCGGTTCCGGAAGCACCTCAAGACCTTCCTCTTTGCTTCTTCCTTCACCCCCCCTCCCCGACTCCCCTGCTGATCTGGTCTCTCTTGGCACCGTGCACCTGGCCACCCTCTGTCCTCCGGGCCAAGGTTCCTGCTCACCTTGTCACGCTTCAACACTGCCTTGCACTGGGGTCTCTATCTGTACCAACACAGCACCCCCCCTTTTTCCTTCCTGTAGTTATCTGATCTACCCGGTCTGCTGCCTTAAACTCAGCACTTGCCAATTGCTGGCTGCACTACCACTTTTGTTGCATTTATTATTCATTTATAATTATTTATTCTGTTCTCCTTTTGCTCTGCATTTTCCACTTCTCCCCCCTTGCTTGCACTTTTCCCCTCCTCTCCCATGCACTTGCGCGTTCTCAAAGTCACTGGGCTTAGTAAGATTATTATTTTGTTCTCCCTTGTTCCCCTCCCTTGCCTTATCGCGCTCTGAACCACTTGTGTATGAGCATGATAGAAATAAAATATCAATTCAATTAAATCGATCCGACACTCGCACCAAAGCTCAGCGCACAGTGTATACTGAACTAAAGCTGCCAACAGAACCACCACCTCTCTCACTAGCCTACTCCCCCTCCACCTTACTAACCCACACCGCCTTCTCGTTTGTAGATCCACCTGAGCGCCTGCGGACCAACTCCGTTGGTGACGGTGCGCTACACAAATACCTTTAACATTTAACAAAGCCTGTAGCTCACTGACTTGTCTTATGGAAGTGACAGCTACCAGGAATGCAGTTTTAGAGGTAAGATGCTTTAGGCTGGCATTGTGCATAGGCTCAAAGGGTGGCTCCATGAGCTTGGAGAGCACAACATTGAGATCCCAACCCGGGGGACGGTTGGAAATGGGGGGGGGAGGGGGCAGATAGCCACATTACCCCTTCCATGAATGCATCATTGACAGGGACTTTCCACCAGGACACCTTGTTCTGGCATAAGCCGATGGGGCCGCCAGATGCACCTTTAGGGAATTAAATACTAGGCTGGAGCATAGTAAGTAAAGCATGCAGTGTAGAAAGATAGCTGGAGAACATATTAAAAAGGGGTCAGTGATTGTGATGTGCACCATAGAACATTTTCTACTTATCAAAGTAGCAGTGTCTGGTGTTGGGTTTCCGTGCCTCCTTGAGGATATCCATACACCTTTGTGGAAGGTTCAAGTGGCCAAACTCTGACTTCAGGAGCCAAGCTACCAAGTTCATTGATTGTGGGTGGAGGATGCCCCTTTGTGTTGAGTCAACTTGTTGTAGGGGCACGGGCGCTTGATTGGGTCGCCAATCACCAGCTTGAGCAGATATGGAAACCAAGGCTGTCTCGCCCACATAGGCGCAATCAGGATCGGGGTTACTTGTTCCTGGTGCATCTTATGTACTATCCTGCTCAGGAGTGGTGTCGGTGTCGTGGTGGCGGAGGGGGCAGCATAAGCAAATTTCCCTGACCAGTTCGTCCACAGGGCGTTGCCCTTGGACCCTGGCTGGGGAAACCTGGACTCGAAGTCTGGGCATTGTGCGTTTAGCCTTGTGGCGAACAGGTCTAGTGGCGGGGGGGGGGGGGGGGGGGGGGGTTTGACCCCATAGTGACAATATTTTGTCGGTTATCTGTCGAGTTGCCACTCGTGTTCTTTTTGTAGAGGGTGTCTGCTAAGAGCGTCTGCCAAAGAATTGAGTTCCCCTGGAACGTGTTGAGATGTTACGCTTGAGGGCCCGTTCAGGAGAATTCTAATTTCTGTGTTAATTCTGTTCTACCTTAGCTCTTTTGCTGGACTTTAGGACTTTCAATTTTCTATCCTGGAGAGAGAGACCTTTTTCCCAATCCCTCATGTGTTTTATCTGATTTGGACTCGGTTTCTTTTGGTTTGCGAGTCTGACAAACTCGATAGGCATCTTTTGTATTGTGACACAGCACCCTGAGTGCAGTTTCACAGAGAAGTCCTTTGGATTTCTCAAAGGTTTAAATACCTTGTCTTGGATAAATGACCGTTTCCAAGAGTAGTAAAGTGAAATTGCCCTTACTTACCTTTTTCCCTATGTCGACCTAGCACACACTATCTTACATAGAGTGCTGGAGGGGTTACTTAGTATCCCCTTTGTCTACCTTCTCATTTAGCATTTTTTATATTGCCCTTTCTACAATTAATGGCTGGTGGCAGTGGTTTATTTTTCCTACCAATGTGCGTTTTTACCGCAGGCTGAATCCTCAGCTACACTATTGTACCCATGGGTGCCCATTTTGTCAAAATGGCCCTGGTCCTCTTTTTTCGCCATTTCTTGGTGGAAAGGTCCTTCTAGATATTGACTCCACGCGTCAAACCAGGTTTGGCCCTTTGTTCGTTTTGACTTTGGCGGGATTCACTTGTGAAGCCCGCCTCTGGCTCCAGCGTGTCTGGCAGGGCAGGAAGCGAGGGAGGATCCCGAAACTCCCTGTGCTTAGTCTCCTAGGTTACAGGAATGCACCCAAAGGTGACTGGCTGGCTGTCCTTAGAAGACAGCCACCCTGCTGCGTGAGCGAAAGCTAGGCTGCGAATGAATGGGAGAAACAAACAGCGAGGTCTTGGTCTTTTGAAAGGAAGGCAGAGTCGACCACTGGACGAAGGAACCGAAGAAGAAACTGGAAGAGAAGCTTTCTGCACCCTCCTGGACCGTTGGTTTGCCCGGTGAAGCCCTGCTCCATTGCTAAAGCTCTGAATTTCTAAGCGACTAGAGAAGCCAGGAAAGGACGACTTCTTCCCTTGGCTTGGTGGGACCAATCAGCTCCAAGACGAACTTGCCTGGAACCCTTTTCTCTGCTGGCTGTACTTCTTTGCTACTGCAGGAACCGAGTGCCAGGGGACAGGAACACCAGAACGAGTGCATCGCCTTTAATCTGCACCCGAGCTCCAGGAAGATCCTCCGGACTCCCTCGAAGCCGGACTAACAAAGCCTGAGCCACCTCAGAGTGCTGGACCCCAGAAGCAAAGAAAGTACACCAGGTGTCCAAGAACCGCAGTGGTGTTATTTGCGAGTAGCTGAAAACACAAAGTGCCGCTGATTTGGAGCATGCCCATTGCTGCCGCCGACCTTCAAACCATAGTGCAGGAGTCCCCAGACGTCATCCCTCTTGTCCCCATGACTGAGGCCCAGGAACAACAGGATATGCAGGACTACAACAGGAACAGAAGCAAGCTGGAACCTTTTCTTCAGACTCAAGGTAATGTGTAACGAGGGTACTTACCTCTTGCTGTGTGTAGCTTACTTGCCCTCACTGGAGACTTGCCTTTGCTGCCTTTTGCAGAGTTGCTTGCATCTTTGCTCTTCACAAGCCTCCCAGCTTGTGGCCCAACAGTGATTTATTTTTACAACAAAACTAACATTGTGCAAGACTTTTGTGCTATCTTCAAGAAGTGCCTCAGACTTTGTTTTGATCCGTCCCTCCAAAAGGTCATACATAAGTTATTTGTATAGCTGTGAAAGGGTTAACCTATATTGCATTGGGGGATTGGAAAGTGCTCACCCGTGTTGAGAAACTTGTTAACCTACATTTCCTTCCCTAACCTATTCCTTTTTCCACAAACCTCAGTATTGCATTAAGTGTTAAAGTGATGTATCAATGTCCACAGTGTCCTAGCAACTGAAGTCACCTCAGGGTTTAGGAAGTGCTTGTGTCATCCAAAAAGGATATCTACTGGCTTACTGAAACTGAGGGAGTGTATTTTTTAAGTGTATTTTTATTGTTACATGACGCCCCTTTCTAAAGAAGGCTCGTTTTAAAACAAACAAATTAATAAATAATTATTTGAATACGAGACCTTCTGTTAACCTCTACAGTTCACAACTACTCCTCTTGAGATAGGTCTGGCTGCTCAGTCACTCTTCCAACTTGAGTAGTTCAAACCTATACCAAATGTAATGTTGGGTTGCCTATTGCCAAGAGGACAATGCTGGTGTCTCCCACAGGGTTACTACATACAATCTTGCCTAACAATCCTGGAGTGAGTGAGAAATGTTTCTCACACATGTATTTTTGATTTGGACTCTGTCAGACTCCAAAAACAAAGAAACACAAACTCCATAGGCATCTACTTTTGTATTGTGACACACAGTCTTCAGTGCAGTGTCACAGAGAAGTCCTTTGAATTTCTCTTAAGGTTTAACTACCTTCCCTTGGGTGAACTACTGTTCCCAAGAGTAGTAAAGTGAAATTTACTTTACTTAACTGTTCTTCCTATGTAGGTCCAGCACACCCCATTTTATGTGGAAGTAATGGGGTGCTTGACAGGGGGTTGGGGGGGATTACTAAGTAGCCCCTTTTCCTACTTACTTGTGTAACATTTTTTATGTTACCCTCATGACTTTTTATGGCTGGTGGTAGTGGTTTAATTTTCCTACCATTGTGTGTTTTTACAGCAGGCTGAATCCTTAGCTGCATTAATGTACCCATGGGTGCAGATTTTTTCAAAATGGCCCGGTCTTTTTTTGGCATTTCTTGCTTATGAGGTCTTTCTTGGGTTTTACTCTGCACGGAAAGCCAGATTTAACCCTTTTGTTAGTTTTGTCTTTGGCAGACTTCCGTGCTGAAACCGCCTCTGGCTCCAGAGTGTCTGGCAGGTCAGGAAGCGAGGGAGGTGCCCGAAACTCCCTGTCCTTAGTCTCCTTGGTTACCTGAATGCACCTAGTGCCGATTGGCTGGCTGTCCTTGCAGGACAGCCACACTGCTGTGCATGAATGGGAGAAACCTGCATAAGAGTTGAGGTCTCTTGAATAGAAGAGAGAGTCGACCACTAGACTAAACATCCAACGAAGGAAACTGGAAGAGAAGCTTGCTGCACCCTCCTGGACCGTTGAACTGTCCGGTGAAGCCCTGCTGCAGTGCTGAAACTCCAATTTCGTATCGACTAGAGAAGCACGGACCGGACGACTTCTTCCCTAGCGTTGGTGGGACCAACTACGAGACAAACTTTGATGAAAAACCTCTCCCTGCTGGCTGTACTTCTTTGCTGCTGCTTGAACAGAGTGCCAGGGTTCAGGAAACCCAGAATCGAGTGCATCATCTTTCAGCCGGACCGGAGCTCCAGGAAGATCCTGAGGACCGTCCCAAAGCAAGGGAAGCCCATCAAGTGTCCAAGAACCACTTGGTGCTATTGACCGGTAGCTGAAACCGCAAACTGCTGCTGAATTGGAAAGAGCCCGTAGGCGCCAACGACCTTCAAACTGCAGTGCAGGAGTCCGCCCTCTTGTCCCCACGACTGAGCAAGTCTTGTGCAAGACTTTTGTGCCATCTAAAGAAATGCCTCAGCTCCATAGACAGTGTTCAAATTGACTGTCAGTCCTGGCTCCCTACAGACTCTTCTGACCCATTGACTTTGGTTCTAACTGTGCCTCATAGGTGGTACATAATTCTAACTTGTATTGCTGGGAAAAGATCTAATCTAGAATTCATCAGGAGATTGAAAATTATTCCCATGTTCTGAGAATCTATTAACCTTTTCCTTCCCTAACCTTTTCCACAACATCAGTATTGCATTAAGTACAAAAAGTGATATATCAATGCAAAACATTGTCCTAATAATTGAAGTCACCTCAGGGTGTAGGAAGTGTGTGTGGGGCATCCCAAAAGGGTATCTACTTGCGTATCTTAAATCTGAGGAAGTGTATTTTTACTGTTGCATATTGCCATTTTTAAAGGCATATTTAAAACTGACAATTATTTTACTAGAAAACCTTGAGTGTAAGTGTTATTTGTATACTTGTCATTGTGACTCTCAGTGTTATCTCCCTACAGCTCACATTTACCCATCTTGAGATAAGTCTGGCTGCTCAGTCACTCTACCAACTTGTGTAGTACAGACATGTACCAATAGGTGGGTTACCCATTACCAAGAGGACAAGGTTGGTGTAGTCTCCCACAGAGTTACTGCATCCAATCTTGCCCAACAGTGCCAACTTCTGTATTTTTTGGGATAGCTTGGACAGAGTTAGTGCGTCTGTGCGTGCGTGCGTCTGTGCGTGCGTCTGTGCGTGCGTCTGTGCGTGCGTCTGTGCGTGCGTCTGTGCGTGCGTCTGTGCGTGCGTCTGTGCGTGCGTCTGTGCGTGCGTCTGTGCGTGCGTCTGTGCGTGCGTCTGTGCGTGCGTCTGTCTGTCTGTGTCTCCCTGCTTGTTCAGATAGAACATGTCAGTGGTGCTGTCTGTGATGACCTGCACTGTTTGATCCTTGAGATGTTGTTGAAAGGCTTAAGAGCCGTGAGGACCACCAACAATTCCAGGACATTGACAGGTCTTTGGGCGGTAGCGTGCGTCCACTATCTGTGGGCCATGTGGTGGAGGAAATGTGCCCCTCATCCGGCGAGTGAGGCGTCTTTAGTTTGGATCGCTTGTGCTGGTGGAGCACAAAAAGGTTTTCCTTTTAACAGGTGGTCCTTGGACCACAAGCGAAGCGCTTGAACCAGGGTTAGTGAAACCACCACTAGATTGTCCCACTGTCCGCTTGCCTGAGAACACTGTTTTGCCAACCATTCCTACATTGGACGCACGCACAGGCACGCATGAGAACTAAAAGAATGCAAGAGGCCATCATCCCGAGCAAACGCATTGCTTTGCGTACAGTTATCTGGCAACCGACCTTGTACTGAGGTACCTGCAACAGCATATTTTGTACTCTCTCGTTTGAGGGAAATGCAAGCTCCTCCCTTGTGTTAGACTAGCCCCTAGGAATTATTTTATTTGGTTGGGGACTAGACTTGATTTTTTCTCATTGATGGAGAAACCCAGATTGAAGAAAAGGTTTTGTCTTGTGCGTATTTAACTTGCAGATTTGGGGAGATTCCCTGGTGATTAGCCAGTCGTCCAGATAAGAGTATAATGGGATGGACTTTCTTCCCAGGTGTGCCGCTACTTCTGCAAGCACCTTGGTGAATAATCTTGGTGCTGAGGCGATACCGAATGGGAGTACTTTGAACTGATAATGTACTCCCGCCATCCTGAAAGGCAGGTATTTTCTGTGCGCAGGGTGCATAGAAATATCAAAGTATGCATCTTTCATGTGCAATGTTGCCATGTAGGCTCCCCATTTCAGGAGTGGAATCACCTCCTGGTGCGTGGTCATGCAAAACTTGTGTCTTGACATTTGTTTGCAAGGTGCAGATCTAGTACTTGCCGCACGGTAAGGTCTTTAATTGGCACAAGGAAAATACGTTGAATAAATACCCTTGTTAACCTTGTTTGACGGGATAATCTCTCTGGCGTCCTTGTCGAGGAGCACCTTTATTTCCTCCAGGAGTATTGTTTGTTCTCTGTTAGGGAGAATTCTCTGTATAGGCTAATTTCCCAAACCTAGTGAGTCCCCCAGCAGCTTTGCTGGATTTTTGGGGTTTATTTTTTTCTCCTGCTAAGAGTGAGACTCTTTTTCTCCCACTCTTAGACATGATTTGACATATCCTTTGACTTTGTAATGTGTTTTATGGGCTATGGAGTCTTTTACTCCATAGGGCTTCATGTGTTTTTGGTATGTGTGTTACACAGCACACTCCGTGCAGTAACACAGGGGTGTCAGAGTGACCCCCAAAGATAGACTCTGCACCCTGGGACTGACTACTGTCTCCCAGGCCATGTAAAGTCACCATTGGCGTTACTAGTCCTAAATTGTGAACAGAACCAGTACAAACCATCATATTGTGGACGTACTGGTAGGGGCAATTCGATTGCCCCTGGGTCTGTTATAGGGGGCACTGTCCAGTCCCCCCGATCGAGTTTTGGCTGGTGGCAGTGGATTCTACTTTTTATATTCGACCGCGAATATATTCCTATGGGATTTTCCCATTGTTCGAGGCTACCACTTTTTAGCATAGCCTCAGACATACCGCCGGTTTATTAAATTAATATTAATTCACCGGTTGGGATTTTTTGCCAGAACTCTGTGCCAAAATGGCGTCTGTTCGCTTTTGTAACTCTTACCCAAGTCGAGCCCTTTGTTCCACTTTTTGGCGGGCTTCTGCACAGAAGCCTCCAAAAGTGGTGCCACTCTGTCTGGGTCTACAGGATGTGTGGGAGGGGGGTTTAGGCACCCTGGACTGAGTTGCCTCGGCAACTCAAGTCGCACTCTTGTGTGATTGCATGTTTGAGTGACAGCTAGGATTGATGAATGGGGGTTTTCTGCATAAAAGCAGTGCTTTGGGGACTGGAACTTCAGAAGTCGCCACAGGACCAAAGAATCCGAAGAGGGAGAAGCTGAGCCGACCTGCAACGACGACACCACCGGTGGAGCCCTGCTGAACCGCCTCACCACTTCCCGACGACAGAGAAGATCTTCATCCCGGAGAGTCGTCTTCCTTTGAACTGGTTGGGATAACCAGTTGGCCCTCCTTTTTCGCCTTCCTGGATCGTCTCGTGATCGAATCGCCCGTGCCAGGCACCCCGGCGGCCGGATAGCCACGCTTCACCACTTCCGCGAATAAAAGGGTAGTACCTTTTAACCGGGAAACTCCACGGCTGGTTTCTTCCCTGGCAGTGCAACGACCTCCAGCTTTCCTCCACGTCGAGATCTTCTCTTCCCCTGGACGAAGCACCGACTTTCACCCGCTGCCAGGAACAACTGCCCCCGCTGGAGCTTTCTCACCATTTCAGGTCCTATGTCCCGCCTGGTCTCCCTTGCAACAGATGTTCAAGGTGTCCCGTAAATCCTTGACTCTCTATCCTGGGGTGGCCTGAGACCTGTTAACTAACTTTCTCTGCACTGCTCCAACTCATTTTTAAACTATCTGCAAAGAATTTTAAAGTATCATTCAACTGTGTGATCTTGGACACATTACGCCTTGCTCTCTCGAAGAGTGGGCCTGGCCTATGAACTTTCTTGCTCTACAGTAGACTCTGCCTTTTCTGACTTGCTGGGGTTCTTTTAAAAGTGTTTTTATTGTGTGCTTTCCTAATTCTGCCTTTTCCCTCCCTCTTTAATTAACTTATTGGAGTGCCATCTTAGGTTAAGCGCTCACCTCTGTCTGCAAATAAGTGGTGCTTTAACTAAGACTTGTTCAATAAGTAATCAGCGATGTATATATATATATTGATAGTGACTGTTTGAACTTGCTTGCCATATTAGTGTTAGTGTATTTTTATAAGTGTGTTTTTAAATAAATAATTATATACTTTTATACCAAAGCTCTGGTTGGTGTTTGCTTGTGCTACTGTATTTTGGTACCTATCTTGTATACGCTATATACTGTCTAACTCTTCTTGAGAGAAGTCTGACTGCTCAGCCACAGCTACCAGGTAAATCTGGGTGGTACAGACTGCTACCAATTTGGTTTACTGCCAACACCTGTAGTCCTAAGCCTTTTGCAGTGGTCTCTATGGGAACTGCACAGGTTTCTGGCTAACAGTCTCGGCGGGCAGTAGGGTGGTCTTTGTACCAGCTTGATACAGTAACCGCCTGCCACGGTGGACAACACCCAATGGTCTCATGTTATCCCCTCCCATGTGTGGGTGAATTGAGGGATTTTGCCTCCTACTGGAGTGGCATGGGAGGGGACCTGAAACAGCATGTCATAGTTTGCGTGGGGCTGAGCCTCTCTACCCAGTGAGGTTTTCATTCTGCCTCTTTCATTCCCTCTTTGAAAGTTGGAGGAGGAACCTTGGCCTTGCGACTGGCCCCAAGACGAAGACTGTCTTTCCTGTGAGTAGCCCGAGGAGCGTTGCGCACCCGGGTGCCAGACTCTGTTTGGGGAACCCTGTTGGTTAGTTAACTGCCAAGGGATTGAAGAGTGTCATACTCGTCCTTCGCACTCTTGAGGGCGTCCTCTACAGCGTTCACAAATACATTTGGCTCTATTGGCATATTTAAGAGGGTTGCTCGAGTCTCTTGCTTAAATCCTGACTGCCTAAACCAGGTATGCCGCTTAATGAGCATTCCCTCCGCTATGATGCATCTGTGTTGGGTGCCTAATACCAAGGTCTAGTGAAGTCCCACAGTTGGACTTTCCAAAATCTTACCCAACACAGACTCTTACCACCTCAACTAGACCCTGTACTCAACCATCAATGGAACCTCATGGCCTCTGCTGTGCTATATGTATACCTCAGCTGTGAATGACTTAGCCCTCTGCATTGCCTGACTCTGGAATAATCCAAATCCACAACATCATTCCACACCCCTTTTTTCCCTTTAAAAGAGTTCAAAAACCAGGCTTTGTCCCGAGAATGTATTCCATAATATGGCACTCAAGGAGATCACATGGTTCACTTAGCACATAAGGCAACAACATGAAACCTGTTCCTATATCCAATGAAGGGCATAGTGTAGGGTATAACTATTTTAAATAAAGTACATACATTTTGCTGTCCGCTAAATAGCAGGTTCTCAAAATATCACAGAATGTGTATTGGAAGGGGTACTAAACAAATGATGCACCTGTGCCTTCTTTAATTCCTTCTGGATAACTTTCTTTTCCATCTTCAACTGTTTCATGTCAGACATGTGTTTTGCCGCTGCATCTACAAGAATATTAAAAAGCATGAAACATCTGATTTCCAAAAATACATTCATCTTATAATTTATAGTTTGCCACCTGAGAACATTTATTTTCCATGTGCTATGTTTCTAATACAATAAAGCATTTAAATAAAATGGATGAGGTGATTTTATAGTAGTGCACTACTGTGTTTAAACATATTACAATTAAAATGCAAGCGCTTTATGAAGTCAGAATGTTTTCAAGCAAATGCACAACTACAGTCCTTGAAAAGAAAAGCAAATAACCCAAACACGTTATAGTAAGGCTTGAGGTGTCACATATGGCTCAAAGTACACATACTGCCAGAGATGGTTCAAGGGTTTTATTGGCTGATTCAGCAGTGTGCTAGAGACAGCCCTCTCACTCTAGTGCAGTAACAGCATTTTCCACCCCAACACAGGCATCCCTAAGCCCCGTTTAGTATCTGGAAAATAATCCCCCCCCCCTCTCCCTCCTCCTTACTGCCTAACTCTTGAGGCTAGCTTATTGGGCTAACCTAAAATCACCTTATCTATCTGGACTCCCTGAAGACTTTGTTAGTGTAGGTCAATCTTACAAATTGCTAGTATCTACGAGGATCTGTCTTTTAGACACTCTGCCCAACAGTCTCCTTCTCACGCACGATGTTCCTTTCCTGCGTCCTCTAGCCACTCTTCTGTTCCCAACTCCACACTTCTTCACTCATACTACCAGTGTCTTACTCTTTCCCTCCAACCTTCACCCTTCAATGTTACTTCTCCTTCACAACAGATCTTCCTCTACACTGTCACCCCCCTACCCACCTGCACCCCCATCCCGAGTTACACATCTTTCACCTTCACAACCATTTCACATTCACTCTTTGGACTCATGACAATCTCACTCACTAGTCCTCACACGTATACCCACAAGGCAGTACCACTTGAACTCACCAAACAATACCTCACCTTTTCTATAATTCGCCTCCATGCTCTTGTCCACCATCCGTCATCTTGGTGGTCTCGGTCTGCCGCCTCAGACTTCACCTGAACAACCCACAACTTCCTGTTTTCTGAGTGTTAGGCAGGATTATGTGCAGTATCCTGTGGAAGACTACAGCAACCTTGACCTCCTGGCAATAGGAACCCAACCTTTGGTACAAGTCTGTACTACACAGGTTGGTAGTGTGGCTGAGCAGCCGGGCTTATCTTAAATGGGTCAATGTGAGCAGTAGGGTTGTAACAGTTTCACAGTGACAGTTGTTCAAAGAAACACTTATACTCACGGTTTCTTGATTAAACAATTATTAATTTGCCAGTTATATAAGCCTTCTTCAGAAGGGAGAAAAACATGTAACAACTATAATATACTTCAAAACACTCAGTTTCTCCAAATCAGATGATACCCATTGGGGGTGGCGATTAGGGAGACTTCTCAGAAATGTGCTAATTCCTCTCTACCTTACAGAACCCCCTCCCACCCCCCCACACTTTTGCTGGACTCTTCTTTTTAATTTTCAACCTGAGAGAGCGAGACCTTTTTCCCACTCATGTATTTTACTGTGATTTAAACACCTTCTCTTTTGGTTATGGAGTCTCAAACTCTATAGGCATCATCTTTTTACATTGTGACACATAGCACCTTCAGTGCAGTGGCACAGGGAAGTCTTACAGATTTGCCCAAGGTTTAAATACCTTCTCTTGGTGAAACTATGGTTTCCAAGAGCAGTGAAGTGAACTTGACTTGACTTACATTTTGTAACTTTCTAGATCCAGCACACTATCTTACCATAGGGTGCTGGAGGGGTAACTTAGTATCCCCTTTGTCTAGTTTCTCATGCAACATTTTTATGTTGCCCATTCTACAATTAATGGCTGGCAGTAGCGGTAAAGCACGTCAAAATGCCATTTCTTGTCTGAAAGCTCCTTCTTGAGATTTACTCTGCGCGCCAAACCAGGTTTGGTCAGTTTGTTTCTTTGTTTTATTATTTATAATGCGCAGCATACCCTAAGGTAACAGGGCGCAGCAGTTACATGTATATGCAAAGCTTAGTTACACAACAAAGTCAAATTTACATACAGGTATTAAAGACATCGGGTATATACAAATGGTGCCTATTTACAAGTGGATGGTACAAGAGCAAATATACAAATGAAACAGACAGCTTACATCACCAATATATGCAGCTATAGGTGTTTGTGGAGTACAAGTATACAGATGATGGGAGGGGTAGTAGTAACTACCAACAGCAGTGAATCCTGGCTACTTGCTGCATTTAATGATCACTCGATTTCAGCCACAGGATAGTGTTGGTCCTGAAATTTTGGTAGGATTGGTCGGTTCTCAGTGTGGGAGGTAGGGAGTTCCACAATTTGGCTGCTTTCACAGGGAAACTGTTACCTCCAATTTTGGATCGATTGAAGCTAGGAATGGAGAGGCAATCTCTGTAAACTGTTCTAGATGGTCTCAGGGAGATCGGTTTGTGGAATCTGTCGACCTGGTAAATGGGGGCAGCATTGTTGAGGGATTTGTGGGTGAGTGACAAAGTTTTTAGGAGGATTTTGTCATTGGTTGGGAGCCAGTTAGTTATTCTGTCGGCTACTCTCAGAGATGTGGTCTCTTCCAGAAATACCTAATGCCGCTTTAAGGGCATTGTTTTGTAGAGTTTGGATTTTTCGGATAGTGGCTTTGGTTGACCCTAGATAGAGGGCGTTGCAATAGTCCAAGACGAGACATGATGAGGGCTCTGGCCAAGATGGTGCAACTAGTGTCCGAGAGAAACGGCTTAGCGGTGCGGATGAGATGGCATGTGTAAGCCGTGGTGGACACTAAAGAGTTGATTTGTTTGGCGAATGACAGGTTTGAGTCAAGGTAAAAGCCTAGTGTTTTTACCTCCTGTTCTGCTTTGATACGGTTACCATCAATTATAAATGCGGAATAGTCAGAACCTAGTTTTTTTTAGGCTAGAAGGGGTACCCAGGATGATGAGTTTGGTTTTATCATCATTCAGGCATAGTCCATGCATGGCCATCCATGTCTGGATGATTATGTACACTCTATTCACCAAGGCCAATGTTCGTTTTGTCTTTGGCAGGATTCACAAGTGAAGTCTGCCTCTGGCTCCAGTATGTCTGGCAGGGGGCAGGAAGTGAGGGAGGTGCCCGAAACTCCATGTGCTTAATCCCCTTGGTTACAGGAATGCACCCAAAGATGATTAGCCGGCTGGCTGTCCGGCAAGGACAGCCATCCTGCTGTAGAAGTGACAGCTATGCTGGAATGAATGGGAGAAACCTGCATAAAAGGAGAGGCTTTTTGGCTTGGAAGGCAGAGTTGACCACTGGACGAAGGAATCCGAAGAAGAACTTGGAAGAGACGCCTGCTGCAACTCCTGGACCGTTGGTTTGTCCGGTGAAGCCCTGCTGCTGTGCGGACGCTCGAAATTCGCCTCGACTAGTGAAGCCCTGTAAGGAAGACTTCTCCCTTTGAGTTGGTGGGACCAGTCAACTCCAAAGTAAGCCCATCTGGACATCCTCTCAAAGCTGGTTGTATTTCCACTGTTGCTGGAACCAAAGAGGCAGGGAGAGGAACACCAGATTGTGTGCATTGCTTTTAAGTCAGACCCTAGCGCTAGGAAGATCCTCTGGATATCCCTGATGCAGGACTAACCAAGCCTGAGCCACTGCAACAGAGTGCTGCACCCCAGAAGCAAGGAAAGTCTGAAGTAGTATCCGAGAACCGCGGTGTTGCTATTTGCTGTCAGACGCGAGGAGCTGAAACACTGAAGAACCGCTGAATTGTTGGCACTGACCTTCCCATTGCAAAGCAGGAGTCCCCAGGCGTCCTCCCTCTTGTCCCCATGAGTGAGGCTCAGTAACAGGATCTGCAGAGCAATACAGGAACAGAAGCAGCAGGAACCATTTCTTCTAACCAGAGGTACTGTAAAGTCTAAGAGAACTTACTTCTTGTTGTGTAGCCTTACTTGCTCTCTGTTGAGACCTGTCTTGGTTACCTTGCACAGTTGCTGAAACTTTGGCCTTCACAAGCCTCCCAGCTTGTGGCCTTTCAAGTCTTCCATTTACTACAAACATTTCTAAAAACATTGTGCAAGACTTTATCTACCTGCAAAGAAGATCTTCAGCTCACCTTGACATTGTGCAATTAACATTGGCTGGCATGGCTCCCTGAGAGACTCCTCTTTACCTTTGACTCTGTGATTTATCCTTTCCCCAGGAAAAGGTTAAACTTGTTTGCCACTGGAAGGTTTTCAAAAGTACTTACCTATTCATGAATTATTTGTTAACCTTTGTGTTATTCCTCTAATCTATCTTTTGCACCAAACTGAGTATTACTCTAAAATGTACTACTGATAAATCAATGTCCACAGTGTCCTTGCTATTTAAGTCACCTGAGGGTGTAGGAAGTGTGTCTGCCACCCCAAATGGGTATCAGATAATTTAGAGAAACTAAGTGTTTTCTTAAGTGTATTTTAATTGTTACACATATTGCTCCCTTCTGAAGAAGGCTTTACAACTGACTGAAATACATAATTGTTTTATCAAGAAACCTTGAGTGCAAGTGTTTATTTGAATAACTGCTACTGTGAAACGGTGTTACATTACTGCTCACATTGACCCCTCTTGAGATAAGCCTGGCTGCTCGACCATACTACCAATCTGTGTAGTTCAGACTTATACCAAAGGTTGGGTCCCTATTGCCAGGAGGTCAAGGTTATTGTAGTGCACCCAAAGGGTACTGCATACAATCTTGCCTAACAGTCTCCTTGGTTACTTGAATGCACCCAGTGATGATTGGCTGGCTGGCTGTCCTTGAAGGACAGCCAACCTGCAGTGTGAGTGACAGCTAGGCTGTGTATGAATGGATGGGAGAAACCTGCATACAAGGCGAGGTCTCTAGAACAGAAGGCAGAGTCGACCACTGGACGAAACGTCCGACAAAAGAAGCTGCAAGAGAAGCTTGCTGCACCCTCCTGGACCACGGAACTGCCTGGTGAAGAAGTGCTGAAGCTCCAATTTCCTATCGACTATAGAAGCCCAGAACGGACGACTTCTTCCCTTGGGTTGGAGGGACCAACTGACCCCAAGACAAACTTTGCTGGAAAACCTCTCCCTGCAGGCTGTACTTCTTTGCTACTGGAACAGAGCGCCAGGCGTCAGGAAAACCATAATCAAGTGCATGGTCTTTAAGCCGGACCAGAGCTGCAGGAAGATCCTGAGGATTCTCCTGAACCAGGCTACTCAAGCCCGAGTCACCTCACCAGAGTGGTGGACTCCAGAAACAAGGGAAGACCAAGTGTCTAAGAACCGCAGTGGTGCCATTGACCAGTAGCTAAAACCGCAAAGAGCTGCTGAATTGGAAAGAGCCAGTAGCCGTCGACGACCTTCCAACTGCAGTGCAGGAGTCCTCCAGATGTGCTCGCTCTTGTCCCCACGACTGAGGCCCAAGAACCCAGGATCTGCAAGACTGCAACCAGAACAGAAGCCAGCTGGATCCTCTTCTTCAAACCTAAAGTAATGTCTTGAATAAGGGGTACTTACCTCTTTGGTCTGTAACTTGCTTGGTCTCACTGACTACTCGCAGTAGCTGCTTTTCTGTAGAGTTGATTGCAACTATGCCCTTCACAAGCTTTACAGCTTGTGGCCCAACAGTGATTCTTTTTACTATAGACTATTCACTTTGTGCAAAACTTTTTGTGCTATCTAAAGAAGTGCCCCAGCTCCATAGACATTACTCAAATTGGCTTTGGCTGTCCTGCATCCCTACAGACTGTTCTAACCCATTGACTTTGGGTCCAACTGTTCCTCATAGGTGGTACACAAGTTTAAATTGTATTGCTGGGTTAGATCTAATCTAGACTTCAGTGGGGGATTGAACAGTATTCACATGCTCTGAGAATCTGTTAACCTTTTCCTTCCCTAACCTTTTTCCACAACCTCAGTTTTGCAAAAAGTGATATATCAATGCCAAACAGTGTCCTAATAATTGAAGTCACCTCAAGGTGTAGGAAGTGTGTGTAAGGCATCCCAAAAGGGCATCTACTTACTTATGTTAAATATGAGGAAGTGTGTATTTTTATTGTTGCATATTGCCCTTTCTAAAGAAGGCTCATTTAAAACTGACCGGTAAATAAATATACTAAAGGTTTTCTACTAAAATAATGATTTAAGTGTTATTTGGAAACATGTAATTGTGTTACATCTCTACAGCTCACATTTACCCCTCTTGAGACAAGTCTGGCTGCTCAGTAACTCTACCAATTTGTGTAATACAGATAAGTGGGTTTCCCATTACCAAGAGGACAAGGCCGGTGTAGTCTCCCACAGGGTTACTGCATCCAATCTTGCCCAACACTGTCTTCAGTCCCAAAACCCTCGCCTTTTAAGCAGGTTTTGCCCATGCATGCACAGCCTAGCCGTCACTCAAACAGCAGGGTGGCTGTCCTGCAAGGACAGCCAGCCTGCCAATCAGGACTGGGTGCATTCAGGCATTCCTAAAGACAAAGGACAGGGGAGTTTCGGGGACCTCCCTCACTTCCTGCCCTTCCAGACACTGGAGCTACAGGCAGGTTTCAGTATTGAAGCCCGCCAAAGGCCAACGAACAAAGGGCTCAAACCTGGTTTGGCGTGCAGAGTAAAACCCAAGAAAGACCTCACAAACAGAAAATGGCAAAACAAGATAACAGGGGCCATTTTGACAAAATGGTCACCCATGGGCGTTATACTGCAGCTGAGGATTCAGACTGCGGTAGAAAAGCACAATGGTAGGAAAATTAAACCACTGCCACCAGCTATTTAAAGTAGTGAGGGCAACATAAAAATTGTTGCATGAGTAGGTAGGAAAGGGGGCTACTAAGTAACCCCCCAGCACTCCACATAAGATGGGGCGTGCTTAACCTACAAAGATAAGAAGGTAAGTAAAGTCACTTTCACTTTACTATTTTTGGGAACAGTAGTTCTCACAAGAAAAGGTATTTAAATCTTAAGAGAAATGTAAAGGATTTCACTGCGACACTGCACTGAAGGTGCTGTGCGTCACCATACAAAATGTAGATACCTATGGAGTTCATCAGACTCCAAAAACAAAGAAAACAATCCAAATCAGGTCAAAACACATGAGAGTGAGAAAAAGGGCTCACTCCAGGGTTAAAAATGGAAAGTCCTAAAGTCCAGCAAAGAGCTGGTAGTCTCCAAGGTTGAAGGGAATTAGCAGAAATGAGAATTCTAGACACTGAGTTTTCCTCCCACAGAATCTGACTATAATGGTAAAGAGGATCTCCAGGTGTTGGTTTTCCAAAATGTTCTGAATCCAAGATGGCGTTTATTGGTAAAGAGATCCCTATCTGGATGTGGCCAGTGGCCGATACATACCTCATTCTGGAGCCTGGTGTTGACTCATGCCCATGATACGGCCACTGCCGGTCATAGGGGGTTTCATACGAATTTGGAAATCTTGCGTGAGGTTGCATACTGGTCACACATGGGCCAGGACCTCAACATGTATTTAAAGGGGTACCGCCTCGTTTGTGCTCAATTTCAACAGAGTGCTCTCACACAGAGCTCCCCGATAGAAAAGGGGCATGGCACTGCTGTGGTCGATTTCATCGGCCCAGTGATTCGCTCCTCTAGAGGAAACAAGTACATGTTCACCAACATGCTCTTTACAAAGTGGGTAGAATGTCTTCCTGCCCCGAACTGAAAGGCTGAGACATCTGCCACGATAACGATCAACCTCAACTTCTCTTTTTTCAGGCCTCCCACAAAGGATTGAGTCAGACCGAGGAAGTCATTTTACCAGTGAAGTGATGACGAAGATGTGGCAGATTCTAGGGGTAAAAAGAAAACTCCACATTGCCTACCCGTACTTGTATATTTCAGTGACAAGTCCTCTGAATAGGTCCAGAAAGTGATAACCCAATAAAGACAGATCTTGTGCCATGAAGCAGGGGCTCCCCTCCAAATCCCCGACAACGATCCTGGAGAGAAGGGCTGGGTCAAGTTGTGCCAGACAATGCAATACTGATATTGTCACACTATATCCAAATATGTAAGCAAGAATGCATTGTTTTGCCCTATTGGTCTGAAGTGTTCCGATGGTATGCATTGCGGCTTCCAAAGAGGGCCAATATGTGCAGAGATGATGGGTGTCCGACTGATATTAATGGTTCTTCATTCATATTTTAGTGAATTAACTTTTCATGCAGACATGTGCTTCATGAACTATGAGTTTTAAAAATGGGGTTATTGTACAAGTCTTACCTTTAAGAAAAAACACAATTGGCATGCCACACCTGGCTGGCATGCTTCGGCTCTCCGTGGAACGGCACTCGGGCACGAATTATTCAGAAATGCCTATCCAGTCCTGTTCCTATACTATATCTGAATGCTTTATAAATTCACCAGATGCATGAATGTACCGTTATGCCTTGCTAAACAACATTTGCAAAACAATTAATTGAATATGTAAAAAAAAACAAAAAAAAAAAAAACACTTCATGCACGCCTGCTAGACATTACATTGTTTATGTTTTAACTCTGGATCATTTGCTTGCAGAGCAAATTTATCGGAAAGTTGTTTTTAGAAGCAGCAAATTACCTTCCAATTTCTTCACTCTGGATTCCAATTTCTTCTTCCTAAAAGACACCCATCAAATATCATCAAATATCAATTCAGCATATCGAGTAACTACACATTTCTAACATTATAATCAAACAATAAAATCTGCAAGTCAAAAGTTGCTTTCTGTGACTGGTTATTAGAGAGTAATTAACTTTTAAGTATCTATGAGTCTAGGGTTCCTTTGATTAGAGTTGAACACTCTTAGGAACTTCTACCATGTTTACCTGGACCCTTACAATATACCAAAAACATTACTGCCCCCAGCCATTGACTGCCCTCAACCTAAGCCCCTCCTCTGGCAGCCATCTTCAGATTTGGTAGCACGTAAGGTGGCAGTAGGACCAAGAGAAGAGCCGCTCAGGGGTAGGCGGGAGGGTTTGCATGTGAATCCATGCCAGACACATGCTGTAGAACAACAGTTACAGGTAAGTAACTTGTTCCTTCTCCAGCATGGGGTCTGGCATGGATTCACATGCTCATGAATAAACACACAGCAGTACACACATGCACAACCACGGGAGGTGGCAAGCCTCAACATTAAGCATCTCTTACCTCCTCACCAGGCTCACCTTCAAGCGAACAGGTGGTGCAGCACTGCTTGGCTGATTCTGGCCTCCTCCCTGGAATCCCTGTCGAAGTAGTAGAACTTTGTGAAGGTGTGCGTCGACCTCCACGTAGCAGCCCTGCAGATGTCCAGCAGGGGCACACCAGACAGGAACGCCGTAGTTGCAGCGATCGCTCTGGTCGAGTGGGCTCTCGGACGGCCAGGCAAGAGTTGGTTTGCCAACCGGTGACAATGGGTGATGCAGCCGGAGAGCCACATGGAAATGCAAGCCTTGGAGGGGGCCTTCCCTTGGTTCACAGGGCCACGTAGAACTTCAGCGCGTTAGCCACAGCCAGCGAGTGCAAAGTCCTCTCAGCCGGCGACGAAGGCGATGGGAAGAAAAAAGGTAATACCCAGGGCTCGTTGAGATGGAAGTCCGACGGCACCTTGGGCATGAACGAAGGGTGCATCCGCAGCACCACCCTCGTCTCGTGGAAAGTCAAGTAAGGCGGTTTACAAGAGAGGGCCTGGATCTCTCCCACTCGTCGTGCGGAGGTGATGGCCACAAGAAACGCTGTCTTCCACGATAAAAACTTCAGCGGTGCCGAATGCATAGGCTCGAACGGGGGACTCATGACCCTAGTCAGCACCACATTGAGCTCCCACGCCGGGGCCGGAGCTTTCACCGGCGGGAACTAACAGAAAAGTCCTTTAATGAATTCCTTGACCAGGCAGTGCGACCACGACGACCGCCCCAGAGTTCTGGTGTAGCGGGAGATAGCCGCCAGATGGACCTTGATGGAAGCATGGGCCAATCCTGCCTTGGCCAGCGACAGTAAATAAGGCAGCACCTGCGGGGCAGTAATCCGTAGAGGATGAAGCTTCTGTGCACGGCACCAGACGGCGAACCTCTTCCACTTATGGCCGTAGCATTTCAGTGTCGACGAAGCCCTGGCTTTGGCCAGTACCTCCTTGCAGTCCGCTGGGAGATCGTATCCACCAAACTCTAGCGCTGCAGGAGCCAGGCCTGCAAGTTCAGCGACCTTGGGTCGTGGGGCAGAATGGCGCCTCCTTCCCTGGCGAGAAGATGTGCGTCCACCGGAAACTTGACTTGAGGGGACGCCGACATGTCCAGAAGGTCTGGGTACCATATCTGCCTCGGCCACGCCGGTGGGACGAGGGTCGTCCTGTACCGGGACCGTCTGAGTTGACAGATGAGTCGCAGACGCAACGGAGGAAACGTATAGAGAAACAGGCCGTCCCAGGGGAAGGAGAACGCATCCCCCCATGCTCCCCGGCTGGGGAAGCCTGCTGGCGAACCTCCGGCACTTGATGTTCGCTGCCGTCGAAAAAAGATCAATCTGGGGATAGCCCCATCGTCGAAACAGTAGATCTGGTGGCCCCCTGCTTCCGAAAGTAGAACATTGTGGTGGTGTTGTCAGTGAAGACCCGCACCACCTTGCCTTTGAGGGATGGAAGGAATGACTTGAGGGCCCAAAAGACTGCCCGGAGTTCCAGGACATTGATGTGCAACGACTTCTCCTCCGGTAGCCAAAAGCCTCTTGCGTGGAGCTCTCCGGTGTGCGTGCCCCATCCCTCCAGGGAGGCATACGTCGTCACTGTCTCCTGATGTGCTAGGGTCTGAAAGTCTGTGGCCGCCAGATGCGTGCGGATACCCCACCATCGAATCGCTCGATGGAATGTCTCGTTGAGGTCTATCTTGTCCTCGAAGCTTCCCGATACTTGGATCCAACGGGTTTCGAGGAACTCTTGCAGCGGCCACATCCGCAGCCTGCACAGCCGAACGAGGTAGATGCATGACGACATCATGCCGAGCAGGGACTTGATGGGCCTCACCCTCGGTTGGACTTTTGTAACAGCCTCTGTCTAAATCTACCTGCCTCTACTCTCCGCCCTCTGCAACATATCCAGAACAGTACTGTGAGACTTGTCCTTGGCCTCAAGCCCTGGGATCGTATCTCTCCAGCTTTGAAATCTCTCCATTGGCTCCCAGTGGATGCAAGGATTAAATTCAAAACCCTCTGCATTATCTACAAGGCTTTCTGGGCCTGGGTCCAAAATACCTTCAGCTATCACTCCGCAAATACCTCCCCTCTCGAGCTCTTCGCTGCTCTAACTCCCTCAGGGTCAGTCGTTTTTCAAAGAAACGAGCTGGGGTAGATCTCTATCTTCGGCTGGGGCCTCCCTCTGGAACAGCCTCCCTGCCACTCTAAAACTTGAGGAGAACCATCTCCGGTTCCGGAAGCACCTCAAAACCTTCCTCTTTGCTTCTGCCTTCGCTCCCCTACTCCTCTGCTGATCTGCTCTCTTGGCACTGTGCACCTGGCCACCCTCTGTCCCCTGGGCCCAGGTACCTGCTCACCCTGCCACCTTCCTGCACTGCCTCCTGGCCACCCATTGCACTGGGGACTGTATCTGTACCCATACAGCCCTCCCCACCCATTTTTCTTCTTTTTCTGCACTTATTCAGACTTACCCAGTCTGCTGCCTTAAACACAGAACTTGACACTTGCTGGCTGCTCTACCACAGTTTGCCTCAATTTTCTATTCATTTTATTTATCTGCGCTCCTCTGCTTCTGCACTTTCCACTCTTCCCCTTCCATGCGCTTTTCCCTTTTCCCATGCACTTGCACGTTCTCAATGTCACTGGGCCTAGTAAGATCATTTTTATGTTGTGCTGTGTTCTCCCTTGTTCCTCTCCCTTGCCCAGTCGCGCTCTGAAACACTTGTGTACGAGTGCGATACAAATAAAATATCTCAACATATCATACCCTGTCAACTTCCATGGTCAACAGCCATTGTATCTTGCCCAGGATGGCCTTTATCCTGTCCTCCGACGGCGAGGCCAGGCGCAACACCGTGTTGAGCCTGGACCCCAGGTACCGAGCGTCCTGCGATGGCACCAAGCTGGACTTCGCATAGTTTATCGAGAACCCCAGTTGCGTGAGCAGGCAGACTGTCCTCGCTGTGTGTTCGACGGCGAGTTCCCTTGACTTCGCTCGAATGAGCCAATTGTCCAGATAGGGGTAGACGTGGATCCCCCGCAGGCACAGCCGCGCCACCACCGGTGCCAGGCACTTGGTGAAGACGCTTGGCGCAGACTTCAAACCGAAGTGCAGGGCCCTAAATTGATAGTGCTGTCTCTGGACCACAAAGCACAGAAACGTGCAATGCCTTGTGGATGGGGATGTGGAAATAAGCATCCTCCAAATCCAGCGACGACAGGAAATCTTCCTCTAGTTGTCCCAGCACGTGATTAAGGGCGACCATCCAGAACCTCTGGGACTTGATGTATTTGTTGAGGCGGCGAAGATCCAGAATGGGTTGCCAACCGCCGGTCTTCTTTCTTTCTTCTTCCTTTTCTTCGCTGAGCTGGAGCATTGGCTCATGGTTGACGGCGTCAGCGATGCTGTGCCCAGCCTGGCTGCCGCGGAGCCCGTACCAACGGTGCTCTCGATGCCTGTGAACTCACGGTGCTTTGTCTTCTGTCGGGCCCCAGTCACCGTAGCGCCCTCAAAGGGCTTAGAAGACCGCTCAGATTTCCTCTTGGGAGAAGTAGGTTGCCGGGGCTCACCTGCCACCAGGTTCTTAGTCTCCAGCCCTTCGCGAGCCACTTGCGGCAGTCCTTCATGGTGCGGGAGAACATGTCCTTGCAGAACACACAGGCCTCGTCCACGTGTGCTTGGTCAGAGTGTAGGCAGTAAAGGCACAAGAAGTGCCCATCGTCCATGAAAATGTTCTGTAGTCCACATCCTGGACAGATCATGAACAGGGGTGTCGAGTCGCCCTTATCTTCGGCCCTGTCCACGCAGGGTAGGCCTCAAGAATCTTCTTGAATCCTCCAAGAAGCGGAACAATGAAAAATCACCGTTCAGGAGCGTAGAAGCTTCAGAAACTGGTCTCCGTTAATCGGATGATGAACCTGCGGAGCTTGAGGCTCAATTGACTGAAAAAATAAGAGTAAACTCTTTGAAGAAAAAAAAACAATACGCAGTAAAAGCTCGAGAGCTAAAGCACGAGAATGCCCAACACTTGAAAGTGCTGTAAAAATCTGAAGATGGCTGCCAGAGGAGGGGCTTAGGTAGAGGGCAGTCATTGGCTGGAGGCAGTATGACCCAGAGTCCAGTGATTGGTTGTTAGGAGAAAGACAGTTCAGAAATGAAACTGATTTTTTCTTTACCGAGGATTTCCAGCCTGACAACGGGGAATATTCATGAGCATGTGAATCCATGCCAGACCCCATGCTGGAGAACAGGCAAGAGAAAAAAAAATATTGATATTGCTTGATGCTGCACATTACACCACAGTAGTCGGAGCTCAAAGAATTTTTTTTAAAGAAGTGTACTGACCCCCGGGCTGGGGCTAAAAGGGGGGTATGAGGAAAGAAAAGGTGGGTAGTATGATCAGTGACAGAAACTAGTAAGTAAAATGGAGAGAGAAAAGGTTTGTGAAAGTTTGGGTGAACGATTTTTCAATAAGCCTGGAATGTAAAAGAATTGTGCAGAAAGTTCACAGTAAGTTCAAATGAGTCTGCAGAAGGGAAAATTTACTTGAGGGCAGGTTTAATATAGAATATTACAAATTGCAGTGTAAGGCTGCGTGATCGATTCAAGACATGCTCAAATGACCTCTTAAAAGGGATTTGGCTTTTATTGCCCAGAAGTATGCCTAATTATTTTCACAACAACTCCAGAAAAACAATTGAGATAGCCAACCCTATTGACCAAGAGTGGTAAAGTCAAGAATAGACTGTGTGAAAGGCAAATGTGGATAGCGAGAAACGGGGTAAGTAGGATAGATTAGTTAGATATACGGCCTTCTGTATGCCTCAATGGCACCATATGTATGCAACTTTTGAAAGCCACGAGTAGGCCTTTGGGTGAGCAACAATCAGATTTTCAACACCTCCACAATGCCAGGTTGTCCTTGAGAGCCTGGGCATGCAGAATTGGTAGGGAGAATTCTCTGAAATGTGCCAATTCCCTGCTACCTTTGAGACCCCCAGCGCTTATGATGGAATTTAGGACTTTTAATTTTAATCCTGAAAAGAGACTTTTTCCCCCACCCTCTCATGTATTTCTATTTGATTTGAACCCTGTGTTTCTTTTAGTTTTTGAAGTCTAACAATCTCCATAGGCATCTTTTTACATTGTGACACACAGCACCCGCAGCGGAGTGGCACAGAGAAATCCTTTGGATTTCTGCTAAGGTTTAAATACCATGTCTGGGATAAACTACTGTTTCCAAGAGTAGTGAAGTGAAATTGACTTTACTTTTTATCTTTGTAGACCCAGCACACACTATCTTACATAGCATGCTGGAGGGGTTACTTAGTATCCCCTGTGTCTACCTTCTCATATGACATTTTTATGTTACCCTTTCTACAATTAATGGCTGGTCGCAGTGTTAGGCAAGATTGTATGCAGTACCCTTTGGGTGCACTACAACAACCCTGACATCCTGGCAATAGGAACCCAACCTTTGGTATAA
Source organism: Ambystoma mexicanum (assembly GCF_040938575.1). NCBI lineage: Eukaryota > Metazoa > Chordata > Amphibia > Caudata > Ambystomatidae > Ambystoma > Ambystoma mexicanum. Next base: position 1,310,842,623 of record NC_090930.1, on the reverse strand, counting down.
GTCTTAACTACACAGGTTGGTAGCGTGTTGAGCAGCCAGGCTCATCTCAAGAGGGGTCAATGTGAGCTGTAGGGGAGTTAGACAGATTCACAGTGACAAGTTTTCAAATAAACTTACACACAAGGTTTCTGGATTAAACAATTATTAATTTATTTAACAGAGTAAGCCTTCTTCAGAAGGGGGCAATATAATAGTAACACAAATACACTCGAAAATCCACACTCTTAATATTTCTAAATCAGTAGAACAAGTTTACTTACTAACTGGTAACGTTCTTTCGACTGGATGTTCCTCCAACGTATTCCACATATTTGACATGTAATGTCCACAGCTGTGTACTTCGGAAACTTTTTTGGCAGAGGGCGTCCTGTGTCGAGTCGATGTCCCTCGAATGCCTCCGTCGAGGGTGACGTCACAGGATGTTATAAATAGGAAACACGGCGCCCGTAGCCTCAGTTTATGTTTTTTCCTCCATAACGTGTGACATGCACATATCCAATGCCTGCTTGACTGCACATAGACTTGCGGGAACGTAAGCTGCAAGAGCATAGGAAATTCTCCAGAGGGGCAGGCTGGGAGGGCGATGTGGAATACGTGGAGGAACATCCAGTCGAAAGAACGTTACCAGTTGGTAAGTAACTTGTTCTTCGAATGGATTGTGTCCTCCAACGTATTCCACATCTTTGACAGACTCCCAAAGCAGTACCAGAAAATGGAGGAGAAAAGAATTTAGAATACCCAATCAGATGGCAGAATAAAGAACGTCTTACCAAAGGCCATATCTTGACCATGGAGTAATGTCTGACAAAGGTGTGGATAGAAGCCCATGTGGCTGCGTCACAAATATTCCTAATAGGAACTCCCCACTGCAGGGCTGTGGAAGTAGCCACTCCCCCAGTGGATTGAGCTCTCAACCCTTCCGTAGGGTCCATGCCCGCCAGTCAGTAACATTCAGTAATGGTGAGGATAATCCACCTGGACAAGGTGTGGTAACAGTCTGGAAGAATCCAATATTTGTTTGCCTAGCGCACACCTAGGTTTAAGGTTTTTTTACAGGATTTGTTGAAAATTTACGGGGTGCCGGGGAGAATAACAACCTTGACACTGGGTTGTTTTAACCTATGTAAATCCAACAGATTGTCCACAAGATTGTGGAACTCTCCCGTCCCCTGCACACCCTTTATACTGTAGAAACAGTCAATATTTCTATACAATGGTAATATTCAGTTTCTTTCAGAAAAAAGAAGAAATTAATGAGAGAAGCTAATTCATGACACTATTATAATAAAACAGAATGATGGGGACCATCGGTTTTAATTGAATTTTAAATTAATTGTTATAGATATGAATTTCAATTCATTCATCATCCAGTCTTTGTAAACATAATAACATAAATGTGTTCATTTTGAGGTTACATTCAATATAATAATACAAGGGCATACAAGGTACTCATCACACTTTCTATACAATAGGCTTTTCACATGGTATATCCACAGAAAGTAATGATGAATATTTTCTCGACGCGTTTCGGGGTGTCCCCTTCTTCAGGAATTGATAGCCCTCTTCATTGCCGTTAATCTTTGTTTCGTCTATAATGTATGATACAATGATCAAATTTTAGATTCTCACTGATAACTGTCATTTAACTCTTGGGAGAAATTTTTAATAATAATCACCTGGATGTTCAATGTGGAATATCCTAACTGGATTTATTATCAATAGCAATAACAGCCCAATAATGGTTATTCAACCTGTAGATGTGATAAAAAGACAATAGGGAAAGCTCAATTAAAAACGGGATCTTAATTCATGAAGGAAAATCTAGTCATGTAATATCTAAGAAAAAATATTACCTTTCGGTATTTCTGTAAAAAGCTACTACATCCATGGAATGGGTCGCTGTGGTATGTAGAGAGTCCTCAGGTACGGAGGTAGTGCAGTAATGGGCGATTCCTCCACTCGTGTCTGTAAAAACACGTATATATACTATATTAGATACACGAAAACAATGGGGTGGGATCATTCTGTGGAGAGTATTCTGTGAAGGCCTCTAGGCTCATGATATGCAATTGGGGAGCTGTTTACAAAGGATTCTCTTACCTCCTTCCTGAGAAGATGGCCGGTGCTGTAGCTCGAAACGTCTGTTTTCCCGTCACACGCTGACGTTCTAAACATAGTGACGTCGTCACGCTTCGACGTGATGACGTCATAATGTAAATAGTGGCCATCTTTAGCGAAAACCGTGTAGAACGGTTCGAGCTACAGCACCGGCCATCTTCTCAGGAAGGAGGTAAGAGAATCCTTTGTAAACAGCTCCCCAATTGCATATCATGAGCCTAGAGGCCTTCACAGAATACTCTCCACAGAATGATCCCACCCCATTGTTTTCGTGTATCTAATATAGTATATATACGTGTTTTTACAGACACGAGTGGAGGAATCGCCCATTACTGCACTACCTCCGTACCTGAGGACTCTCTACATACCACAGCGACCCATTCCATGGATGTAGTAGCTTTTTACAGAAATACCGAAAGGTAATATTTTTTCTTAGATATTACATGACTAGATTTTCCTTCATGAATTAAGATCCCGTTTTTAATTGAGCTTTCCCTATTGTCTTTTTATCACATCTACAGGTTGAATAACCATTATTGGGCTGTTATTGCTATTGATAATAAATCCAGTTAGGATATTCCACATTGAACATCCAGGTGATTATTATTAAAAATTTCTCCCAAGAGTTAAATGACAGTTATCAGTGAGAATCTAAAATTTGATCATTGTATCATACATTATAGACGAAACAAAGATTAACGGCAATGAAGAGGGCTATCAATTCCTGAAGAAGGGGACACCCCGAAACGCGTCGAGAAAATATTCATCATTACTTTCTGTGGATATACCATGTGAAAAGCCTATTGTATAGAAAGTGTGATGAGTACCTTGTATGCCCTTGTATTATTATATTGAATGTAACCTCAAAATGAACACATTTATGTTATTATGTTTACAAAGACTGGATGATGAATGAATTGAAATTCATATCTATAACAATTAATTTAAAATTCAATTAAAACCGATGGTCCCCATCATTCTGTTTTATTATAATAGTGTCATGAATTAGCTTCTCTCATTAATTTCTTCTTTTTTCTGAAAGAAACTGAATATTACCATTGTATAGAAATATTGACTGTTTCTACAGTATAAAGGGTGTGCAGGGGACGGGAGAGTTCCACAATCTTGTGGTAACAGTCTGGCCCAATCTGTGGCCAGCATACCCCACAAAGAGTTGATCGTCCACTCTGACCCTGGACATCCTATAAATATAAAAGCTCAGAGCTCTCCTAGGGTCCAACCTATGCATTCGCTCCTCTTCCTTACCAGGATGAGGAGGATAGAAAGACAGAAGAACCGCTTTCTGGCTTAAATGAAATTCAGATACTACCTTAGGTAGAAAGGAAGGACGTACCCTCAGTACACCCATGTCCTTGTGGAACACAGTAAAGAGCGGCTTAGTAACACCGTCGCCTTCAGATACCACGGCGTTGCAGCCGTCGCTGAAGGCACCCTCTACTTCCATGGCCTCGAGCTGCCTGGCGTAGCGGGCCCAGCATTTAGTAGATCGGACCTTCAAAGTCTTGGGCGTCAAGAGCCTGCACACTCGGCAAGAACCCTCGACGTCGTCTCGCAGTAGACAGAGCTTACACACAAGGTGTTTATCAACCCACGGAACTTTCCTATTGCACGTGGGGTAAAATTTAAAGGTGATCTTGTCCATAACGGATTGACACAGCAGCTCGGCGAATGTAGTGTACGAAAAGGGGTATATACATTCTAAAATGGCCTCCCCCTCTCTTCCTGTGTGGGCGAAGCCCGTAGCGGCCTTCCGTCGTGGGAGTCTTTCAAAGGCTGTTTCTTCTTCACCGGCGTCTGGTATTTCGATAGTCGGTGATATAAAGGATGGCAAGAAGAAACTATCGGTAATTTGATGATAGTAAATGGCTATAAGCCGAAAGGAGAACTGCGCTATAAGCGTCCATCTAGAATGGCGGAAAAACACAATCTGAGGGACCTCGACGCGTGAGGGATCATGAGTGCAGTGGACATCACACTAGGGATAGTATTACTGGCACGCCCTGTCGACATCCCTTTTTGAGTTTCGAAAACAACTAATACTCTGCAGCTTCCACTAGATGTCGGCCTATGCACAGCATGTGATCTAAGCAGATTCCACAAGCCTCAGAAATTATATATTCTATTATTAGTGATGTGTGATAAGTAGTAATTTTTCACAGTGTTTGGCCATAAATAAATAACTATTTATATACATATTATCCAAGTGTCATTTTTGACTCCCATTGCGTGTACACATTGTGGACCCTTTACAAGCTCACCACCTCTTGAGACTTAGCCTAGACCACATGTCCCTGCTACCTTGAACTGTTTGACTACAGCTATCAGTTGTCCCGGTCACAATATAGGTGTCAGGGTTTCCCATAATTTCAGGGCCGTCAGGGGTCCATGTTACAGTCTGCGCTTTAAGCATTCTCTCTGGAAGTGTACAAAGGGAGAATGGTAGAATGGTTTAGGTAGAAACTGAGTGTCTGTGTTCGTTTGGAAAAAGTTTCCTTAACGTTTCTTCTCAGGAAGCTCTTGCTGTCCCAAGCCAAGATGGAGGAGCGAATGTTCAGCAGCTCTTTATGATGTAACTTAGAATTCTTAGTGAAGTTCTAAATTGCCTTTCATTAAAGTTTTTAACCAAGTAGGTCATAGTCTTTGTACTTCCTGTAAATTATATTAAACCCCATAGTGCAGGGAATATTATCGGTGAAGTGTTAATTTCATTTCTACGTGAAGAAGAGTCATGTGTGAATTCTGGGCGAGATTTCTCTGAACTGAAATCTAGAGAAGAAAAGTCCAGTCTGCTGAGAGAAGAGAAGTTGAACGAAAGACGGAACTAAGTGCTTGAATGTTTTCAACCTGAAAGAGTTCAATGTTAAATTCAATTGAACTAATGTGCCAGTTTAAAGCCGATGGATATTTAAAGCAACTTTTGAGAAGATATCTTTTTCTGCTCGTAGCGCGTGTATAAATATTTTTTTTTCAGTTTTGTTGCACATGCATTTACCCTTAAATTAACATTCATGCGCGGACACTGGTTACTAATATAACAAATAGTAATTTTAGGCTCTGATTGATTTTTCGTTTCGATCCTACACGTTACGGAGTGCAGCGTTCCGTGCACATTAGAGGAAGGCACCCGCGGATGTCGCGTGCGCATCTCTCCTGAAGACATCACTCGTTTGTAAGTGCGTACTGGTAACGTAAGCATTCCTCAACGTACTTTTCCGGGGGTTCGCATGAAAGACTATTAGTGTTCGTTTGAACTGGCAGCCAGCCGCAGACGAATTTCGGGCATATTTTCACGTCAATCTTACCAGTGAAAGAAGTGAAGCAGTTAATCTGTTAATTAAGACATTGTTGTTAATTTTAAAAAGAAAAGTAAAGACTCAAGGAAAATACAACTGCAAGAAGCAGAATTATAGAGCAGTCTCAGAATCTAACGCTTTTCCAGAGATGTAGCGGTTTAAAGAACATTTACAAGCCTAACAGCTATATAAACTTAGGCATCAGGTACTGAGGGGGTACAGATTATAAAATAGATTAAATAAGAAATTGGAACAATAAGTTAGTAATCAGTTATAATTTTTCTATAGGTCTTCTACTGAAGATTCCAGGCGTTAAGAGAACAAGGAGGGACAAGCAGTAGAAGATTTCTGCATTTGTTATTTTCTCCACATCCCCTTAGGTTTTCCAGCTTGATCATTGTTTGTAGAGGAATTGTGGGGCAGGCAGACTTGGGTGCGGGGGGGTCTGGTGGGGCGGGGGGGGGGGTCTGGTGGGCCAGCGTCACTCCTGCAGAAGAAATGTCAGCTTTGACAATAGGCTGGCCTATATCTGTCCCTCAGGCCAGAGTATAGAAAATCAGTCCTAACAGAGTGGATTTAAAAGGTTTGATCCAGATGGTCTCAGTTCTATCTGTTGGGAATGATTTGATGCAGAGTAGTGCCAGGTTGGTGATTCCTATTTCTTCCAGTCTTTCGATGAGGATGTCATGATTGGCTGTGTGAAATGTTGTGGAGAGGTCCAGAATTATCAGAGCCAAGTTTGTGTCGGAGTCTGCATTTGTCTTTAGATTGTCCCAGATTGAGAGAAGCTCCGTTTCCGTTTCTCTCATAGGTCTGAAGCAGACTTCTGGTCCAGTCGCTGGTGTTTTTCTTTGCATTCTGGTGTTATTCCATAGACTTATGTTTCAAGCAGTTTTGCTGGGTAGTCTTCTACATTGCCTGCTGTTTCCTTGAAGAGTGGTTTGGTGTATGCTGATTTGAAAGATCGCTGTATTTTCCCTGGAGAGTGATAAGTGGAAGAGGGTTGTGTAGTATTCCAGGAGGTGTGCACATGTTGAAGTGCTTCATTGGGTCTATGTACATTCTGGTTTCTTTCTACTCTTAAGATGAGTCTGACTGCTCCGACACTCTACCAACCTTGGTTACTACAGGGCTTTATTAGAAGTTTGGTCCCTAAAAACAAGGGATAAAGCTTGTAGAGTCCAATACCAATTCGACTGTAGAAAAACGTACCCAACATCCAGGACTACAGTGGAATTCCATTACCATATATGGCAAATTACTGAAAGGTCAGGAAGATCGCCAATAAAGGCTATGTAACAAAGAACAGTGTTTCAACCAAAAAGAGGGCATTCTGAGTATATGCTACTCAAAAAGGCATTATCACATAAAATAATGATGCACTTTAGTGCACTCGAAAAAAAAATGAATCTGTTCACTGCCACAGGCCCGTTCAGCGCGTCCCAAAAGTAATTACAATGTTACTTACCGAAAAGAAATGGGGACACAATTTGCCCCCTCCACCAATCCATTTTAGATGGCTTGTGTTGCAATATAAAAACAAAGGTGATAAGAAAATGGTTGAGATTCTTCCTGACTGGTAAACATTGGTGATGACCAATGCACTTCAAAACAAACAAGTTGAATAGGTGAGGGAGGCAAAATAATACCACTCAAAAGAAAAATCTGTTAGGATCCAGCCTATTAGAGATATTCTTGGGGACTCCATTGATGTCAGAAGAAAGTTCCAAAAAATAAAAACATTCCCAATAGCAAGAGTGATACAGACAAGCCTAGATTGGTCCCAGAATGAGTCCCCTCATCCTGACAATGAGAAAGAGTTGCAGACAGGTGGCAGTTTCATACCTTGTATATGGCCACACATCAGTGCAAAGCATTTGTATCATATTGCCGTCAATTACATGTTGGATAGGAGCAGAATGAATGACATTTTGTATGTAAATATTCTTTGTGTGTTCTACCCACGGGAACAGCCATTTTGGCAGTTCTTCCAAACGTGTCCTCTTTCCCCAGCTCAGAAAAGGTTGCCGTGTGTGAATTTCATCCGGCTCCGATTGGAGAAGGGCCTACCAGACCACTAATGCCACATTCCTGCGTGTGTATCCATTAAAGTGAAGTATGGCTGAACAACCCAAATCGACTGCTGCCAAAGCTTTGAATGGTGCCACACAAGTTGAAGTATATGTACCTGGAACAGCATCTGCACTGTTGACACAGACATCTGCACCCTCTGGTCACCTGCAAGGTCACAATGAACAGCTTGATCCCCGGGGTACAGCTTGGAGTGAGATGAGGGCTTTACCTAGTTTTGGCAGTGTGAAAACAAAAGTCCTAAACTAGGGCTCTTAGCAAGGGCCTGCCATTTCTTGTTTTTTAACCTCATGGTTCAGAGTCTAAACTCGGGTCCTCGCTTGTGATGTAAGTCAGTGCACACAACCTTAGGAGTCACTAAGAACCCCAGGCCAAAGTCACCAAAAGGTGACCCGGTGAATAGCTTACCCAAACTGCTCTGCTCGGCTCCTTCCTTGTCCAACTCATTGGCTGGAGCAAGCAGCTTGTATTACGAGAAGGCTGTATGCTGTTCCAGGCATTTTGCGATCACGGGTGGGCAGGATTTATTTCTCCAGCGTCAGATCTTACGGTTCTTAGATATTTTCAAAATTCGATAAGATATGTTAGATTAAAGCTCCTGAAATGAGGTTAAAAACTATTCTAACGTGGATTGTATGATCATAATATGGCAATGTTCATGCACCATGATCTTGAGAGCAACGTTTACTGAGGAGAGGCAGTGTGCAATGTACATTTAAGGAGTCATGCAGATGAGCAGAGTTTGGAATTCGTAGAGGGTGAAATCCTGCTGAAGTACCGGGCTCTACCCGACAAGGAAAATAAGAATAGATAAAAAGGACATCCATAACATTCTGCAAAAATAGTTTTCCTTCAGTAAAAAGTAGCCTTGGTGGACAGAAAAAGAAAAAATATATGATAATAATGTCCGGACCCTGAAATGAACACTGGCTAAGTGTGTTCCAGGTCACAATGGCCGGTAAACTGAGTTACGGTAGAAGCACTTTGAAAAGGAGGGGGCAGCAGCAGGACACGTGATAAAGACCTGTATGCAAGCAAATAGCCTTGGACCATTTATAAATGAACAGCTTTTGAGAAGGAGTTCCTTGACTATTAGAGGGGACATCATTTCGCAGGAGTTGGAAATAGGAGCCAGACCAAACAGAACAAAGGGTTTAGCAACTGTGATACATACCCAATATCGGATTGCTCCCATTCTTCTTTTACACGAATGTATTCCTGTTGAATGTGTTGAAATATTTTGAGGGAAGACTAACAAAGGTAGGAAAGAAAAAGAAAATATATATATTTTTAATCTTAAGCTTGTAGCTCTTATAAAAACGTTTTTGAATATTCACAAATAATCAAAAGCTTTTAAAATGAAAAATAAGTGTCTGGTCATTTTAAGAGTAGCAAACCCAAACATGTTACTCCCGCTCCTGCAATGTCCATTGAACCTTAGGATTCTGCAGACTGCACTGCTTCTAAACTAGTTATTCTACAGCAGTTTATCAATGCATACTTCAGAACTGAAACGGCTTCTTCTCAACCTGCCAGCATTCTCTAGCACTGCCCCCATTATTTTTCAAACGTCGGGTAAGTAAAATTAGATGCTGCAACTGATGCCATAATACAAGTACCTTACCATATATCGAACAGACCATCAGTTCATGAGGGCTACAATATACATTTTACTTACCTTTTACACTGGTTCCCGTTAAGGTTAACTACTATTCATAATATTTTGAATGGTATACAATGACAAGTTGATACTGGTACTTTACTTAAATAAGTTAAACTTATTTAATCAATTTCAAGCAGTGATTCATCCCTGTTGGGGAGAATTCTCAAAAATGGGTTAATTCCCTCCACCTTAGAGACCCCCAGCAACTTTGAGGACTCGATTTTTGTTTTTTTTACCTGAGAGAGTGTGACCCTTTTCCCCCACTCTCTCACGTATTTTAATGCGATTTTAAGAACTTTCTTTTGGTTATGGAGTCTAACCAACTCCATAGGCATCTTTTACAAATGTGTCACAAAGCACCTTCAGAGCAGTGCAACTGGGAATACTTCCCAGAGAAGGTATTTAAACCTTGGGAAATATGGATCAACTATTGTTTCCCAGAGCTGTAAAGTGAAATTGACTTTACATAGCATTGTAACCATCTAGACCCAGCACACACTATCTTACAACAGAGTGCTGGAGGGGTTACTTAGTATCCACTTTTCTCTAGCTTCTTATGTGCATATTATATGTTAGCCTTTGCTCAATTGAACGGCTGGTGGCAGTGGTTTTGTTTTGAACTACCCTGGTTTGCATTTATCGCGACCGTTCGCAGTTCCGGTAAAGCAACCGCTGGAGCCATCTTTTTCAAAATGGCATACAACCATCTTTGCTAAAATGGTGCCCGATCTTTTTTCGCCAGGTCTTTGTGGGAAGGTCCTTCTAGAGTTTCTCTGCACGCCAAACCAGGTTTGGTCTCTTTGTTTGTTCGCCTTTGGCGGGCTTCTGGAGTCAAACCCGCCTCTGGCTCCAGAGTGTCTGGGGTAGGCAGGAAGTGAGGGAGGTGCCCGAAACTCCCTGTGCTTAGTCTCCTAGGAGACCCAAATGTACTATGTGCTGACTGACTGGCTGACTGACTGGCTGACTGTCTGGCAAGGACAGCCACCCTGCTGGGTGAGTGACAGCTAGGCTGGAATGAATGTGAGAGAACTAAATAAAAGGCGAGTTTTTTGGCTTAGAAGGCCGAGTCGACCACTGGACGAAGGAACCGAACAAGAGCTTGAAGAGGATGCCTGCTGCAACTCCTGGACAGTTGGTTTGCCCGGTGAAGCCCTGCTGCAGTGACTACTTGCCAAGTTCGCAGCGACAGAGAAGACGCTGCAAGGACGACTTCTCCCTTTGAGTTGGTGGGACGACCAATCAACTCCAAAGTAAGCCACCTGGACATCCATCTCGGAGCTGGTTGATTTTCCTCAGAGTTGCTGCAGGAAACCGAATAGCCAGGGAGAGGAACACCAGATTGTGTGCGCTACTTTTAAGCTGGCCTAAAGCTTTTGGAAGATCCTCCGGACTCCAAAGAAGCATGAATGACCGAGCCTTACCATCCCCTCAGCCGAGTGCAGGACCCCAGAAGCCAGGAAAGAACACCTTGACAGCCAGGAACCGCACTTGTTGCTATTTGCTGTACCGCAAGGAGCTGATACGCAAAACAGCCACTTAAAGTGAAGTTTGCCGGTTGCCAGTTTTGACAGTCCCAGTGCCCTCTAGTGAACTCAAACTATTTGCACTGCCTAAGAAAGTATTTGTGATCTATTTTATTAACTTGTGGCTTTTTACTCCTATTTAAAGTGACTGAAATGCCATTTTGCTCCATTTCAGGGGAACCTAATCTACTCAGAAACGTATTGGTTTGGTACCAAAGTGTGTTTGTGTATGATATTAAGTTGCCTCCTTCTAGTGAATGTTTTCTAAATGACTGTGTAATATATTAATAAGTGTTTTACCAAGAAACCTTGAGTGTAAGTGTCCACTTGAACCACTGTGATTGTAAGACCACCCTTTACTGCTCACATTCCCTCTTGAGATAAGCCTGGCTGCTCAGCTCGCTAACAAAAACTGTGTAGTACAGACTTATACCAAAGGTTGGTTTTGCTTACACCTGTAGTCCTAATTGTATGTGGTGGTCCGAGAGGTGACTGCATGCAATTCTGCCCAACAAGCTTGAAGAGGACGGCTGCTGCAACTCCTGGAACGTTGGTTTGCCCGGTGAATCCCTGCTGCAGTGACTACTTGCCAAGCTCACATCGACAGAGAAGCCCCTGCAAGGACCACTTCTCCCTTTGAGTTTGTGGGACCAATCAACTCCAAAGTAAGCCAAGGAGAGGGACACCAGGTTGTGTGCGTTACTTTTAAGCTGGCCTAAAGCTTTGGAGCGAAGGCTAAGGAGACAAGCTGGACCCCTGAAGGTTTACCCTTACATCTGGGATCTCCTTTCACGTGATCAGTCGAGCCACAAACAAAGCATTTACCGAATGCTTTCTGGAATGATGGCTTGTTCTGACCTCCTTCCGGTTTGGCACCAGAAGACACACTATTCTGCTGTGGTTTTCCCGGTGGCTTACCCTTCTGGTTTTGTTTGGGGCCCTCTTTGGAATGTGAGTTATTCGAATTCTCTTTTGAGTCTTTTTTAGGCTGTTTTCCCTCATCCTTTTTCTGAGTTGCCCCAGAATACTTATGAGTAGCCCTGTTGGCAACCCACAAGTCAGCAGCCTTAGCTAGCTCCTTGGAATCCAATTCCTTCGAATCAGCCAAGTGCTGTCTGAGCTCAGGAGAACAGGCATCATAAATAGACTCCAACATAAAAAGATTTCTCATACCCTCATAAGTGTTCACTTTGTAACCCTTAATCCATCCCTCAGTTTTTCAACCCTTCACTCACCCAGGTAGCCCAAGGGGTACCATCATGCTTTTTGAGGGTTCTAAACCTCTTAAGATACTGGGAAGGGGTCTTCCCGAATCTAGCTATCAAAGCTAGTTTCACTCTTTCGTAATCCGTCTTATCCGCCTCCCCCAACTCCATTACCACATCAGTCGCAACAGGAGGCAGCCTAGAGAACAACCAGGAGAGCAACACATTCCCTGTGATGTCCTGGAGCCCATGATTGTATTCAAACAGTTTCAACCAATCCAACACATCCAATCTCGGTTCATACATAACCACTAATTCCTTCGGCATCCAGAGTCTTTTGGGACTGGAGCTCCTAGAGGAACCAGAGGGGAGAGAAGTATTTTCCATAGACAACTTTTTCATCTCTAATTCGTGATTAAGTTCTATTTCTCCGAGTCTTAACTCAGCTTGCTTTTGCTCAGCCTGGGCATTCATCCGTCTGAACTCGAGCTCTTGGTTTCGTTCAGATTGAGCCAAGAACCGTTTATATTCTAGTTCGAGCTTCATTTTTTCTAGTTCAAAATAAGCAGGGTTACTTGTGGGACCTGGTATGGGCCCCGTAGGCACAGCTGGTAAGGCAGGTAGAAGAACAGGTGAGACAGTTTCGTTAGCCTCTCCGTCCTCGTCAGCCTCTTCATCGCTATCATCAGAATCACGATTCAGATCAACACCATTACTGTTTTCTACAGTTGCTGGAGAGATTGGTTCCTCTGAACCAGTACCCAGACTTTGGTTCGCCAGCAATCTCTCGATTAGTTCTAACTTCTTGCCTCTTACAGGAAGAATCTCTTGCCTACAGAGAGCTTGCAAACTCTTAGTATTTTCACTTGACAAAGACTCTTTACTGTAAGTTTCCATCGTAGACATGTTTTTTGAAAGTTGCTTTTTGTGCAAAGTTTTGTGGTTAGTTATCCTACAGTGTCGAAAAGCACTCTAAACTGTATACTCGATACAAATCCCACCGCTGCCACCAGTGTTAGGCGGAAACCTGTGCAGTTCCCTCTGGGACCACTGCAAAAGATTTAGGACTACAGGCGTTGGCGGTGAACCCACTTGGTAGCAGTCTGCACCACACAGATTCACATGGTAGCTGTGGCTGAGCAGTCAGACTTCTCTCAAGAAAAGTTGAGCAGTATGTGGAGTATACAAAATAGGGCAATTCTTCACAGCAAGACAAGTAAACACGCAACGAGGCTTAGTGTAAAGTATTTATTTATAACAAAATGTCTATGAAAAACACTATGGCAAATCACGGCAAACAAATCAAACACAATTACTCTACGGAATAGATAATCAATCCCCCTAGCAATATCGACAACTCTAGGTTCTACTGGTACCACTTATTTTCAGACAGAGGTGTATACCTCAACCTAGATGACACTCGAATATTAGTTAGGAAGGGAGAGAAAAAGATAGGCAGGTTACGAAATCAACACAGTTCGCTCCCATCGGATAAAATGCAAGGCAGGAAGGCAAGAATCACAATAGATCGTAAAGTTCAGAGGCCAGGCCCCCTCGGAGAGAGGCAAGGCGCGATGTCCCAAAAAAGTCTCTAGAGGAGATGCATTCAAGTCTGTATTGCAAATTGTTATCGGTGGATTCAACCAGTTCAGAACAACGAATGATAAAAGCTTAGAGGCGACCCAACGGAACAGAGAGGATTAAGACACCTCACTCGAACCGATCGAAAGGGAAGCCAGGCGGACACGGTACCTTGTTGTGGAGGGCAGCTCCGGCGGCGGCAGTTGTTCCTGGTGGTGGATGCACGTCGGGTCTTTGCTAAGAGTAGAGATGATCTCGTCGTCGAAGGAAATGAAGTCCAGTGCACCACCAGGGAAGAGACCAGCCGTGGAGTGCTCCGTCACAAGGAACCACCTTTTGGTCGCGGTTCAGGGGTAGTGGCTATCCGGTTGCCGAGGTGCTTCTGCACGGGCAATTCGACCACCGCGTCCTGAGGCGAATAAAAAGCAAAGGGGACTGGTTGTTCCCACCAGTCAGGGGAAGAGACTCTCCGGCAGGGAGATCTCCTCTGTCGTCGGGAAGTGGTGAGTCGGTTCCGCAGGGCTCCACCGGAGGTGTCGTCGTGCAGGTCGGCTCAGCGTTACCCTCGTCGGATTCTTAGGTCCTGTGGCGACTTCTGAAGATCCAGTCCCAAAAGCCCTGCTTTTATGCAGAAAACCCCCATTCATTCAGCCTAGCTGTCAATCAACACATGCTAAGTGGTGCGCGGGAACGCTCACCACTTGGGCCAATCACTCCAGAGTGCGACCTGAGTTGGCAAGGCAACTCGGTCCAGGGTGCCTAAACCCCCTCCCACAACCTGAGGTAACCCAGACAAAATGGCACCACCTTGGAGGGTCTCTGTACAGAGGCCCGCCAAAAGTGGAACAAAGGGCTCAACCTTTGGTTTAGGAGTCACAGAGACGAACACAGACGCCATTTTACAAACCGAGTTCTGGCAGAAAATACCACTCGATAAACTTATTTAAGATAAGTAGATCGGTGGTACGTTAGAGATTAACGAGAAAAAGGGCCAATCTCCAACAATGGGATGAATCCCATAGGGTTGTGCTCGGGGTCGAACACAACAAGTAGTTTCCACTGCCACCAGCCAAAACTCGACGAGGGAGGACGGGACAGTGCCCCCTCGAGTAACAGATCCAGGAGTAATCGAATTACCCCTACTAGTACGTCCACAATAAGATGGTTTGTACTAGTTCTGTTAGTAAATTTAGGTCTAGTAAAGCCAATGGTGACTTTACATGCCCGGGGAGACAGTAGTCAGTCCCCGGGTATGGAGTCTATGGTGGGGGTCCGCTAGGACGCCCCAGTGTTACGGCACGTAGGGTGCGGTGTAACACACATAGAAAAACATATGAGACCCTATGGAGTAAAAGACTCCATAGCACATCCAACACATTGACATTTCAAAGGAATTACACACACATACATGTCCAAGAGTGGGAGAAAAGAGTCTCACTCTTGGCAGGATGGAAAAAAACAAACTCCAGCAATCCAGCAAAGCTGCTGGGGGACTCACTAGGTTAGGAAATTCAGCCTAAACAGAGAATTCTCCCTAACAGGTACATTCTCCTCATCAGATTACTCCTGCTCCTCAAAGATTGAGGTCAGGGACTTGAAGAATTTATAGGAAGAAGTTTAAAAACCTTTTCTGGGATAGGTAGAGGTGGAGTATTAATGGGTCCTGAAGGTATTACAGGTCTTGTAGCCTTCTCTTTCCCTTTTTCTGGCTGACTTGGCCGGACTGGAGCCTTTGGTGCCGAGGGCTTTGGGGGTCGACAAAGGCGTTGACATAATACCCGTCGACTGCGCCGGCTTTGAGGATGTTGAGGCGCTCTTCGAAGACTTGCCCTTTTCGGTCTCGGACGGCGTCGGTGACCTGTAGCGGTCGACTCGACCGGCTTTTCTGGCTCGGCGTCCTAGAAGGTTCTCCATCCTTCCTCTTTCGATCAACCGGGATCGAGGGCGCGCAAGTGTCGGGGCGATGACGCTCCCGGCCGGCTTCCGAAGAAGGCGAGGACCGAGGCTTCGCTTTTTCGAATACCTCCATCATTTTGACCCTGAATGCTTCCCATTCTTCGGATGACGAATGTTTAGTTGGACATTTCATCCTTTTGGGGGGATTCGTCCGAGGACGAAGTGGAGGGGGACCTGTGGCATCGTTTCTTCGATTTGTATCGCTTCGGGATCTGGTCTGATGCCTTTCGTGTTGAGGAGACTTCTCTTCACAGGACCTCGATTCAACGCTAGAGGCTTTACGGTAAGATTTACGACGTACCTGTAGTTTTTCCCTCCTCTCTCGCAAGGCCTTCCCCGTCATCGCCTGACACTTCATACAGGCCTCCATGTCGTGGCCTTCCCTGAGGCACCAAAAACACTCTGTGCGGGTCTGTGATAGACATTTTTGAACCGCACGCTTTGCACTTCTTGAAACCCGATCTCGGGGGTCGTAGTCGGCGTCGATGACGAGGACATATTTGTTATATTTACTATTCTCACAGAACTCGAGACGCGCAGAATCTCTGAAGCAACGTATAATGGGGAAAAAACAGAACTAAGGCCAACGGGCGCCGCGCGTGCTACTTATACACCCGATGACGTCACCCTCGACAGAGGCCTTCGAGGGACCATCAACTCTACATCGACGCACAGCGCCCTCTGCTGAATTTTTTTTCCAAAGCAGCTAAAGCTTGATGGGAATAGATCTAAGACGAGGAATACGTTGGAGGACACAATCCACTCAAAATGCAGATTTGAAGTTAAAGTTAATCTTTTCTTTTACAGAGGATTCCCAGCCTGACTGGGAATATTCATGAGCAGGTGAATCCATGCCAGACCCCATGCTAGAGAAATGTGTTTGACTCTATAACCAGTACTTACCCCAAGACTTAACTTGGCATACTTGTATTGATAATATACCTTTATTTTTTATAATAGTTCTAGTTGTAAGTGTTTCTATTGAATCCTTGATATACTACAGGTACTTTGTACTTTCCTGCAGCCCTCTCTCCCACCTAAGATACGCCTAGCTGCTCTGTCTATGCTACCATAAACTCAGGTGGTACAGCCTCATACTAAGAGTTGACTCTTGTACTGTCTCAGTTGAATGGTTTTAACTAAGCTGTTAGGTGGACTATAGAAACACTGTTTTAACACATATCCTTCCCTGTACAGCGCTGTGTTGCTAATCAGCTAGGTTTGTGAAGAAAATCGGGATACATACAGGTGTTCACTTTTTCTATTGCTTTTCAGTAATACTCTGTAGGACATACTTGTTAATATTTATTTAAATTCAATGGCATCAGTAAGCAATTTTGCAGCAAAAAACAAATATTAGCAATATTTGATTCACATTCTCAATCCTCTTCATCAGTACCTTTTTTTCTTCTAGCTCTGCTTGTACGGAATCCAGTTGTCCCTGGCAATGGTCATGTGTAGCAATTTTTTGGAGCATTTGTTCCAACTGGTGACGAAGAGTGCTATTTTCCCTGAAATAGAACAGACTGATTATGAAGTGAAACGTTTTCTAAGAGAACAGAAATAAAGCGAGGTAGAAATAGACCCAAAACAATTGTTTTCCTAGGTACAAAATATGAAGTTATCGAATTCCAAGATAGAAATACTGGTAGCAACATCAAGGCCAAATTAGCTAATGGTGAGAAGTTCACTCGTCACCTTTAGGGACTGAATAAACATTTTAAATTTTGGAGGGCTGTTGCTTAGGTTGTAGTCTGTACGTTGGTAGGGGACATGCTGCAGTTTTTTTTACTACATTGCAAAGTAAACTATCGGTGCCTTGCTACTCTTCAAAATTGTATTAATGAGCTCAGTTTATATTCTTCCTTATGCAAAATTTGGCATGAGTGTTTGGATTCGGTCATATCAGTTGGATGCCTCATTTGTTAAACTTTTATGGACGATAACAAATACTGTAAATTGCAAGGAACCATAAGTATCTATCTGCTACTACCGCTGCAGAAGATCAGAAAAAATTGCTTACCCCTGGTAATGTTTTTTTGATTGATGTTCCTCCCACGTATTTCTCTTGATCTCAGTAGAGCGCGCCAGGTGTAGGCTCGATGCCTCTCGACGGCCTCTGTTGGCTCTTGAGCACAACTGTATATATAGCATGCACTGTGCCCGTACTTTAGTTCTAGTTTTTCCCTCTCTTCAAAAGCACAGACATTCGTGAAGTCAAAACGACCAAACGGCAAATGAGAGGTAGGTGTAATACACAGAAATGCTTCCGATGGGCAGGCTGGTAGGGGCAATGAGGAATACGTAGGAGGATCAATCGAAAGAATATTACCAGTAACAAGTAATTTGTTCTTCAATTAGATTGTGTCCTCCCATGTAGGGCTCATCTTTGATACACTCTGAAAGCAGTATGAGGTGGCGGTGGGAACAAGAATGTATTTGTCATTAATACTGTGCTAACAGCTTTCCGAAATGTTGCCTCCTGTCCCTATGCAGAGTCCAAGCAATAATATTTTGTAAATGTATGCAGAGAGGTCCAAGTGGCACTAGCACAGATGTCCTGTACTGGTACTCCACTCTGGAAGGCAGAGGAAGTGGGCACACCCCTATTTGAGCGCACCCGTAAACCAACAGGAACGGCTTTACCCGCTAAACAGTAACACTCAGATATGCAAAGTACAATCCAGTGGGACAAGGTTTGCTTGGTCACATCCAGTCCTAGCTTATAACATGTGTAACCCACAAAAAATGGTTGTCTTGCCTAAGCTTCACCAGCCTGGAGATGTAAAAGGTCAAGGCCCCCTTAGGATCAAGACAATGAAGTCTCTCCTCTTCCTTGGAGGGATGCAATGGCGGGTAAAAAGGTAGGAAGCACAATTTTTTGAGTTAGACGAAATTCTGAAACTACCTTAGGTAGAAAGTTAAGACTGATACAGAAAACAACCTGCTCCTTGTAAAAGGTGGTAAAAAGGAGGCTTACACGAAAGCGCCTGTAATTCACTGACTCTACGCACGGATGTAACGGCCTTAACAAAAACAGTTTTGAGGGTCAACATCCTTAAAGGACATGAATGAGTGGCTTGAAAAGAGCACTCATGAGGACTTTCAACACAAGGTTCAGTTGCCACACTGGTACAATGAAAGGGACCGGTGAGAACACATTAATATGCCCCTTCAAAAATGGGACTACAATAGGGATCTTAAAATAGGATTCCTGCTCTGGCGAGTGCTTAAAAAAAAATAGACTGTGCTGCTAGATATCATTTTACAGTGGCAACCTGCAGTACCTGATGGGCCAATTCAAGCAAAAAAGGACACCACCACAGGTGTCACAAGCAAAAGAATCTACATTCTTCACTCGACAATAGCAGCAAAACCTATTCCAATGGCAGCGGTACAGAGACTATGTTGGTGGTCTTCCAGCTGAAAGTAACACTTCCTTACATCACAATCTTTGTATTTCAACCTCTCAGAAACCAGACGTGAAGGTTGAGAGTCCTGATCTCTGGATGAAGAATGCAACCTCCCTCTTGTGAGAGCAGGTCCTCTTTGGGGAAGACTGGAGGGCAGATGGGACATGTCCAGAAGATCCGGGTACCACGTCCTCCTGGCCCAATCCGGAGCAATCAGGACCATGGATTTCCCCAACTACCTCAACTTCCTGATGACGTGAGGAATGATGGTGACTGGAAGAAATGCATATAGTAGTGGAAAGTCCCAGTCCACTACAAACACGTCTGCCAGAGCTCCTCTATGAGGAAATTCCCTGGAGCAGAACACGTCGCACGTCCTGTTGACACTGGATGCGAACAGATCCACTTGAGGGGTTCCTGAAAGGGCGAAGAACTCTTGAAGGACTTCCTGAGCTAGCTCCCACTCTCAAGAGACTCTGCTCTGCATGCTCAGATCGTCTGCCGTAATGCTCTCTACGGCTAGGTGAACGGCCTCGAGAGAGATTCCTTCTTACAGTGCCCAAAACCAGACCAGAGCTGCATTGGCTGCAAAGTGGTAGTGACCCTACATCGCCTTTTGTTCAGGTAATACATTGTCCATCATTATCAGGACATTCTTTCCACGTACAGAGGACAGAAAGGCCATCAGCACCAGTCTGATTGCCCCCAATGCCATAAAGTTGATGTGTAGTTTGGACTCCGCTGGAGACCAATGGCTGCTGATCGTCAGATCGTTGGTGTGGGCTCCCAACCTCTAAGGGAGGCGTCCGTAACTACTGTAATCTCCGGCTATGGTTGCCAAAAGGGTTCCCCCTTCAACACGTTCTCCTCGCAGGCCCACCACAGGAGATGCTGCACAACCTTGTTTGTGACCTGAAGGTCAGTCATCCTGTCGGACAACAGAGCATTCGGATCCGAGGGCCCATTGAAAGGATCTCTTCTTCAGATGGGCCTCTGTCACCGGGAAAATGCAGGATGCCATGAGACTGAGCAACCTCAGAAAATCGAAGGCCAGTAGAAACTTCATGACCATCTGCTGAATGTGCTGAACGCCCCCTCCCCGCCCCCCTTCCGAGTGGCAAGGCTTTTCCTGAGGAAGCATCCAAGACAGCTCCAATGAACTGCAGCTTCTTAGAAGGTATTATCTGGGACTTCCTGAAATTGATGGAGAAGCCCAGTCTGTGGAGAAAGTGGCAGGTGCTGCCGAGATGTTCCAGGACCTGTTCAGGGGAATTGGCCATGATCAGCCAATCGTCCAGGTAGGGGTCGATGTGAATCCCTCCCCTCCTGAGACTTGCTGCTACTATCGCCATTAACTTGGTGAAAACCCTCAGGGTGGAGGTGAGCCCAAATGCAGAACCCAAAACTGAAAATGAGAAACTCCAATGTGGAACCTCTGGTACTTCCTGTGCTTGTGATGGAAAGATACATGAAAGCATCCAGAAGGTCCAATGATACCATCCAATACTGGAGGGAGTGTCTCCCTGGTGGATGATCTGGAGGCCTTCTTAAGAAAGGGAGGCAGTAACCCTGGGTTACGGTTTGCAATGCGCCAGCATTGGAAGTAATTACCTGCTTTTCTTCCATATGCCGATTGAGACTGGCCCCTGCCCCCCACACACAACAGTCCTGTGCAGCAAGGCTTCAGAGGTTTTGGTGTAGTTGTGGTAGTGACTGAGGGCAAGGAGGCTCCCGCCTTAGACGATTGGAGTGTTTCTAAGCATTCATCTGCTTTACTTCCAAATAGATGGGAACCATCGAAAAGGCATATTCAATAATTTAGATTGAACATCAGGCGCAAAGCCAGATTTCCACAGCCATGCGAACCTGCGCGAAACAATACTGGCTGCCATAGCCCTGCTAACACTG
The DNA here is from genome assembly GCF_040938575.1 of Ambystoma mexicanum. Taxonomy (NCBI): domain Eukaryota; kingdom Metazoa; phylum Chordata; class Amphibia; order Caudata; family Ambystomatidae; genus Ambystoma; species Ambystoma mexicanum. The sequence continues at coordinate 1,310,821,851 of NC_090930.1, read as the reverse complement.
TCTGCATAATCAAGCCAGAATGTAGAAACTCACAAGACCTCGATTCCATCTTTAAAGAGGTTTAAAGATCCATCCCTTTCTTCCCCTTCAGGGGTGGTGACCGCAGCCACAGCTGTGACATCCCATAGCGTGAAGGAAAACATGGCCAAGACACACAGCGTTAATGGATTTTAACGCTATTTTACTGGCAGAGAAAACCCTCTTAGCCAATGCGCCAAATATTTTATCATCCCTGTCAGGAAGTATAGTTGGGTAGGCGGTAGCAGTAGATGATCAGGTAGCAGACTGCACAACCAAACTTTCGGGAGTTGGATGTTTGGATAAAAAAAATCCAGATCCATACTTTAAGCTTTGCATTTTCTAGAGAGGTTTTTACTCACTGCATGGTTGGCATCTGGGGCTTCCCAATTGGCCATTACACTTCTCCTTAGGGCAGTAAAGAGTGGCACAATAGGATCCTTTTGAGGACCTTTATCTAAAATATTGGTACGGTCATCCTGCTGGTAAACTGTGGCAGGGCTTCCACATCCCACATACTCCATAACCCTATTCTTAAGTGGCATGCAAATGGCCTCTGCATGATCAGAAGGTTCTGATGTAGCAAACTCCACCTCAGGGAAAGGCATCACGGCCACTTGCATCTCTCAGTGTTCCATTCTAGAGTCTTCTGAAATCAGAGCCTCAGGAATATTTGGCGTCCCAAACAAGCAGAAAGTTAGAAGTGACTTGGTCAGAATGCTCACCCTCCAAATCAATGTCTTCCATTTTTGAAAAGTCTTTCTTCGTAAAACAAAAACCTGCACTGGCTCCATCGCCAACAGCTTCGTCGTTTAAGAACCCAGCCTGTGACTCAATTTAATGACAGAGGAGTGATAACTAGACCTTTCCTTGTCCTGAGGCTTTGAGTCTACTTGAGGGGGTCAAAGGCTTTGAGCCCGGCTGAAGGGCGTGCAAGCTGAAACCTTGACAGAAACCCCTCTCGGCCTTATGAGGCGCAATGGGTTCATGGGACTTCTTCAGCTCTTTGGAAGGGGCAGGAGAAGCCGCATTCTCAAAAAAACTATTATATCTGGAGGCAAAAATGCTCCCACTCTGCCTTAGAGGCCGACCGACCTGGGCAAGAGACTTTGCGTTCGGGAGGAGTCAAAAGACGTCGAGCTGGACCTATGACATTTTCTTGGCCTTCTTTCGAGACGCCAAGGACGAGTGGTACGAACCACTTAGAGACTGCAAGCGCTTCTTGGAGAGCTTCCGGGGTGGGGACCCCCCCCCCCGATTTCCTTTCATCTTAAAATCTCCTCTTCAGAGTCATCAATGGGATTTTGATAAGGGCCTACCATAGTTTCCCCTTCCTCTCTTTCAGTGCCTTCCCAGTCATGGACTGACAGGAACCGCAATCTTCCGGCATGTGCTCGAGCCCGAAAACGCGGTGTGGGTCAGTGATGAACAATTTGGCCCCACAAACTGTGCAAATTCTTAAAGCCGGTCTTTGAAGTCGACATTTCAAAAAATAAAAGTTGATACGACAATGAACTGATCCGAAGCAAACTGTGCAGCGGAAAAGTAACCGGCGCAGTGCATGCTCTATATACAGTCTGTGATGCCGTGCTCGAGAGCAGACTGAGGCCGTTGAGGGGCATCGAGCGGACGATGCATGGTGCCCTCTACTGAGGGAAAAACAAATCTGAAGCAGCTGACGCTGGAAGGAGATTTCAAAGAGGAGGAATACGTGGGAGGACAATTCATTCAAATATGACATACACTACTCACCATAATCCCATTTCTGATGTATCTGCTTAGATTCACATGCTATGCATAGGCTGCCATCTAGTGGTAGTCGCAGAGAATTACAGGATTTGTTTTTGAACCTCGAAAAGGGACATCGACTGGGTGTCTTAGTAATACTATCCCAGTACTGTACTCCTGGTTCTTCACATGTCGAGGTCCCTCAGATCGTTTTGTTTCTGACATGAGGTTGCATGAAGTGTAGCGCAAGTAAAGAATAGGTAAGCAGAAAAGGTAGATGGAGAAACATCTATGCACCTTCAATTAGAGGAGGGGAGGAAGGGTGGGCACATGTTAATCTAAGCAGATAGAAGCAGCAGAAATACGATTACGGTGAGTAATGTATGCCTTCTGAGGCTTGTGGATCTGCTTAGATCACATGCTATGTATAGATTAGCAAGCAGTACCTGGAGAAGGAGGTGGGTTGTAGGAAGGTACAGCAGCAAATCGATTATTTAGCACTGCTTGTCCCACCTGTTTATCTGCTTTAGAGTGTGTGTCAATGCAGTAATGCTGAGTAAATATATGTATGGAGCTCCAAGTAGTTGCCTTGCAAACTGCTTCGAAGGGACCATTTACAATAAAATGCTAAAGTAGCTCCTGTACTCCCTGTAGAGTGAACTCAGTGTAAATCGCATTGGTCTTCTTTGATAGTGAGTAGCAAAGCTGTATACATTAGACTATCCATCTGGAAATAGCATTCTTTGAAATATGATCTCCTTCCCTGCCGGGTGCTATAGAAACAGAGTTGATCCGTTTTCCTTAGAGGTTTAGTTTTGTTTATGTAGTACAAGACGTCCCTTCCTTACATCTAGTGTATGGAGGCTCTCAGCTGAGTTTGATGGTTTTTGGAAAATGTAGGTAGTTCAATGATGTGGTTAACATGGAACTTTGAAATGAATTTAGGTGAGAACCTAGGGTGTGTTGTAAGAACCACCTCGTCTTTGTGGATGATAATGAAAGGGTCTCGTAGAAGTGATGGCTACTAGAAAAGCAGTATTAAGTTAAATGTTTTAGGCCGACTTTGTGCATAGGCTCAAAGGGGGAACCCATGAGCTTTGTGAGGACAACATTAAGGTCCCAACCTTACAGGGGATTTGAATTGGGAGGGTATAGTCTTGTTACTCCTTCCATTAATGCTTTGATAACTGGTAGCTTGCACCACAACACCCTGCTTTGGCATGTAGCGCAAGCAGAGAGCCGCTAGGTGTACTTTGATGGGATTAAATACTAAACCAGAGTCTAGAAGGTAAGGCATATAGTGAAGAATGTTAGATAGTGAACATTCAATTGGATTTATGATTTGTGATCTGCACCAAGCAACAAACCTTTTCCACTTGTTAAAGTAGCAATGTCTGGTGTTGGGTTCCTGTGCTTCTTTGAGGATATCCATACACCTTTGTGGAAGATTTAAGTGCCCAAACTCTAGGACTTCAGGAGCCAAGGTGCCAAGTTCATAGTTTGAAGGTATGAATGGAGTGTTGTCCCCTCGTGCTGGAACAGCATGTTGAAGGGGCACAGAAGTTTGATTGGCTTGCACATTGATAGTTAGAGTAGGTGTGGAAACCATGGTTGTCGTGCCCACATTGGAGTGATTAGGATTAGAGTGACTTGTTCCTGGTGCAACTTGTGCACCAGCTTGTGGAGGAGTGGCATCAGTGGAAAAGCTAAGGCAAATTTCCCTGACCAACTCATCCACAGGGCATTGCCCTTGGATCTTGGTTGGGGAAACCTGGATGCGAAGTTCGGGCATTGTGCGTTTAGGTTTGTTGCAAACAAATGTAGTGGTGGATAAACCCACTGGGTGAGGATATTGTTTAAAATATCTTTGTGAATTTGCCACTAGTGTTCCTCAGGTAGAGGACTTCTGCTTAGAGTGTCTGCTAGAGCACAGAGTTCCCCTGGAACGTGGCGAGACTAGGAACATATTCCTCCCGAGTGCCCACTTCCAAATCGTTTGGGATAACCTGCAGAGATTTAGAGTGTGTACCCCACCCCTTGCTTGTTTAGATAAAACATGACCGTGGTGCTGTCTGTGAGAACTTGCACTATCTGACCTACTAGATGTTGCTTAAAAACTTGCAGTGCCTGGAATACTGCTAAGAGCTGTAGAAGGTTTATGCGTTTCCGGGCTGTAGTTTGGCTCCCTGCCCTGAAAGTGAAGCGTCTGATAGAATTGCTTGTACTGGTAGAGTGCGAAAGGGTTTTCCTTTTGGCAAGTTGTCTTTGGACCACCAGCGCAGAGCTTGTACTAAGGTTAGTGAAACAACCACTAGATCGTCCCACTGACCGCTTACCTGAGACCATTATTTTGCTAACCACTCCTGCATTGGACATATGCGCCGCCACGCCTAGGGAACCAGGTAGATGCGTGAGGCAATCATCCCAAGCAAGCGCATTGCCTTGCGCATAGTTATCTGGTGACCGGCTAGATAATGAGATAGTTTAAACAGATTTTGTACCCTTTCGTTTGAGGGGAATACCAGCTCTACTTGAGTCTTTACAATTGTTCCCAGAAATTGTTTTGCTTGACTGGGGACGAGACTTTACTTTCTCGTTGATGGAGAATCCCAATTGGAACAAAAGATTGATTATTCCTTGGGTGTTGAGTTTGCATATTTGTGGAGTCTCCCCTGTTATTAGCCAGTTGTCCAGAAAAAGAGTACACTAGAATCGATTCTCTGGTAGGCGCGCTGCCACCACTGCTAGTACCTTTGAGCAGATTCTTTGAGCTGAGGCTATGCCGAAGCAGAGTACCTTGAATTGGTCATCTTTTCCCACTATTTTAAGTGCAGATACTTTCTGCGCGCTGGGAACATTGAAATATCAAAGTATGCATCTTTCATATTCAATGTTGCTATGAAATCCCCTGTTTTAACTGCGGGATTACTTCCTGCAGTGTTGTCATGCAAAACTGAGGTTTGACACGAGTTTGCTGGGCGCAAGTCTAGTACAGGGCGCGTAGTTGAGTCTTTCTTTGGCACAAGGAAGTAAGTCGATTTTTCTCCAGCAGGGTCTTTACTTCTTCTAGTAGTAAGAGTCTTACTATTGGCATAATTTTTGTGTGTCTTGGCGGATGGTTGAGTGGCTCCTGTAGAAGTTCTATGCAGTACCCGTCTGCCATCGTGGACAACACCGAAGTGATTCCCTCCCATGCATGGGTGAATTGAGAGATGTGACCGCCTACTGGAGTAACATGGGAGGGGACCTGAATCTGGGCGTAATTATATTGAGGTAGTGGAGCCTCTAGTGGCGGAGGCCCTTCCTCTACTTCTGGATCTTTTGTATCCTCTTTGAAAACCGCCAGATGACTGTCCCTGCGAGTTACCCCACGATGGTGACTGTGCTCCCGGACTGTAATTTGAGGAGCTTTGTGGATGCGGTCCACGAAAAAAATCTTCTGGTGTTAAATGCCCCTCTCTGGACAAAAGGCTAATTAGACCGCTTGTCCTAATGGTTTTAAAGGGGTCATTCTTCCATGGCACTTTTTAGTGCATCCTCAACTGCTTTGCCAAACAAAGCGTAGGGTTTGATGGGCATGTTAAGGAGTGTGGCCTGCACCTCCAGCTTTAAGCCAGACTGCCTTAACCGGGCATGGCGCTTGATTAAAGGTGCCATCAGCTATAATGCAGCCTGCATTGTCTGCAGCATCCAAATTACTCTTTAGAATGCAATTAGCAATTTGTTTGCCTTCTGTAATAGTTTTTGTGAACTGCGATTTATGTGGCTTGGGGACAGCTTCAATCTGCTGTTCTAGCGAGTCCCACATATGGCAACCATAACTAGCCAGAGTCGTATTATTTGAAATGCTGGTTTGATAAGCAGCTGAGGATGCCACTTTCCTGCCCGAAAGTGTAATTTACTTACCTTGTCAGGAGGTGTGTCTGCGGATGCCACGGGTATGCCTGTCCTCTTCCTAGTTGTGGTGATGACAAGGGAGTCAGGTTTCAGCTGACCTCTGATGTAAAGTGAGTCAGTTGGAGATGGCCTGAACCGACGGGGTTAACCGCCCTTGTAAGCCTTGAAACACTTGTGTATAGGCGCGTTACAAATACCATATCATATCAAGGTTGGGTGTTAGCAGGGAGGGCTGAATGCACCTTTGTAATTGTTTATTTGTACAGCACTTATACACAAGTGAAGTGCTTCAATGCGGGAAGGGAGCAAGGGAATATAGTAGTAATTTTTAAGCCTTGAGGTTTACGAATGATCTAACAAAAACTAACTAGTATAGTAGGCCTGACAGCATTTCTCCTAGTGCAAGTTCATGAAGTTTTTCAGGCGCAACCAAACTAGGGAAGGGAGACAAAAGTAGGGGGGGGGGGGTGACAGGACAGAAATTACAAGGCATAGTAAATTCAGGTCATGCAAGTGTACAGATGGAAGTGCGCTTTTAACAAGTGCGCCCAGTCCAGCAGGGCCCTGGGTTAAGTGCAGAGTGGTTACCCATCTCATAGAACGTATGCTGAAAATGCGGAGGCCCGGAGGCAAGTGAAAAGACTGGCAGGGGAGCCTGGGACCTGTGAGGCACTGGAGATGAACCAGGCGACCAGTCAGCAAAAGCTGAACAGAGGAAGAGGAAGAGGAGAAGGTCTTGAGGAGTTTCCAAAACTTAAGGAGCTCTGGCTCAAGGCAGAGAGAGGCAGGGAGGCTGTTCCAGAGTTAGGCTCCTGCAGAGGATGAAGATATACCCCCAAATCTCTGCTTGGGAAAATGGCTCACCCGTAAAGAGTTGGAGGACGAGCATAAAGGTTCTAGAAGGAGAGTATTTAGGAAGAGAGCGTTGTAGATAGTGCGTGCCCCGGCCCTGGCCCCAGAAAGCCTTGTGGACTAAGCAGAGGGTCTTGAACTTGATCATAGCAGCCATGGGGAGCCAGTGGAGGGATTTCAGCACCGGAGAGATGCGATCCCTGGGCTTGAGGCCAAGGCGAAGGCTAAGTCCAAGTCTTGCGTTTCTGTTCTGGATGTGTTGCAGCGGACTGAGAGTACACGTAGGAAGATCGAGAAAGAGGCTGTTGCAGTAGTCCACCATAGAGAGAACCAGGGTTCTGGAGACAGTGAGCATTTGGGGGGGAAGGGAGAAAGGGTAGAATACCTGAGGAAGTGCAGCTGGTAGTGGGACCTTTTGGAGAGGTCAGCGATGTGAGAAGAGAAGGAGAGTGGAGTTGACAGAGTAGAGTACTGCCTGAATGATGGGACTTAAATGTGTTGGACTTTTGTCCCCCAAAACGTCTTCCACAAAATCCTTGTCTTGTTAGACCTCTTGAGTCTCGATTTTGAAGTGTTGGGCGGCTTTTATGAGTAGATTGTTATACTGGAGCAGATTATTTATGGGAGAAGTCAGCCACTAACTGGTCTTGGTTGTCTGGGGACTGAATGACGTATATATCTGGGTTGTCATAGTATTGGACCTGGTACCGACTATACTGATCACCCTGAGAGTCTGAAGGGTCCAAAATATACAAGTCCTGTGAGGGGTCATGAATATCTGAGGCGACGGGTGTCTGGGTAGAAGTGCTGGCTAGGGAATTGTCCAATCATAGCACTTTAGGAGATGGTTCACCACTAGGCCCCCTTTCACCCTGTGGGCTTCTAAACTCTTGTGGGTGGTGATCCATGAAATCTACAAAATCAAGATATCCATATCACCCTATCAAAGCTTTCAGGTGTCCATTCAGTGGCCATTGGTAAGGCAGGAGGAGCAGGATCATCTTGAAGAGGGCCTGCTTTTTCTGATGTAGTGCCTCTGATAGAGCGTCCTCAGACTGAGTATAGCCTCTATCCTGTGAACGAGGGGGCATAGAGATTGCGTTTCTGTCGGAATTCTTGTAGTGTTCAACATTTCAGACTTTAAAACAATTTTCGGGACTTTTTTTTACATCAATTCTTGCATTTGACGCGTTAGAAGAGGACGTCAACTGTTTTGGTTTGATGCGTGCCATTCGGCACGCAAAAGGAGGGAGGGCCTTTTTGGGCACAATGACTTAAACGGGCATACTCGGCATCTGTTTGGGAAACCGGTAATGCAGCGATCGTGATAGCCCAGAGGACCGACTATTTGGAATGAGACTTCTCCTTCGAGACAGCGCTGCTGTGAACGGTCGCCAATGTGGTTGGAGTTGGACCGTGGGATAAGTCTTTAGTGTGGCGTGGAACGTGTGTGCTTTTACTGCCAGGCGTTTTCTCCATAACAAAACCGCTGGTGGTCGCACATGGGGTTCTCCCGAACCCTGATCATCTTTGACGTTGCTAAGAACGTGGGCGCTGCCATCACTGCATTCACCCGCCACATCTATGGAGGCCTCGGCCTGAATGGCGTGTGCGGTCCAGTGCTTCGTGAGACAGTCCTTTGAGGTTTTTGGTCGAAAAAGCTTGCAGGATTTGCAGTGCCTCTCGACATGATCCCGTGGTAAACTGTGATTGCACACCCAGTGCGTGTCCTTCCAGGGATATTTCCGATTGCAAGATGGGCAGAATTTAAAGGACATATTTTCCATATTTGATGGGAAAGGCAGCACTGCGATAAAGGGGAATAGAGGGTGTAAAAACAGGCCTTCTCTAAAAGGTAAAGAAGTGTAAGACAACCCCTCACGCTGCCTACTGTAAGCGTCCGAGGCCCGTTGGGGCTTGTGTAGGCCACAGTCACTGTCTATCGAGACGGTCTTGTCGACAATGGGTGCATCCGTCGAGAGCCTCTGAAGACGTTCTTGGAATCGATCAGGCGATGAGCGGTTATACGAAGAATAGATAGTCTAAAGTTAAACTTAATAACCAATGGTTTAGCCTGGAGAACTATGCAACTAGCGACCGACTACAATGCTGGAAAAAAAAACAATCTGAAGGACCTTCACGTGTGAAGGACCATGGGAACAGTAGAGCTCACACGAGATAGTATTACTAACACGCTCATTAGACATCCCTTTGAGTTTTGAAAACTAATCAGGTAATACTCAGCGACTAACACTAGATGTCAGCCTATACACAGCATGTGATTTAAGAAGATCCACAAGCCTCAGAAATATGTATATGTACATATCTATGTATGCAAATACGAACAATTTTATCAAACCAAAACAGATCATACTCTAGTTGGCATTTTTGAGCATGTTTACTTTAGTTAAAGGGGGATGTTACAGGACACATTAGCATTGTTGGAAACAACATAACTGTAAAGCATTCAATGAAGCACAATAATCCTAATTGCAAACTAAAACACCATAACTTGAGATATTTGACACAACAGTGCCACAGGATGTTTTCCTATGGGATTGGAACAACTCTGTAGTAGTAGTAGTGAAGCTTTGTTGGAGCAAAACAGGTCGAAAAAAGTGAGAGGGTGGGAGATGAGCGTTTAGATACAGCAAAGTCGGTCTGCAACATTCATCTGTAAATCGGCAACCATTAATTGTAGCGTTGTATTGCTTACCTTTCTGTGCACTGAAGCTGTATGGTTTTGTTAAAGAAAACTTGAAAAATTAGTAGTGGCAATAGTTTCCTTTTAGAAAACAAAAGGCAAAAAACGTAAAAAGCTAAATGAATAATCTTTTCAAGTAAATTGTGCACTGTTTCAAAACCTGAAATCATGGAAATTCGAGTGGCAAGAAAGAGTGACAAGCAAAGGCTAACTTTACAAGGATGTATACAACTGAAATAAAGAGCTTTCTTCAGAAGATCCTGGAGACAGCAGCTGTGTGCTGTACGAATACCAAGAATACAGCATACCTATTTTCTGCTGCAACATCTCCCACCCAAACCAACTTTAGATACTATTCTGATTAAGAACCGAGTACCACCCCCCACTCCCATTTGATTCCCACAAAATGCTGATTTCATGGTAACAGCACATTTTCTGTACATCAGGCAGGCATGTGCGAGTGTCACAGGGAATTCATAGTTTGTGAATAAGAATCAAAGAAATATATAATCACATTCACTTTACAAAGAAAAAAACATGGGAGCTTTCAAATGAAACAGCATCATTACACAGTAGAAAAAGTTACTTCCCTGTAAGAGTAGTTCTCCATGAAGAGCACCCTGGCCAAAATCAAAATCTTTAAAATACTGCTGCTTGGCAGCACTTGAACACCAACAATCTAGGCGCACTTAAAACCAGGACACTAGTCAAGCATACATGCAGGTAAAGGGTCTACCCACTTTTTTCAGACACCGGTCTCTCCCCCTCCGCCGCCCCCCCCTTTGCCATTTGAGGTATTTAAAATAACATGCATTTGCTGCAGTCAATTGGACCAACGGCTTAAGGTGAACAGTTCTGCCACTGGAACCCGGATTGCCATGCTTCAGGGTCAGACCTTTGTGTTCTTGTGGGGAACATGTATAATGTTGTATATTTGCAATGTGCTATACAGGACAGGTTTAATACAGATTCTTAGATTTAAAAAAGGTGTAAGCACCTATTATACTTTGCCAGCAAAGTTTAGGAAACCTCTGCTCCCGTGGCTTATTAAATGGAAATAGTTTTGCAAAGGTAGCGGGCGCCCCTCTCTCGAAAGAACAGACTTGATAACCTGTTCAGTGGTTATTAACCACTTGAGAGTTTGCAGCCACTGCTTTTACTCACTGTGCCTTTCACAGATGGGAAATATCCATTTGCATATCAGTCTTTGTCCTGCCCAGGGGCAGTCCAGCACCGAAATGCAATGGCAATTCCAACCTGAACGAGAGTACCACCAGCAACCCCATGCACGTGTTTCACCCTTGTTGGGGATCATCAGTGAGGTGAAGCTGATGCCTCTCTAAGCACAGTGAGAGGGAGACCACGTCTGGTTGCCCCCAGGAGACCCAGGGTTACCAATCCCAGGTTCCTTGAAAATTAGTTTTGCAAAGGTAGCAGGCGCCCCTCTCTCGAAAGAACAGACTTGATAACCTGTTCAGTGGTTATTAACCACTTGAGAGTTTGCAGCCACTGCTTTTACTCACTGTGCCTTTCACAGATGGGAAATATCCATTTCCATTGGGGGCAACCAGACGTGGACTCCCTGCTCACTGTGCATAGAGAGGCTCAGCTTCACCTCACTGATGATGCCCAACAAGGCTGAAACACGTGTATGGGGTTGCTGATAGTACTCTTGTTCAGAGAGGAATTGCCATAGCATTTCGGTGCTGGACTGCCCTTGTGGGCGGGACAAAGACTGATATGCAAATGGATATTTCCCATCTGTGAAGGTACAGTGAGCAAAAAGCAATGGCTGCGAACTCTCAATGTGGTTAATAACCACTGAACAGGTTATCATGCCTTGTTCTTTCGAGAGAGGGGCGCCTGCTACCTTTTTTGTATTATTAAATGGAAATGCATTTTTGACTGTGCTGCGAATACTCGATTTCAGCTCACATGCAACTTGCCTCAAATATAATAGGAAGGGAAGGGCGAGTTACCTCTGAGTATAGAGGGAAATTAAACAAACGCCACAGATTAGAACAAAAGAGCAATTGGTCTCCGATAGTATCCGTGAACTTACTTGTGTGTAGTTGGCCACTGCGTCCAAACCAATCACAAGCATCTTTGCCTGTCCATGACATCCTGAACCTAAGGTACACTATGCACAATCTTTTTCAACCATACCTACTAGCAACAAAGATTTCAGAAAATATTTGTCATTTCCTGTTTCCAAAATCCACAAGTCCCTGCACAGTTAACTGACAGATAAGCCATGTTTAAAGCCTCTATTTCCACCAAAACTCCACTCACTGCTCACCTGGTAAATGCTCAATCGACCATAAAAGAATAAAAAACGATCCACAATCTTATGTGGACTTTGATTCATACAGAGAATGTCCTGCCAAGATATGGCTTTTTCGGTGAGTACCCGCAGGACATAATATCCTTCTAGAACTGTTACATACGAGCAGCCGACTTTTTTCAAGCAAGAGTTACTATACAAGATGGCTTTCCTTGCCTTCCCAGAACTATACAGACCACATACTTTACATTTTAGAACTCTAGTTTAGACCTTGCTATTTTATCAAACTCCAATCTATGACACCAATTTTACCCAACTCCAATCTATGACACCAAGTTCACTGCAACAATCATTTACTGTATTGTTTCTTTATCCCTTCCAATATGTGTTTCGGTGATTTCAATCTATGACTTGAGTACATGAACAACCCCATAGCCAAGTGATCCTTACAACATTTTTTGATATTCTGTAGGCCGTTTGTAAGTCGGTAAGAAGAACGAAATTGAGCAAGGACAGAAGTGTCTCACTGCTGAGTGCTTAGATGAACACAATCCTCAGAGATAGCCACCTGTAGGTGGTGGAGTTTATACTAAGATGAATAGTTGTAACAAATATTTTGATGAGACGATTCAGTGAGCTGCAACACGGTTTTAATTAGATTGCAGCGGGTGTTTTCAATACACGTAATCATAAGCAAAAGATACATCAGCCGGTGTACATTTTTGAGGTTAATTAACCAGTTAGTCGGGTATAAATGCTGGATGTTTGTGGTCTCAATCAGTTGCTTCTACGTCTACTAGGGTGTCCTTGGGAAGGAAACCAGCAGACTTAGTGATGTGATAGCATATGAGTAATATGAGTAATCAGAACAATGTAAGGTTGAACAACAAAAACATATAACAATACAGAAGGTCAACACAACAGTGTTTCGGCCAGGAAGTGAGCTTAAGTGAGCTCTGGTGGGACAGCCTTCATCAGGACAAGATGATTCCAAAGACGGATGTATCTTAAGGGGTCTGTTGAGGTAAACAGACAGGGATGTTTTAGGAGTGTGCCAAAAAAGGCAAATCTAGCAGTAAAAGAGTGACATAAATCACAGAGGAGAAGAGCCGGTGCTTACCGGGTCTGGGAAGCGCAGTGGCTTGGAAGAAAACAGTGTCCAAATACACTGTTTAGAATTAACAAGGTCTTTTGATCCTGTGGACAAGACAAAAGGCATTTAGTTGTCCGTCTGTCTTAGAATAGTATCGCCAGATGGGTAGGGACTTACCTATAGGAACCCCGATGTAGGGTGTTTCATCAGGTTGGCGTCGGGTGACGCTGTGTCAATCCGCCAAGGGATGACTGTGGATAAAATGAACATAAGGTTCGGGTCAGGACATGTGTCAGGGTCTCGTGAAGGTCTAGGTGCCCGTGTGACACAGAGTGGTGAGATAGGCGTGACATGCGTTAGTGTGGAGAGGCCTGCATACAACCATGTTCTCCCATCAGTAGCAGATATGCGACAATGATGCGTGTACCTGTGCGGATTGGAGTGCTGTTGAGTGCGGGGTGCAGTGTAGCCCAATGATGTTGTGTGGACTAGGTCGTGAGAATTAAGTCAAAGACAGAACGTTTGTGCATCAACACACTTAGTTGTTGTGGGATGTGCTGTAATATACGGTATAAGGACAAATCTAATGCTAGGAGCATTAGGCCCTGGGCGTGGCAGATTCACCAGTGGTAGCCAAAATACACGAAGTGATCGCATAATGCGGCACAAAGCGGTCGCATGTGGTAACTTGTGGCACCTAAAGGCGACTAGATAGGCTCTATCACAATGTGTGTGTTTAAAAGCACAAAGGAGTGCTGTACGTGGCCATGCGTGCGGTCGGGTGAGAGCGAACATAATCGTTGGTCTAACGTGAAAAAACACGACTCACCTCGAGGTAGGAGACTGGATGTCTGCAGCGGAGTGTGTAGACGAACACGAGACCCGTGGATGGTGCACTGTCGGTTCACCGTTCGTTACTGAGAACAAGTTAGGTGGCCATTTTAAGATGTTCACTAATGGGGTGTTCGCCGGAGTGCCTGATGCACATTAACTAAAATCGAAAAATTAAATTCGAAAAATTAAATTAAAGCGGCAGCCCATGGATAGGGCCGGCACGATGTCATGAGCTATTGTAATGAATACCATAACATTCCCAGTGGCGAGCGCGTGTGAGCAGGCAAAATGTTGGGCGACTAAGACATGGGGTGCACGTAGAGAAGGTCATAGCTGGTGAAAGTTGCACACTTGTGAAGCATAATAGCACGGAAACATATACTCGTTATGCTCAGTGTCATATGCACATTCATTTTTGTTACATATGATTGGCCGTGGAGTATGTACATCAGCAAGCATTGCATTACATATTGTCGCCAGTGTCATTGGTTGGTGCATAGTCAACGCATGGTTAGTCCAACTTGGGGCTACAGAACAATATTTACATGGTGGTTTTTTAGTTCAAAGGTCAATACACATTCTTTGTGGTACACTTGGTCGGCCGCGGAGAATGTCCATCAGCAGGCTTTGTTCCAGGGCAGCTATATTACATGTTACTGCAAGTGTCTTTGGTTGGTGCATGATCATTACATACTTTGTCTAACTGGAGGGTGAGGTACAGCCTTTACGTGGTGGTCAAAAGGTGGTATAAAAGCATGGTACACAACACATGGTGTAAAAAACAGATGGTATAAAAAATTGTATAAAAAACAGAGTACAAAAAACAGAGTATAAAAAACAGATCACTCAGGGTGTTCGGTGTTAGGACAAAAGAGGGGTCATAGGAAATGCTTCCATTCCACAGTGACATTTAACCTCTTGACAGTACCTCACCCTCAAGTTGGACAAAGTATGCAATGATCATGCACCAACCAAAGACACTTGCAGTAATATGTAATATAGCTTCCCTGGAACCACGCCTGCTGATGGACATTCTCCGCGGCCGACCAAGTGTACCACAAAGAATGTGTATTGACCTTTGAACTAAAAAACCACCATGTAAATATTGTTCTGTAGCCCCAAGTTGGACTAACCATGCGTTGACTATGCACCAACCAATGACACTGGCGACAATATGTAATGCAATGCTTGCTGATGTACATACTCCACGGCCAATCATATCTAACAAAAATGAATGTGCATATGACACTGAACACAACGAGTATATGTTTCCGTGCTATTATGCTTCACAAGTGTGCAATTTTCACCAGCTATGACCTTCTCTACGTGCACCTCATGTCTTAGTCGCCCAACATTTTGCCTGCTCACACGCGCTCCGCACTGGGCATGTCATGGTATTCATTACAATAGCTCATGACATCGTGCCGGCCCTATCCATGGGCCGCCGCTTTGATTAATTTTTCGAATTTAATTTTTCGATTTTATTTAATGTGCATCAGGCACTCCCGCGAACACCCCATTAGTGAACATCTTAAAATGGCCGCCTAACTTGTTCTCAGTAACGAACGGTGAACCGACACGGTGCACCATCCACGGGTCTCGTGTTCGTCTACAGACACTCCGCTGCTGACATCCAGTCTCCTACCTCGAGGTGAGTCGTGTTTTTTCACGTTAGACCAACGATTATGATCGCTCTCACCCGACCGCACGCATGGCCACGTACAACACTCCTTTGTGCTTTTAAACACACACATTGTGATAGAGCCAATCTAGTCGCCTTTAGGTGCCACAAGTTACCACATGCAACCGCTTTGTACCGCAATATGCGATCACTTCGTGTATTTTGGCTACCACTGGTGAATCTGCCACGCCCAGGGCCTAATGCTCCTAGCATTAGATTTGTCCTTATACCGTATATTACAGCACATCCCACAACAACTAAGCGTGTTGATGCACAAACGTTCTGTCTTTGACTTAATTCTCACGACCTAGTCCACGCAACATCATTGGGTTACACTGCACCCCGCACACAACAGCACTTCAATCCGCACAGGTACACGCATCATTGTAGCATATCTGCTACTAATGGGAGAACATGGTTGTATGCAGGCCTCTCCACACTAATGCATGTCACGCCTATCTCACCACTCTGTCACACAGGCACCTAGACCATCACGAGACCCTAACACATATCCTGACCCGAACCTTTTGTTCATTTTATCCACAGTCATCCCTTGGCGGATTGACACAGCGTCACCCGACGCAACCTGATGAAACACCCTACATCGGGGTTCCTATAGGTAAGTCCCTACCCATCTGGCGATACTTACTCTATTCTAAGAGAGACAGACAACTAAATGCCTTTTGTCTTGTCCACAGGATCAAAAGACCTTGTAAATTCTAAACAGTGTATTTGGACACTGTTTTCTTCCAAGCCACTGCGCTCCCCAGACCCAGTAAGCACC
The DNA here is from genome assembly GCF_040938575.1 of Ambystoma mexicanum. NCBI lineage: Eukaryota > Metazoa > Chordata > Amphibia > Caudata > Ambystomatidae > Ambystoma > Ambystoma mexicanum. The sequence goes on along the minus strand of NC_090930.1, from coordinate 1,310,805,976 downwards.
GGCTCTTCTCCTCTGTGATGTCACTCTTTTACTGCTAGTTTTGCCTTTTTTGACACGCTCCTAAAACATCCCTGTCTGTTTGCCTCAACAGACCCCTTAAGATACCTCCGCCTTTGGAATCATCTTGTCCTGATGAAGGCCGTCCCACCAGAGCTCACTTAAGCTCACTTCCTGGTCGAAAAACACTGTTGTGTTGACCTTCTGTATTGTTATGTGTTGTTGTTGTTGTTGTTCAACCTTACATTGTTCTGATTACTCATATTACTCATATGCTATCACATCACTAAGTCTGCTGGTTTCCTTCCCAAGGACACCCTAGTAGACGTAGAAGCAACTGATTGAGACCACAAATATCCAGCATTTGTACCCGACTAACTGGTTAATTAACCTAAAAAATGTACACCGGCTGATGTAATCATAAGCAAAAGATACGTGTATTGAAAACACCCACTGCAATCTAATTAAAACCCTGTTGCAGCTCACTGAATCGTCTCATCAAAATATTTGTTACAACTATTCATCTTAGTATAAACTCCACCACCTACAGGTGGCTATCTCTGAGGATTGTGTTCATCTAAGCACTCAGCAGTGAGACACTTATGTCCTTGCTCAATTTTGTTCTTCTTACCATGTTACCCACCTGGGCAGAGTAAGGCATCAACCAGGTGCCCTTTTTGATAAATCGGCCGTTTGTAACTCGTCAAATGGTATGCTGGAAAGGGCATACTCTAGGTGTCAGCTTTGCCAATCCAGTTATCGGATCGGCTTATTCGCCAATGTTTATTACATGCCAACCATTAATGAATACCATTTAAACAATCAAATCTTGAAATTGTCCACAAAACCTTTAGCCACCTCCTAAAAAAGGCAGAACATGTTCACTAAACCTCAGATTCATTTTATCCTCGTTACAGCACATGGATCATTCTAAACAAAAGGCCCCCCCCATAGCTTAAACTCTTGCACAAGGTTAGAAAGGTTTTTCTAAACCAACACTTGTGGGATTTAGAGAGACAATTGTATGATGTTACATTTCTTTTTTAAAGACCATATAAGAAACATGAACTATGCAAACTGTACAAATGTAATCCCATGAAGAAACCAGCAGCACAATAGACCTTTTTCAATTGGCTTTTTTAAGCCTGGCAGGGAAACGGGGACTGGCTGCCTGCAGGAGGGGGCTGGAGGAGGGGGGGGGGGGGAGGGTGTGTGCGCGGGGAGGTCATGGGTATGAGATTCGTCAAAGGCAGCAGTTTCAGGCCAACTACCCAGATCATTTTACCACAGCGCAAAATATCAAGCTGTGGGTTACTAGCCACACATAAAAAAGTCACTTGCCAATGAAGAGCGGTACATGACGAGAAAGGTAATTGCATACCAAACTTCAATAACAATATACAGGTGTAGCCCTAGCACCACCTATGAAAAGTTGGAAAAGCCAACAGTTTTGGATGTTGCTATATGGTTGGAGATGTGGCCCGTCACTAACCGGGTCATATTCCTTCAGATTTATCAAATGGATATTAACCCCGGGAAGATACCTCAGTGAGTTAAATGCTGGTATACGACACAAGGACAACCTGCGCGTTACAAGTTCAGATCTTGTAAGGCCGATCTCAGTCCTTTGTCCTACCAAGGTCAAGAAAGGAACAAGTTACTTACCTGTAACTGTTGTTCTCCAGCATGGGTCTGGCGTGGATTCACATGCTCATGAATATTCCCCGTCGTCAGGCTGGGAATCCTCGGTAAAGAAAAATCAGCATCAGTTTAGTTTCTGATCTGTCTTTCGTAGTAGTAACCAATCACTGATCTCTGCGTCATACGGACCACAGCCAATGACTGCCCTCTACCTAAGCCCCGCCTCTGGCAGCCATCTTCAGATTTGGTAGCACGTGAAGTGGCAGTATGACCAAGTGAAGAGCCGCAGAGGGGTTGGCGGGAGTGTTCCCATGTGAAACCATGCCAGACCCATGCTGGAGAACAACAGTTACAGGTAAGTAACTTGTTCCTTCTCCAGCATGGGGTCTGGCATGGATTCACATGCTCATGAATATAAGAATAAACAGCAGTACACACATGCACAACCACGGGGGGTGGCAAAAGGCTCAACATTAAGCAATACCAAAAAAAAACTCAACATTAAGCATCTCTTACCTCCTCACCAGGCTCACCTTACGCGAACAGGTTGCGTAGCACTGCTTGGCCGACCCTGGACTCCTCCCTGGAATCCCGATCGACGCAGTAGAATCTCGTGAAGGTGTGCGTCGACCTCCACGTAGCAGCCCTGCAGATGTCCAGCAGGGGCACACCAGATAGGAACGCCGTAGTAGCAGCGATCGCTCTGGTCGAATGAGCTCTCGGACGGCCTGGCAGCGGTCGGTTAGCCCACCGGTGGCAGTGCATGATGCAGCCGGAGAGCCATCTGGAAATAGACTTCGAGAGAGCCTTCCCCTGATTCACCGGTCCAAAGTTCACGAACAGCTGTGATGTCCTCCGGAAACTCTTTCGTGCGGTCCAAGTAGAACTTCAGCGCTCTAGCCACATCCAGCGAGTGCAAAGTCCTCTCAGCCGGCGACGAAGGAGACGGGAAGAAAACAGGTAACACCAAGGGCTCGTTAAGATGGAAGTCCGACGGCACCTTGGGCATAAAGGAGGGGTGCGTCCTAAGCACCACCCTCGAGGCATGGAAAGTCAAGTACGGTGCTTTGCAGGATAGGGCCTGGATCTCTCCCACTCGTAGTGCGGAGGTAATGGCCACCAGGAATGCAGTCTTCCACGACAAAAACTTCATCGGTGCGGAGTGCATCGGCTCAAATGGGGGCCCCATGAGCCTGGTCAGCACCACGTTAAGTTCCCACGCCGGGGCCGGGGCCTTCACCGGCGGGAACGACCGGAACAGTCCTTTCATAAACTCTTTTACCAGTCGATGGGACCACAGGGACGTCTGTCCTGTGGTTCTGGTATATCTGGAGATCGCCGCCAGATGAATCTTAATGGAGGCATGGGCTAGCCCAGCCTTTGCCAGCGATAGCAGGTACGGCAGCACCTGAGGGGCCGTAATCCGTAGGGGGTTGATCTTCTGTGCTCGGCACCAGATAGAGAACCTCTTCCACTTATGACCGTAGCATTTGAGAGTAAAGGACGCCCTGGTCTTTGCAAGAACCTCTCTGCAATCGGCCGGTATATCGTAGCCTCCAAACTCTAGCGCTGCAGGAGCCAAGCCTGCAGGTTCAGCGACGCTGGGTCGTGGTGGAAGATGGCGCCTCCTTCTCTGGAGAGAAGGTCCGCGTCCGCCGACAGCTTGATAGGAGGGGACGTTGACAAGTCCAGAAGGTCCGGAAACCAGATCTGCCTCGGCCACGCCGGTGCGACGAGGATCATCCTGCACCGGGACCTCTTGAGCTGGCTGAGTCGAAGCAGCAACGGCAAAGGAGGGAACGCATACAGGTATAGGCCGTCCCAGGGGAACGAGAACCCATCGCCCATGCTTCTCGGCTGGGGAAACCTGCTGGCGAACCTCTTGCACTTCGAGTTCGTCGCTGTTGCGAACAGGTCGATTTAGGGTTTGCCCCATCGTCGGAAGAGTTGATCCACCTGATCCTGGCGCAGTTCCCACTCGTGACACGCGCGCAGCTCCCTGCTGAGCAAGTCGGCGATGGTGTTGCTTTCTCCTGCCAGGTGGAAGGGAACCAGGAACATCCCCTGGGCGACCGCCAAGTGCCACAGATCCTGTGCCTCCTTGGATAGGGCTGGGGATCTGGTGCCTCCCTGCTTCCTTATGTAAAACATTGTCGTGGTGTTGTCCGTGAAGATCCGCACCACCTTGCCCTTGAGCGACGGGAGGAACGATTTGAGAGCCCAGAACACGGCTCGGAGTTCCAGGACGTTGATGTGCAGGAGCCTCTCCTCCGGGGGCAAGAGGCCTCTTGCGTGGAGATCTCCGGTGTGGGCGCCCCAACCTTCCAGGGAGGCGTCCGTTGTCACTGTCTCCTGGTACGCCGGCGCCTGAAAGTCCTTGCCCGCCGTGAGGTGCGCTCGAACGCCCCACCACTGAATCGCCCGCCGGAACACCTCGTTGAGGGGGACCCTGTCTTCGAAGGTGCCCGACACCTGCATCCAACGGGCGTCGAGAAATTCTTGAAGAGGGCGCATCCGTTGTCTGCAGAGGCGCACCAGGTAGATGCAAGAGGACATCATCCCCAGGAGGGACTTGATGGACCTCACCCTGGCCACGTCCGTGGCTAGCAGGCGCTGCACTTTGCCTAGAATGGTCTTCGTCCGTTCTTCCGACGGGGCCGCCAGGCGCCTCACTGTATCGAGCTTCGCTCCCAGAAACAGGGCCACCTGCGACGGCACCAGGTGGGACTTTGGGTAGTTTATGGCGAATCCCAGGTCTGTGAGTAGCTGGACGGTCCTCACAGTGTGTTCGACGGACTCGTCCTTGAGCGGATGAGCCAGTCGTCCAGGTAGGGGTAGACGTGAATTCCCTGCAGGCGCAGCCGCGCCGCCACTGGTGCTAGGCACTTGGTAAAGACCCTGTGGGCCGACTTCAATCCGAACGGCAGTGCTCTGAATTGGTAGTGGCGTCCCTGGACGACGAACCTGAGGAACTTTCGGTGACTTCTGAGGATGGGAACATGGAAGTATGCATCCTCCAGGTCCAACGACGCTAGAAAGTCGCCTTCCTCCAGCTGTCCCAGCACGTGCTGGAGGGTGACCATCCTGAACTTTTGTGATCTGATGTATTTGTTCAAACGACGAAGGTCCAGGATGGGGCGCCAGCCGCCCGTCTTCTTCCTGATGAGGAAGTACCTTGAGTACACCCCGGAGCCCCTTCGGGACAAGCTCGATGGCGCCTTTCCTGAGCATCGCCCGTACTTCCAACAGCAGTTGCGGGACGTGATTTTCCTTCCTGGCCACAGGTGGAACGTGAGGGCACTTCTTCAGGAATTCGATAGAGTGTCCTCTTGCCAGGGTATCCAGCACCCAACGGTCGGTGGAGATGGACTTCCACACGCCAACGAAATTTGTCAGCCGGCCTCCCACCGGGGTGCTTCGGTGGGGGCCCGAGACCACGGCCGGTTCAGTCCTGTGTGGAGGTGGTGGCCTTGCCGCCCTGGCCACCTTGCCGACGGCGGCGAGGCGCTCCCTGCTTGCCGCGACCCCTGTAGGCCTCCTGAGACTAGGAGCGTGCCGCCTGGCGGTAGGACGACGAGCCACCGCTGGATCCCTTGGAGGCACCTTGTCTGCCTCCGGAGCTCCGAAAGGGCCGTCGTTGCTGAAGGGCTCCTAGGGCGCGGGCCGTCTCCGTGTCAGTTTTTATGGCTTGGAGGGATTCGTCCACCGCCTTCCCGAACAAGTTGCTGCCGTCGAACGGCATGTCCAACACCCTGGTCTGGACGTCCTGACGGAAGTCGGTCGCCCGGAGCCAACCCCGTCGTCGTAGGCAAACACCGTTGCCCAGCTGGCGGAACCCGGTGTCGGCGATATCGGTTGCCACCGTTATGGCGTGGTCCGACGCCACCTCGCCCTCTTGCAGTATTTCCAGGGCCTTGGACCTCTTGTCGTCCGGCAGGAAGTCCAATATGGGGGCCAGCTTAAACCAGAGCTCCCTGTCGTAACGGGCCACGATCGCCAGGGCGTTGGCCGCTTTTATCATCGTCGTCGCCGCCGACGAAATGACCCGCCGCCCCATGGCGTCCAACTTCCTTCCCTCGCCGTCCGGCGGGGAATTCGACGTCGAGGCTCCTGACCCCGCCGCTTTCTTCTTCGCCGCCGCCGAGACGACCGAGTCTGCCGTTGGCTGGGCCCTGAGGCACAGGGGAGCGGTTTCGAGGACCCGGTACTTCTTCTCGTACCGGTCCCGTTTGGCTGGTGCCATGGAGGGGTTTTTGAGAACCGACAGGCCCTCCTCCCAGATGTCATCGATTAGAGGCACCGCAATGACAGTCTTCCTCTTGGCCTCCCGGCGCTGATAGAGGAAACCTTCCTTTTTCTGCTCCTCCAGGCAGAGCTGGAACAATTCGGACGCCCTGGCGATCATGGCGTGAAATGAGCCAATCTCGTCGGGTGGCGAGGCCCGTGCGACGGGAGACCTGTTCCGTCGCCCTCAGAACCCGTCGTCGTGCCCAACGCGCCGTCATCTCCCGACTCGTGGGAGGATGAGGAGGGAACTGTAGGCCTTACGGGTGAGAGCGGAGGAGAGGGTTGGGTCCTCCGTCGTTTGTTCTGAGGGCTTCCCGACGGGCCAGATTGCGGGTCCTCCGGCCTGGGCCGTGGGAATCTCGTCCTTATCTCAGAGCATAAGGACTGGATCGCAGACAAAATGGCCGCCGAGCCATCCTGAGGCCTAGGTTCCGGCTGCGCCGGAAGGGAAGGCTGCTCTTCCTCGCCATCGTCGTCTTCCTCGGTTATCTCCCGAGGATCTTCCTTACGGGATCGAACCTTCTCGAATTGGACTTCGAGGTTCCTCACGGCCTCGGTCAGTCCCTCCTCCGAGGCTGACTCCGAGCTCGAGGAGGCTACCGTGCCCCCCCTCGCTTCTTCCATCATGGCGGCCACGACGATGAGCTGAAAAGAGGATTCCCTCCTTGGCGGCAGGGAAACTCTAGTCCCGGAGGCAGTCTACGCTGGCGGGGTCTCTGCCGGCTTGGCCAGAGTCGCCGCGATCGCCTCGATAGAGGCCTTTGCCTGCTGGGCAGGGGCTTTCACCACCTTCGGTGCGTCCTGGGCCTTCTCCTTCGGGGGAGGGGCGACGCCTCGCTCCCCCTCTTCCGAGATCGGACGGGGCTTCTCCTGAAGCTTACCCGGGGTCTCGGACTTCCTCTTCCCCGAACCGGAGCGCTGGCTCGTGGTTGACGGTGCCGGGGAAGGTGCGCCCTGCCTGGCGACCGAAGAGCCCGACCTTTCGGCGCTCCCGGAGCCAGCGGACTCGCGTCGCTTGGCCTGGTGTTGGGCCCCCGTCGCCGGGGCGTCCGCACAGGACTTAGCCCGCTCGGACCCTTTCTTCTTCTTCTCACCCGTTGAGCCCTTCTCCAACCAACTGGCGAGACGGGATCGACGGTCCCTCATGGTCCGCTCTGACAAGTTCTTGCAGAACTGGCAGTCCTTCTCTACATGAGTCTTGTCCCCATGAAGACAGTAGAGGCATCGCGAATGTTCGTCTTCCTTAAACACATTCTGCAGCCCGCATCCAGGGCAGCTGCGAAACAGCTTGGGTCCGGGCGACGAACTCGCATCCTGGGCCATCTCGAAGTAGGCCGCGAATCTTCTGGAATCCTCCAAGAAGTTGATTCGACGAAATCTTCACCCTTGAGGGGCATAGGAAAATCCTGCAACGGGTAGCCGTTAACGGGAGTAGAAACGGTGGAGCTTGAGGCTCGATTAACCGAAAAAATGTGAAAATTCACCTGAAAAAGCGCGAAACACGCAGTAAAAGCTCGAGAGCTAAGCACGAGGACTCCCAACACTTGAACATGCGGTAAAAATCTGAAGATGGCTGCCAGAGGCGGGGTTTAGGTAGAGGGCAGTCATTGGCTGTGGTCAGTATGACGCAGAGATCAGTGATTGGTTACTACTACGAAAGACAGATCAGAAACAAAACTGATACTGATTTTTCTTTACCGAGGATTCCCAGCCTGACGACGGGGAATATTCACGAGCATGTGAATCCATGCCAGACCCCATGCTGGAGAAACAAGTGTGCTCCTTGCACTAAGTCCCCCTTGCAGGCTACAGTCTTTCAGAGTGGGGGCTAACTGGCTTAGGTACCTGCTTCCAATGTTTTATCTCACCATCTCCGTTACACCACCATATCCCTGGAATCTTGTCCAAAGTTCCTCACTGATGGCCTACTTCTGCTTCCTTTAATATTGTCTCTACATAATTATCTTAACACGCTTACGTTGGTGGGACTATCTGATTGGGATCTTAACAAGCTGCATATGAAAGTAATCCATTGTTTACCAAAACAGCCCACACTCAATCAATGAAATGATCCAAAGCTGTAAACATGTCTCATGCTTTGAAAACATTTTACTTTCATGGTGAATATTCTGACAAATTAAATAATTATATTAAGTGTACATTGCATGCTGAGAAGGAATGCACATTTGAATTATGTCCCAAAATGTACTTTGTTTTTATGCAAAGCATGCAGCATCTGATATTTTTGTCATCCACATTCAACACCTACCTCCGCCCCTCAGTCCCACTCACACCACTGACATCCCCCCACTACCCTTTTCCCCCACACACAAAGGGAGGTGGTGGTGGTGGTGGTGGTGGGGCACCTCCCGCCCCCATTTTGTCAATTGTGAGCACTGTATCAAAAGGGGGACTCAAAATGTACGGTGATGCTAATAAGATTAAGTGCTGGTCTATCAAGCTAAGCACAAAACACAGTCAACTAAGGAACGGAGGCAGGGAACAAGTTACTTACCTGTAACTTGTTCTCCAGCATGGGTCTGGCATGGAATCACATGCTCATAAATATTCCCGATAGTTAGGCTGGGAATTCTCAGTTGAGAAAAAGAAAGCAGTATTGTTTTAAAACCTTGAATACTACCTTTTGCCTGGTTATCCAATCACTGCAGACCAGGTTATTCTGCACCCATTCAATGACAATCATCTCCATGAGTCCCGCCCCGAGCGGCCATCTTCAGATTGGAAGCATGTGAGGTGCCAGTATGAACACAGAAGAGCCACAGCGGGGAGGGAGGGTTCACATGTGACTCCATGCTGCAGAACAACAGTTATAGGTAAGTAGCTTGTTCCTTCTCCAGCATGGGGTCTGGCATGGATTCACATACTCATGGATACGATTGTACAGCAGTAGCACACGCACAACCACGGGAGCTTGCAAGGCTCAACAGAAGTACAACACTTACCCCTGGAACAGACTCACCTCAAACAAACAGTTTGCGCAGCACCGCTTGGCCGAGGCGGGACTCCTCCCTGGAATCCCTGTTAACACAGTAGAATCACGAAGATGTGCGTCAACCTCCACACAGCAGCCCTGCAAATGTCCAGCAGGAGAACACCAGGGAGAAACAGTCGTTGAAGGGATGGCTCTGGTGAAGTGGTCCCTCAGCTGGCCTGGAATGATCCCATGACTCCCATCCTGGAAGTGCACCAGTCGATTTGCTGCGAAGGAAGCACCAGCCGATGGTTGTCAACATGAACCCTCCCCCCCTCAGTTGCATCTGGGCGCCACCCACACAAAATCACATCACAGACCCTGTGAGGTTTCAATTATGGTACGAGGCCAGATTATAGAGGTTGGGACAGCTGTCGGGGGGGGGGGGGGGGAGGAGAATTCATGCCAGCGGCTCAATTAGAAGAATGTCTAAAGGCTGAGAGCCCCTTCATCTCCAAATACCTACAGTTGAAGGGAGTCCTGATGAAGCCTAGTTGGGGAAACAACTTATGCCGGGAGCTCAACCCCTTCCAGAAAGTACTGCTAGGGAAACACAAAGGGGCGAATATCCAGGCTATAATGAAATATCAGCACGGGGAAAGTGGCAGGGGAGCTGGGAATCGAACTGACCAACCAGCTGTGGGGTAAAATGTGTAGGGGGGTGAAAAGGTCCAGGTTGTCCCTTGAATACAGAATGCAAGCATTTAAACTGTTACACGGATGGCACTACTAACTTGCAAATTTATCGAAAATGTACCCTGAGGTAGATGTGCGCTGCTGGCGCTGTAGGAGGGAACAAGGTGACTATTACCACATGTGGTGGAAATGTACACTCATTCAGACAGACTGGAAAGTGGTCCTGGGATAGCTAAAAGTTTGGATGGGATACATAGGCCCATGGAGGCCAGCTTGCCTTTTGGTGTATATGAGAAGGAGGACCACGGGGGAAGGGGGTGCCACATAGTCCACACTGTACTGGTGGCGGCAAGGAACTGTGGCAAAAGATTGGAAGAGGGGGAGTGTACCCACAGAGAGGGAACGGGTTCAGAAAGCCAAGTCCAAATATGACATGGAATACCTGACTCACCTTTTGGATGAGACACAAATGGACAGAGGGAATTTGGCTGCCCCTCTTTAATAAATATGGAAGACAACCTGCCCTGGGGGATAAAGATTGAGTCAAATAGGGATTTCCCGGTTGCGACAATGTAATAAGAGTTTTGTTGGACTGCATACAGGGGGGGGAGGAGGGTAATCACAGAATCTTTATGTTGTAAATGTTGGTGACATTGTTGATGCTTTGAAAAAATGACAACACTTGATTTTCAACAAAAATAAAAACGTTGAAAGGATCCAAGTTAAGAGACTTCGCTAAACAGCATCTTTCCTTTTCCGAATTCATGACCAGTATGATGGATATTTTACACGGCCACAAAAATCATTTCAATTAAATGCATTTCCTATTAAAAAATGTCTGTGCTAAAAATCGACAAAACACATCACCATCCACAAATCAAATGCATATTGAAACATATTGAAAGATTAACCTTAAAGTGAATTGCATGTGTACAAAATGTTGCACTGTTCAGTATTTTCAGTAGGAACTTACTATTAATGTTCACACTTGCAACTTTAGTCTGAGCTTAATTCTGAAACAGTTTGTGGTACTAGATCTTATTTTTATAACAATGGCGTTTCACACAAACTGCTCACCAGTATGGTAATGCTATATTCAAACCATTAAACCAGAAACGAACGAACATAAGAACAATCATAAAGGATATCATCACATTTCTGTTGATATTTAGATAGCAAATGGCTGCAGGAAAAAGAAAACCAAACAATTAGCATCTTGAACAATGTGTCAAAACTTCAAACACCACAAGATCAGTTTAATAACTTTTGCACCGATCGCCATTTGTCTCCTTTGTTCCAGACCAACGGTATGTCAACTGTGGACTCGTAGTTTACCAAAATATTAACTGCAGAGCAAAGAATTATAGCATGCTTTGACTGAGGCAGCAAATAGATTTGGCCTTTGTATACAGAAAATGTTTTCTGCACATTCACACATGGGTAAACGTAGGCTGAGGGAGGATACCTAGAGGGGGCTGGTGGAGGGTGTGCGACAGGGGCACTACAGTAAGGGGTTAAAGGATAGAAGGAACAGAGTTGAAGTTTGGTAAGTAGGCATTTTTAATATTAGTACCCGGCAAAGGGGGCACGGGGGTTAGCATCTCAGCCAATGAGGAGGCTCGGAACGGCAGCATTACCAGCGGTAAACCCACCACTCCGAGCAGCCACACAGCTGGAGGTCGCCATCTTCCCCCGGGTTATGAGGCAAGAAGTGTCCGTCTTCCCCCCCCCCCTCTTACCCATCCACGGAATTCCCTCCCAGCCCCCCATCTGCCCCCCATTGAAGTCAATTTCAGGAGCAGGCGCGCTGGGAACACTTCTGTCCCAAGCACGTCTGCACCCGATCTGCGACATGCCATCATGGAAAGGAAGAGGGGACAACAGGTCCCTTCTCTCCTTTCCATGGCAGCCATTTTATTTTTTTACTTTCTTAATGGGCGCAATGGAAGAGAAGGGACTACATGTAGTCCCTTCAGCTGTTTGCTATGGCGGAAATTTCTTTTGTTTACATTTTTTCAATGGCTGCCATGGAAAGGGAAAATGGACCTGGTTTTCCCTTCCGCAGTGGCCATTTTTGTAGCTTTTTTTTCTGTCCAGAAACGCTGGAGCATTTCAGAACAGAAACAAAATACTTTTATTACCACAGTCTTTATGGGCCGGGGTACTAATAGCAATAGGCCCCTCGCATCGGGGGGCATTACCACTTCAGGTAATGCCCAGGGACCTTGTAACTATGGGCCCCGGGGCATTACCCGAAGTGGTACTACACCCCCTGCGAGGGGCCTATTGCTTAGTTATTGATTTGGGTTGATTTTCCTAACAAATAAATACAATTGAAATGCTGTGCTGTCGGAGATCCATGAGCCATTTGTCGTTCTGAGGGCATAAAAAGGCTAATTGTGAAAAATATATTAAGATTTAATAATACAAGCAAATACAATACTACATCAACTCTGGTAGAGCTGGGGCCGAATTGGTTACATTTCGGAAATTCCTCACTCAAAACGTGCATCGTTCTGAGGACGGTGATCAATCGATTACCATTCAATTGCATACTAGTTAATGGGGAGATTTCATGAAAAGCAGGACTTGAAATGCTCTGCTCTGGCAGAATCAGTCCCCTCAGGAAGATAATAAATGGGCAATATTAAAATGCAGAACATTTGTAAGAGGATGTACTGCTAAATAGCAGTCAGGTGCCCCTTGTTCAACTTTTTATTTTTTTAAAGGCAATAACTGGAGTACAATTAATCGGGTGGTTAATATTAAGTAGGTCAACTTAACATTGAGCGGGGGTGGCTTAGTCTGAGCTGGAGGGGGAATCAGTCACGTGTGCAGGACTAAAAGTCAATGCAAGCCATTAGGAAAAACATTTAAAATATTCTGCACAAAATAAATTCAAGAAACGCTACAATAAATCTTGGTTCTAACATCGCAAAAAAGTGATCACCTAATGCTTAAGGGACTGCTTCTTCATGCCTCCACAAAGACATAACAAATACAAGCAATTACTTAGTAGCATAACCACCCATGACGAGCATTAAACAAATGCATAGTCAAACTAGCACAAAAACAAGATGTACTTACTCAGTCTCGATTATCTTTTGCTTCAGGGCAATTAATGCACCGACATACTCATTTAGGTTCTGAAAGGCAGTTATAAACAGATTATCAATAAAATGTTTGCTAGATATTAATTGCAAGAAAGAATAAAACAAAGCAGTACGCGGATAAAGAAATATGGGTTTATTTAATTTATTCAATGCATGTGGTATGTTTCAGAGCAGGACTCACAGCGAACGTTCATTGATCATACTTGACATAATATAAAACAACCGGAGATTAAACCTCATTCACACAGGGGGGTGGGAGGTGTGGCTGCTGTAGCACGATTGGTGGAGAGTGTGTGGTGTGTGTGGGTGTGTGTGTGTATAGAGTTCACCGACGTAGAAACAACAGTAAATGGCGAGAGCTTGCTGTGTAACGAGCTGAGAGGAGTTACAAAGGCGGCGGGCACAACCTGCAAAGAAAGAAGACGAATAGCTGCAGGGTCGGCGGAGATATTGCTCCCGAGGCTCGGCGGGCTCACGCAAGGAGTGTCTGTGTAGCGGGCTGCCGAGGCAGGAGAGACTTCCTGACAGGGACAAATCAGATGGCTGCTGTCCAAGGTGGAGCCCAACAAACGAGAAGATTAGGTGATGGGAACGCATGCATGTAGGCGAACCATCGGCTAGACCACTGCCTGGTCCCCCGAAATCCACAATGGGCTGTACCAACGCCCGCTGCGTCCCTTCACACCGGTGCGAGGAAGAGGTCTGCCGAGCGGTGCCGACCCCGGTCATCACCAGAGGCTATGGTTCACACAAGATCTTGGCAGTGTTGAGATGAAGTGAGAAGACTTGAAGGCGAGGTCGCAACGGAACAATGATCGCATCAGAGATGCCGGAAGAACGCCTGAAGGGCCCCATGGAGACAGCGGTGGAGTTACTGAAAGATCTGTTGTGGGACCCTGGTTGATCGCAAATATTTGTAGTGGAGCGCGCGCACAGAGCACTGTCAGCAAAACCTAAACCGGGTGTGTTCCCCCGGGCAATAATCTCATAACAGCACGCCTAATGAACTAGAGAGACAGATTTGGTTTTGAAAGACGCGAGAGACAAACAAGAGTTGAGAATGGGGTCCAGTGTGGTTCGCATTTTCCCAGACTATACGTGGACGGTACAGCAGGAGACGCGCACATTTGTTGGGGTAAAAAAGCTACTCAGAGCGTAAAATACCCTACGCTATGCTATACCCGGCAAGGCTGCACATACAATTCAAGAACAAGACTTACTTTAATCACATTCCTAGAGGAAGCAGCATCAATTGTGGATGCTAATATTCCCCTAGCGGAGAAGCAGACATCGGAGGATACCTAGCATTTGAAAGGGTTGTGTAGTGCACCTGTAATTGTACTTAATGCGTGGAATGTTTCTGACATGCACCAGTAATAATGTAGCTTATAATGTGTTCTTGGCAACGTTTGTTAAAATTTAAGTTATGGTTCAAGCCCAGCTATGGTTAAAATATTACATGAGCTGGAATCTCAAGTCCCCACGGTAGCAGTCGCCCCCATGCAAGTGCATATTTTTGTTGGTCTGGGTGGGAGGGGGGTTTAGGAGGGGGGGGTAAGGGTATCGGGTGGAACATAGTCGCAGTTCGGGGTACTATGGGGCAGGGGTTATGGGGGGAGTTAGGGTGACATTGTTAAAAAAAAAATGCACAAGCTGAGCATGGTAAATTATGGTACAGTTGAGAGATGGCACACACTAGCAGGGAATGCTAGAATGCATATGAGGATGATGGCTAGAAGCGGGCGGACTGATGTGAAGCTGCTGCGTTGCAGTGAGGGGCTTGGGTAACTCCATGAAGTTGTGTAACGTGATGGCATAAGTTAGACAGGGGACCAAGGTTCTGTTTCTGCAAGAAACACATTTGCTTGAACACCAGGCACGCAAGGTTTCCCCAGGTTGGGGGTGGGGGGGGGCACAGCCCTATTAATAAAGTTACTCACCGCAGTGACTACCTTACTCCTAGTCCATAGTGCCCTTTTCTTCATACTTGTGGGACATTCTGTCATTCGGGACAGGACCGTAACACTTTTGTAAAAAGCATCAAAAATAAAAATTTAAATTTTTGTCCTTTTATTTTTACGTGGGGTACCGCACATAGCTGTAACCACGCCCTCCTGAGCTCTGCCCCATGCATCGCCCTTCAGTCCTTTTCTATCGCCAGGTCCGAGACCATTTAAGCAATAATAGAGGATACTTTTTAGAGGGGACGGCGGGCGGGCGTATGGAGGAAAGGGGACTTGTTATACTCCTACGTCCCGTCCCCTTTCCTCCATACTTGTCGGAGATTCCCAAGCACACACCACAGAGTTCGGGTGGAGTGAAAAAAAAATAATAATAAATAACTGACTGGAATAACTCAGTAAGGACAGTCTGACCAAACTGGGCATCAGCCCTGGTACTCAATTCCAAGCAATAATGCTTGCATAAAGCTGATGGGGAAGCCCATGTAGCCACCTTGGAGATGGTTTCCCCAAGGAACATACTTTGGAAGGCAATAGCAGCCGCTTTGCCACATACAAGAGGAGCATGAATGCCCGTGGGGGCTGAATTCCTTGGTATAGGCTTCTGAAATGCAGGAGGCAATCCATCGGGGAGATAGTTGCCTTGGAAGCTGGTTTTCCCTTGGGGTCCCTGAAGGTGACAAAGGGTGGAGAGGAGCCCTCGAGTCCACCTGTTCTGTCGAGATAAAACTTCAGGGCTCGTCTGACGTCCAAGCTGTGCAAGACTCTCAGCATCAGATGCCGGGTTAGGAAAAAAAGACAGGTAAGGAAATTGATTGGTTCAAATGAAAAATCGGTAAACCACCTTAGGCAGGAAAAAGGGTGAGCGCGGAGCGCAACCTTATCCTTCTGGAAAGTGAGGAACGGATGTTGCACAGAAAGAGCTTGAAGCTCACTTACACGCCTCGCCGATGTCACTGCGATCAGAAAAGCGACCTTCCAGAAAGGTATTTGAGATCGTTAGTGGCCATAGGTTCGAATGGTTTATGGCATAACGCAGTGAGGACCATCGTCAAATACCATTTGGGATGAGGAGTGCGCACCGGCAGAAAAAGATGTGCGGAAAAAGGTGCAGAAGACCTGCAAAATGCCTTTTAATGACCGGATTCGTCAAGGAAAAGCTGTCAGTGGACAGGTAGGCCGCAAACACAGATAAGTATGACTGCAAGACAAGACTTGAATGCCCGAAGCTGCGAGGCGAGACACGAATAGGACAGTGTCAACCGTAGCGTGCCTCGGATCAAGCCGTTTAGCTAAGCACCAGTGGCAAAAACAGGCATTTTATCCAGTATGGAGGCCTCATAGAAGGTTTGCTGACTGCTTGGATAATGCACATGTTGTCTTTGGACAAATTAAACTGCGCTAAAGATCTGCATTCAGGCACAAGGCCCCCAAGATGAATGATTGTGGGGAGGGGTGCCGCATCTGATGGTCACACTGGTGAAGCAGGTCAGGAATCAACAGCAATCTGATTTGGAGGAAGAAAAGACGGATGCTGAAGTTTCCGAAAAACAGAATCTGGTTGGCCAATAAGGAGCTATGAGGAGGAGAGTGCAGTTCGATGCATTCCTAAGTTTGCAGAGTGACCGATGAATCAAAGGCAGTGGAAGAAAAACATAAGCCTTCATTTTGTGCCATGGAATGTCGAGAGCGTCTCCCTGCGAGGACACCCCGAGACCGTCTCTGGATGCATAAAGAGGAAGTTTCCGGTTTGTAAACACTGCAAAGATGTCCACTTCTGTAGTGCCCTATTGGCGAAAAATGGTGGAGAGAACATCTGTGTTCAATTCCCACTCGTAACTGGCTGCTGACTGGCGGCTGAGTGAGTCTGCAGTTACATTGATGTGACCCGGAATGTGTACAGCCAGGAGCCAAATCTGGATCGCCCATTCCCAAATCTGTATGGCTAGGTCCACAAGGAGAGGTGACTTGGTGCCACCTTGCTTGCTGATGTAAAACATCGCCACAGAATTGTCCATGCGAATACGGACTACCTTGTTTGTGATGGACTGTTGAAAAGCTTTGAGCGCCAGAAAAGCAGCCAGGAGTTCCAGATACTTAATCTGAAACTGCCTGTCCTGATTGGTGAAGGGAGGAGTCTGTGGAAACCATCACTTGTGGGCAGAGCTCCTGGAAGGAGGCCCCCACTGAAAGGTTGTCGGTCGAAGACCACCATAGTAGATCAGCCACCATGAACTGGGATTATCTTGGAATCCGGGTCCAAAGCCTGAGACCAAGAGCTCTGAAGAGCCAGTGGAGTATGCCTCATCTTCAGACATGCAAGAGGAAGGGCTAGCATGCGAGAAGCCATGAGGCCCAGAAGTCTCTGGAACCAAGCCACCATGTGCGAAGACTGGAGGAAGAGCTGACACATGGCTGATAGGTCTGCAATCCTGTACGTCATTAGAAACACCCTTGGTACTGACCATATTCCAACGGAAACCGAGGAAAATCAGGTCTTGAGACCCTCAAGGAAGATTTCCACCAGTTCACAGACAGCCCAAGGTGGAACAGGAGCTGGAGGAGAGACTAGAGATTGATCAATGCCATTTGTGGACAAGGACGGTGTAGGAGCCAATAGTCCAAATATGGGTATACATGAACGCCCTGCAGCCTGAGGAAAGCTGCGATGACTGACGTCTTCGTAAAGACACGCAGCGCCGAGCTAAGACCAAAGGGGAGTACGCAGAACTGGATATGTTCCTCTCCCAGGGAGAACCGCAGGTATTTCCGATGCAGCCTCCATATCAGGATGTACATGCATGCGTCCTGAAGGTCCACCACACGGAGCCAATCGCCCTTCCGAAGAGAGTTTATTTGGCAAGGCATGATCATCTTGAATTCAACTGGAAAAGATTGAGGATAGTGCGCAGGCCAGCCCGGTTGGGTTTGGGCACTGAACAGACGGGAGTAGAAGCCCTACCCTTGCTCTCTGTGGGGAACAGACTCTGCCGCTCTGAGGTCTAGAAGTTTCTGTACCTCGGCTCTGAGGGAGGGTGACCCGATCTGCTGTAAGGGGGGGGGGTTGGAGGGGCAAGCAAAAGTCCACCTGAGCGATGGACAAAACCCACCAGTCTTCGGTAATGGTCTGCCACACCTCCAGATGAGACGAGATTCATCCTCCCACTGGAGTCTCGTGCGACCGACCACTTATATCATTTGGATGACTTGTCAGCAGGAAGACTACCTGTCCCTGGAGAGGAGGCTTATGGGTGAGAGAAAAACCGGCCACCTTGACGTTGTTGCTTTCGACGGGGCCCATCAACCGGAGCTTCAGTACGGCGTGCACGGCGATCCTAAAACCCCCTGAATCCAGAGACGGACCGAGTCTAGGACCCTGACCTCCGTGTATAAGGGGCCTTAGCTGGAGCTTTCGCCAGGACCGATAAATATTTGGCGGTTTGGGTACTCTTTTGTCTTTGTGAGTTCCTCGTCTGTAAAAGAATTAAATAATTCCTTGCCAACAAAAGGAAGGTCCAGTACTTTGTCTTGCACTTCCTTCGAGAGGCTTCGTAGCATAGGACCATAAGGCCTCGAGCTGAGATACCTACATGGTGTGCCGCAGCTTCCCGTAGATCTTGTGCCAACACTCTGGCGTCCGACAAACCGGCTTTAAAGTCGTCTAGCCTATCCGCAGGAATACACTCCTGTAAATCGGCTAGCTCTTTCCACAGCCTCAGATTGGCTGCCGCCAGGATGAGCTCGGTGTTCGCTTGACAAAGTTGGAACGCCGAATTGGTGAAGATCGGTGAAGACTTTCTTGCCCAAAGCGTCCAGGAGCTTATCCTCTTTGGAAAGGATTTGGGCACAGCCGTTGAAGATGCAGAGGCCGGCTTGGACTGGAGGGTGGCCGCTGCCACCACCATTGAGGAAGGGATAAGGCTATCTCAGAGGCGTGAAGCTTGAGGCACAGTCTGGTATGGTGTTTATCCCAGACCTTACAGGCCTTAGCCAAGACGTCCTTCTGGAGGAACAGGCCGGTGCACTCCTGAGGTGACAGGGTACCTCACCGACAAGACCTTCAAAGGGGATCTCTCGGTTCTTTCGGTGCCGACTTTAGCCCCAAGAAGAGGAACCTCAGGTTTTAACCTGGGATGTATAGCTCCCTGAAGAGGGCCTCGAGCTGTGACAGTATGAAAAGCTCCAGAAAAGGAGACCTCAGGGCATACCCCGGTAAAAGTGTGGAAATGGAGACCTTAGGGCAAACGCCGGTATCCAGAGCCACAGAAGAACTGGGCTGAATCTTACCTTAGCACCCAAATGGTGAAACTTGTTTGTTTGTTTATTTGGTATTGCGCGCCAAACCCATTAGGTAGCCGGGCGCAGTAGAGGTCAAGACAACTTAAGCTTAGTTACAGAATGTGTACAGAGAAGCATATAATATACAAAACAGTTGGAACATAGGTGCTGCCGGGATAGTTTCAGTGGCAGATGGAAGGAATCACAGTAAACGGCATGCAGCAGAGACAGGAGTGTAAGGTACCGACAAGGTAATCTAACAGTCATTCGTTCGTAGCCATTTACCAGCCTTGGAACGGTGTCTGGTTTTGGCAGGTCCGCTGCAGGAACCCTTGCAGAACACTTGGTGCGCCTATTAGGCCTTTGAGGCACCGCAGGGGAAACCCTGGTGACAGAGCTACGCAAGCTCCTTCCAGACCTGGAAGACCCCGGGAAGGAGTCCCCTGGCCGGGGCACCCTAAAAAGTAAAGAACTTTCCGGGCGCTTCTTCTTTTCGCCGATGGAAAGCTAGAAATAAGGGGGAGAAACGTGCGGAACACTTCCTCCCACCGAAGATGACATTGAAGTGCCCGGACGGAGAGGGAGTCGCAGTAGAAGCACGAATCCCAGTGATGCTCTGGGCCTAGACACTCAAGAAAAGAGTGGGGATCCGCGCTCGCGAAGCGACGTTAGCATGAAGTACAGGACACAAATCCGCATAGATGGAGAACCCGTGGAACCGGAGCAGGAAGAAAGGCCAAAAGGGAATAAAAATACAAATTCCCAATGATGCTAGTGCATCCAGCCCAGACTGTGCGGAGAAAAGGACTGAAGGTCGATGCGGAGCTCAGGAGGGTGGGGACCGCCACATGCGGTATCTCGTTTAAAAATAAAAATTACACACCGTCACCCCCTTCTCTTTGCGCCAACTATGGAACCCTTCGCCCAGAGAATCAGACGGAACGAGCTCATTAGAGGCCCTCAAGTAGGGCCATACCAACACAAGATTGCGTTGTACGCCGATGACGTACTTCTGTCGCTCGCAGATCCCATCATATCGGCAGAACAAGCCCTGGACGAATTGGCAAACTTTGTGAAGGTCACAGGCTTTGTAGTTAACTTCGCTAAATCGGTGGCCCTGGGCGTCGGCCCCCAGCGGGAGGAGCAAGAAGCCATGTCTAGGCTGTGCCCAATTGCTTGGAAGGAACGATCTATTCCCTATTTGGGAGTCCACATCACGGCGGTCCCGTGAGACACATACCAGGCCAACTTCCCCAGTCTGTTCCGGGAACTGGAGGGGGACCTAAAACGCTGGGCCACTCAGGAAATTTCGCTAATGGGCCGGATCACGGCTGCCAAGATGAACATACTCCCAAGATTCCTCTACGCGTGCTCCTCCCTTGCAGTGGCGATCCCGAACTCAGCACTCCAGGAGCTGCAGAGGAAAATGTTGAAGTCCATATGGAAAGTCAGAAAAGCCAGAATCTCCCATAAAACGCTTACTGGCAGCTCCAGACTAGGGGGAACGGGGGTCCCCGACCTGCGGGCTCATAGGGCAGCAGCACAGCTGGCTCACGTTCGGGCCCGGCAGATAATCTCAGACCGCCCTAGATGGGTAGAACCGAGCAAGCGCAGCTTCCGCTCCCCCTCAGATTCCTCCCAGACATTCAGCCTGCCCGGAGAGAGCACTGGCCCAACCTCCTACTGACCACCAAGCACACCCTAACCTCCTGGGACTGGGCTCTGAAACAAAAAGGGAATCCCGAGAGGCCAAAACCCTGGAGCAACTATACGTGGGGAACACCCCCCGCACCTTTGAACAATGCAAAGCCGAGTTCCGGCTCTAGGAAGAGGACAGGTTTACCTATTGCCAACTCTGCCACTGGTGCTCACAGCCCCAGACCCTCCAGGCCGCCCTAGAACTGACGCTAAAGGACCTCCCAGCCCGGGGCAGGATCTCCTCCCTATATAGATGCTTCCTAGGGGACTTCCTAATCTCCAGAATCTGTTGCATGGCCCAATGGGAGGCCGATCTGGGCCACCCGATTAACGACCAGACCTGGGTGGACATCTGGACACGCACCCACGCCACAGAGGGCACTGCTGTGTCCTTAGATATGCAGAAAGCATTCTATACAGTGTATTGGCCTTTTTTGTTTAGGGTTCTGCATAATTATGGGTTTGGTCCAAATTTTATAAGTGGGAGCAAATTCTATATACAAAACTGTATGTTAAGGTGTGCCTAAATGGGGTGCCCTCAGCAATATTAACGCTAGCGGGGGCACCAGGCAAGGATGTCCGCTTTCACCTTTGCTGTTCGCACTAGTGATAGAACCCCTGGGCGATCTCATAAGGGCTCAACACTCCTACGCCGGTATTAACATCGCTGGCCAGATAGAATTAATAACGCTATACGCAGACGATATCATGATGTATGTAAGGAATCCAGGGAAATATCTACAGAGGATATTGGCTGCAGTTGAAAATACTCTGGTCTCTGTTTGAACAGCAATAAGTCAGAGATTTTCCCATTGACGGACAATATGCTATCTTGGAGTCGAGATTGCTCGATTGGCGATCCGTGTGCGCTCCCTCAATTATGAGCCTGTGGTCAATGCAATGATGCGCTAAACTGGAACGGAGGAATATGCTTCCCATTTCATTGATGGGATGAGTGGCGCTCATAAAGATGATTATTTTGCCCAAGCTATTCTATCTCTTCAGCAATCAACTGGTGTGGCCCGGCAGAGCCTTTTTTACCAAAATAACTGGAGCATGCTACGCATTTGTATGGAAGGGGCAGGTGAGGGTGAATTGGAAGCACCTCACGCTACCGTATGAGCATGGGGGGCTGGCAGCCCCTGACTGAGCTATATTTTCTGGCTGCACAGGCATACTATGCGGTAAACTGGTTGGTGGGTCAACCACAAACGTATGTGGAATTGGAAAGGCAGGTGCAGGAACAGGCAACCTTGCTACATGGGGTGGCTGTAGGAAAGCAAGGGAACGGGAACCAGTTGGATCCTGTGGTTGTCACTCAGCAAGCGTGGTTGAGGTTAGTCATCCACCCCAAGAAAACTATATTGTACAATCCATATATGCCAATTTGGAGCACGCCCTCCCTGGACCCTTAAAGGGATGCAATGCTGGCAGCACACTGGGGTGGGTATATTGAACTTGTGTGACTTTTCTTAAGTCCATTCGACCCGGTTTGCACATGGATGCGCATTCTGAATCCACCAGAGTCTTAACTGTTTCCACCCTCTGCGTCTCGCCATCCCAATACCGCCTTGCAGCTAAAAACTGAGGACCTAGCCCATCTTGCGACACTCACATCCAGCTCTACAGCCATCAGGATCATTCTGTAAATAACATGTATGTCATGCATCACAAATAAGTCGCCCACCCTCTGTTCATGATTGATGGCCCTCGTACATGCTTTACTATGGACTGCCCTCTGAAACTGACACAAATTAGTTGCGCTGAACGGGCCTGCTGCTGCCCACCGTTCACTGTGAAATAATCCTAGCCAACTGTAAACCACTGCGATCATTTTGCACTAGCCTGCTGCCGTTCCTCAGCAACCTTAGCACTCAAGATGATACTCTATGTACCCCAAGGCACCTGTAACTATCTGAACTTTCTACCATTATTTACATACATAGCCCATTTGTGCCCTGCCAATTGATTATTGCATTTAGCCCATTTGTGCCCTGCCAATTGATTATTGCATTTAGCCCATTTGTGCCCTGCCAATTGATTATTGCATTTAGCCCATATGTGCCCTGCCATTTGACTGTTGCATTTAGCCCATACTTGCCCTGCCACTTGATTATTGCATTTAGCCCATACGTGCCCTGCCATTTGATTGTGCCATTGAGCCCAGCAACTGACTACTGCATCTAGCCCACACGTGCACCTGAGCACATATGCCCAACGACCTATCCTATATGTGACCCACCACGTCACTCCTGACCCAAAGTGACCCAGTCTGCTGTATTTAGATTAGCATCCAGGGTACTCACCCTCTGCACATACGCCTCAGTGCTGACAAAAGACAAGTATATACCTCCCTAATAGTGATACACCATGAGCATCATAACACTTTGTCTTTGGTCTATCACCTACCTACTATTCCTAACCTGCCTTACTTCCAGTACTATCCTCCACCTCACTACCAAGACTCTCCAACTAAACTCTACCCATATAGCCACCGTCCTCTGCACCACTATGGAGCAAGTCAATCTCACTAATGGTCCCAGGACTGGATCTACTAGCGAACCACTAAGCTTACATGTCATCCACCCACCAGAAACTCCAGACGTAGAGCCAGACTCACGAGACTACACGAGCGGTTGACCAGATCCCTCCCCGTCACTAACAAAAGAACCATTACACAACATACCAGTACCAGTTGCACAACTAGGTCATCGCCAACCTCCTCTATCAAAATCAAACAAACTAAAACCACCACTGCAGCCCTTCCACTTAAAGGCGGATTTATAAATACCAGATCCCTAGCGGCGCACGCTACTGTCATCTGTGAACTCATACCATCTAATGAGTTGGACTTCCTCGCCATTACAGAGACCTGGTTGCATGAGTCAGCCGGAGCCCTATTATCTCTAGCCATCCAAGACGGCTAAACGATTCTGAGACGAGATAGAAATAATAATAATATTCGAGGTGGTGGCATTGCCATCACTGCCAAAATCAGCCTACACATGAGAACTACCTCCATTCCAGACAAACTCCTGCAAAGTGTGCTCGATCAAACTCACACTTCACAACTCCCAGACCCTGACTATCTACCTTATTTATAGGCCCCCCGGTACCGTGGGCACATTTGAAGAAGACATTCATTGTCTACTATCTACCAATCTCAAAACCTCCACTCACCTACTTATTCTTGGAGACTTTAATCTAGGTTACAATGACCCTTCAGACAAACCGGCCGTCAATGAGGCCAATACCCTCACTGAACTAGGACTTACCCAAAAAATTGTTGAACCCACCCATAATAGAGGGTGAACCCTCGACTGGTTAGCAGCCGATAACTGTTCCTCCTCCACAACCTCCATCTCCCCACAACTATGGACAGACCATTACTTGATAGCCTATGACTTATTTACCAATAGGCCAATCCCTCCTGCAGCCAATATGGCACCTTCATGCCCTACCAGGAACAAAAAAAGTATCACCAAGGATAAAGTAATTCCTGCAATTCTACCCATCCTAAACCAACTCGAACATCTAGACCCAAAGATGCTTGTAGAAGAGTATAACAAAATTATACAAATCTCTCTTGACGTCGTCACCCCTCTAAAACTTAGACCAAGTAAACCCAAAGCCCCCCCCTCAATAAATGGTTCACCCCTGAACTGAAAGATCTCCGTCAACTCAAAAGAAGGTCCGAATCCACCTGGAGACTTACCCCATCAAATGACCATAAAAACAAACTCACAGAAATCTCATCACAATACAAGAAGGAAATTATCTTGGCCAAACGCAACTCATAAAAACGTATCTCCTCTGCGAACTCAAGCATGAGGGAGCTGTTTGCTATCTTAAAGGAACTAGAGTCACCTACTCCCAACCTAGATACATGTACAAAAGACAAAGTATGGTGCACAGAGATACAACAAGCTCTAGCCAACAAAGTTACCATGCTCCAAAAATAAATAGCGGCTAAGAAAGCAGCCCTTAATCAACCGCCTTAACCAACACCAACCCTTCCTCTATGGAGCATAACACCACTACCCAATTTAGATTTGCAAAAACATCTATCCGAGAGGTAGAGAAAGTCATCCTCTCTCTTAAGCCTTCCAATTGCCAAGGTGATTTGTGCACCGCACAACTTATAAAAGATGCTGCGAGAGAACTCTTCCTCCTTCATAACTAAACTTGTAAATGCCTCTTTCACCTCAGGCACTGTGCCGGCCAACTTGAAACAATCTTGGGTACTGCCATTGCTAAAAAAACAATTAGACCCCCTCATTCCTACCAACTACCGCCCCATCACGACAGTCCCCTTTCTGTAAAAAATTCTGGACAAGATCGCATACACACAAATCCAACAATTCCTAGAATACCACAAGCTCTTAGGAGTAAGACAGTCTGGATTCCGCCCGCAACATGGGAACGAGACCGCTCTCATTGATCTGAAAGCTCAAATTGATGAGCTAAGAGACAATGGTCAAATAGCCCTCCTCTTACTCTTGGATCTCTCAGCAGCATTCGACCTTGTAGATCACAAAGTCCTTTGTAACCACCTTAACGTACGTGATACTGCATTTAGCCCACTACTGTCTCCCCTTAATGTTACCAGTATCAGTTATTGCCTCCTACTTTGGGGCCGAGTTACCATTCTGGTCATTGTTACTGCGCGTTACCATAGTGCCTGTGTTACTGTGACCTGTGTCGGATTTGCTCCAGCCTTTCGAGGGCCAATATCATACTTAGTATGAACATTACACTTTGACTACATTGAGCCCCTCTTGCCTTCCACTAAAGCAGAAGTATGTCCTGCTCCAGGGATCTCCTGCTGCACATATTTCATTATTCCTACCTTGTGCCATGCATGCTATCTAATCTTGGCCTGTTATTGCTCTTACACCTATCCCTCACAGATAGATTGTCCACCTTCTTATTACCTATCCATTTCACCAGCATTACTACACCTACTGTCACACCAGCATACCTTGCTCACTACCTGCCACTGCACTTACCCAAATACACCATGGGTTGTCTCCTGCCAGTAGACAATGTGCACAATCAGAATGATCCCCCCCCTCTAACCAGTACCTAACTGCCCCTGCTCTCCGGTTAGAACATTTCGCTAAGAAACCCACACCTAATCAACCGTGTGCCACCTCTATGAGAAATAAGAAATTAGGATCCAGGCTCTGTCATGTGAAGAAACGCTATTATGCTCACACCCCTCCGCCCAAACCATCCCCACCATGTCTAAGCCGCCATGCCATATGTACTATCGCCACTAGCAATAACCTTACTAGTGTAACCACTGCAGCCAAACATACTCAAATCAAAGGCGCACTCATTAACGCTAGATCGATCACAGCCCATGCTCTAGACATTGCTGATCTGATCACAACTCAAGAGCTTGATTTCATTGCCATTTCGGAGACATGGTTACATGAAGCTTCTGGCCTCACGCTATCGCTTGCCATTCCTCCAGACTTCAGCATTACGCGATGCAATCGCAACACTTCCCAATCTAGAGGGGGTGGAGTTGCCTTTATTCACAAAAACTCGCTCAGTATTAAAGTGATACCCAATGTCATCTTGAAATCAGCAGAGCTAATCTCAGTCACACTACCCCTAACACCCAACCATACAGCCACCATACACCTGGTCTATAAGCCACCTGGCCCAGCCACTTCCTTTGTTGATGACATCTCTAACTTACTACTCGACAAAACCAAAACCAACTCGCAAATCATTCTCCTAGGAGACCTCAATCTGGGATTCCGTGACCCAAATGACCCTACTGCCTCTGACTTGGCCAATACTCTAACCGACATTGGACTTCCTCAGCATATCCTCGAACCCACCCACATCAAAGGCAGGACACTTGATTGGCTTGCAGATTCTAATTGCAACATCAATGTTATATCCAACTCACTGTGCCTTTGGTCCGACCACCATATAATCACCTTTACCATTGAATCTGCCACACGCTCCACATCCACGCTGGCGCCGGCCATCCCCACTAGAAACAAAAAAGACATAACGAAAGAGAAACTACTCCCCCTCTTAATCCCTTTCCTAAACAAGGTCACATACTCATGCTCCGATCCTACCATCCTTGCTGATACCTACAATCAAGCTATGCACTCTGCCTCAAACTCCATTGCCCCCATTAAACTGAGAAAGCCTAAACAACGCGCGCACCACAACACCTGGGTTACACCGTAGCTAAGAGTGCTCCGCAAAACGAAACGTCGCGCGGAAAACCATTGGAGAAGCCATCAATCAGATGCCCATAAGGATGGATTGATCCTAGCCACCCTTAACTATGAAGAAGCCATCTACCTTGCCCCAAAAAAAAAAAAATACAAAAAAAAAAAATGAGTCCTTCAATACTCGCATTATGCAAGCAGATTCGAATACCAGAGAACTATTCAAGATCCTAAAGGAACTGGAATCTCCGGCCACACCACCTGACACGTGTATCAAAGACAGCACCTGGTGCACTAATATTCAGTCTGCCCTTCTCAATAAAATTGCCTCACTCCAATCCAAAATCAAAGAAACAGAATGGATTGAAGCTGGATAACCGCCAGCCTTCTCCCACCAGGACTCCTCCGCCAGTAGCACCTAATATCAAACCATTTGCATTCTCTCCACTCACCATTGCAGAAGTGGAAAGCATCAATAGAATTAAACCGTCGAATTGTCAATGAGACTCCTGCCCTGCCTCCATTATCAAGGACTCGGCCCATGACCTTGCTCCTTCCTTAACAGCATTTATAAACTCATCCTTCAAAACTGGTATTGTTCCAGACAATCTTAAGGACGCTTGGGTGATCCCTCTCTTAAAAAAACCTTCATTAGACCCGAGTATACCTTAAAACTACAGGCCCATTACAACGGTCCCTTTTATGCTCAAAATCCTTGATCGCGCGGCCTGCCTGCAGATTCAAGAATACCTAGAACTCAACAACCTCCGGGGTTTAAGACAATCCGGCTTCCGCCCCAGGCACGGGACGGAAACAGCCCTGTTAGACTTGAAAACTCAAATCGAAGTCCTGAAAGATAATGGGAAACTGCCCTTGCTTCTACTCCTTGACCTTTCTGCGGCCTTCGATTTGGTCAATCACAAAATCCTGTGTCAGCACCTCCGCTCCGCTGCCCACTTTTCTGACTCAGCCACTACATGGATCAGCTCCTTTCTTAGCAACAGACATATGAGGGTCTTCTCCCCTTCAGTGGCTGCTGACCCAGCCCCCATCCATTGTGGGGTCCCACAAGGTTTGTGCGCGTCTCCCACACTTTATAATGTGTTCACCAAACCACTCTTTGATGTTCTTGATTATCTGGGTGTCTCTTACACCAACTATGCTGAAGACACCCAGATCTCATCCCAATCAGGGGTGACCACATTAAAGACACCAAGGCTCTGAATTAAATATACTTGGTAATCCAGGCTTGGATGGCCCAACATGAACTTTGTCTTAACGATGATAAGACAGAGCTCCTCATCCTAGGCTCCGCTCAATGGCTTGATAAACTAGACCACCTGTACCAGTCCTTCACCATTGATGGCAATGTGATTAAAGTGTCCAAGGATACTAAAACCTTGGGCTTCTATCTGGACTCCACCTTATTCCTGTCAAGACAATATACCTGCAAACTTATTGCAGCTCGCAGACCTTTTCTGACCACCCCTAACAGCATCATCCTTGCTAGAACGCTTGTCATGGCTAAGATCGACTACTGCAGTGCCCTCTACTTGGGCACCAGTCTAACCTGAACAAATTGCAAATTACTCAGAATAACGCCATTAGAGCGGTGTTAAATATCCCAAGAAACCAACACATTTCGGAGGCAAGGACCAACTTGCACTGGCTCCCTGTTAAACAAAGAATTGCACTGAAACCACTTGCCCTCACTCACAAATGCCTGACTAACAAGGCCCCTGTTGAATAAACAGCCACTGCTCATTCAAAGTTAATGGGTTTATTGAAGTGAAAACACAACAGGCAGCAGACACAACCCTGTGGCACAGCTGATGCTCTCAAACTGCCTGCCTCAAACGAAAACACTCTAAATGGAACATACCCGACAGAATTCTTCATACAGACTAATGAGTGGGTGAAGTTCCATACTCATAACATAGCATATATAAAAACTTAACACACCTTCCCCCCTTGCATGTTACACAGGACAAAGTACCAGGCACTTTACTCCAAATAAAAATCCTTATATCAATCCGGAAATTTCTTTTTTCTCCTAACTTGTCTATCAATGCTGAGATTCAGATCTTTCGAGTGTCCTTCATTTGATTTAGTTATATCTCTCATGTTGTTTTCCTCTGAATGTAATGTCCTTTGCGAATTTCCTTCCTCTTGTTTATCAGTTGACTCACCACCCTCGTCAACACCCTCCATGTTGCCTTCGTCGACTATAGAATCTAAAGTGCTTTTGACAAGCCTAGAAATAGACCAACATTCACCACCATCGAGTATAGCCACATTGCCTCGAATGGTTACTATTTTTCTTGGACCCAAGAACTTGCTTTCAGAACATTTTACACCAAAGCGAGGATTCTTTATGAGAACTATGTCTCCTTCCACCAATCCCACTTCTTTAACATGAAATGTGGAGTCAAACCTTTGTTTATATACATCTTGGGCCTCACATATCAAAGTCATTATCTTCTTCCTATCTACTTTCACACATCCAGCCAATCCTAACCATCCTGGGCATAATTTGGAGGCAGGTTGTCTCCCTTTAAGTGAGACAAATGGTGAAACCTTAGTGGTGGAATGTGGTGTGATACAATAACTCCACACCATTTCCCTCAACAACCTAGACCAATCAATACCCGAATTTAGTGCCAATTGAATGCCACCTTTAATGAATCTATTGGCCCTTTCAACCATGCCATTTGCCCTAGGACGATATAGAGCAGTCCTGGAATGCTTGATCTCATAGCACTGTAAGAACTCCTTCATTCTTTGTGAACAGAACTGCACTCCGTTATCTGTTATAATTTCTGTGGGAAACCCTTCTTTGTAAAATAGCTCCTCAAAAAACATGATCAATTCGTTGGTGGTAGCCTCTCTTAATGCCTTACACTCTAACCACTTGGTGTGGTAGTCCATTAGTACCACCATGAATCTGAAACCATCTCCCAGACCTTGGATAGGGCCAATAATGTTCACTGCGAGTTTTTTCCAGGGTTCACTAGGAACTTTAACTGGACTGAGTGGAACTTCTCGGACAAATTTACTTTTATCAGCATTTCTACATTCCCTACAGTCTCTAACTTTCTTCTCAACCATGCTGTCCATCCCTGGCCCCCAATATGACTGTCGCACCAACCTCTTGGTACCACTTATGCCCAGATGGCCCTGATGAGCTAGGTCAACCAAGCGAGCTCCAATACTTACAGGGGGAATAATCGTGCATCCTCTTCTCAATATCTCACCATTCTCAGAAAAATTTAATTGTAACCTAATTTCATAGAATCGATCAAAGTTTCTATCTAGAGACTCCTTCCTAGGCCATCCCAACCTAGTCCACTCCTTCACTCTGGAAAGACACGAATCTTCTAGATCAGCTTCACTCCACTCTCCTTTCCCCACAGCATTCTCTGTGATATTCGAGATACACAAATCCTCCTCATTCTCCATGCTGGGGACTAGTCCCACCTGATCCAAAGGAAGCCTGGACAGACAGTCAGCAACTACATTGTCTTTGCCTGGAATGTAACGGAGTGTAAAATTGTAACCTTGCAGCCCAATCATCCATCTCGCAATCCTGGGCAAGCAATTTGCCCAATCACAACTACCTAGTAGCTGTACCAGTGGTTTATGGTCTGATTTAATCAGGAACTCCTGTCCCCATAGAAAATACTTAAAGTGTAAAATGGCCCAATAAACGGCCAAAGCTTCTCTTTCAATTACCGAATAATTGCACTCAGCTCCCTTTAATGGTCTGGAAGCGAATGCAATCGTATGAACCTCCTTACCTGAATCTACTTGACACAATGTGGCACCCAACCCAGTCAGGCTCGCATCAACTGAGAGAACTGTCTTCCTACCACTAATGAAACTGCCTAGGGAGGGTGCTTTCGATATACTCTCTTTTATGGTGGAAAATGCTTCCCGACATGCTGTTGACCAATTAAAAGACACCCCTTTCTTTAGCAAATTCCTCAATGGTGAGGAAATGGTTGCAAACTTTTCCACAAACTTGTGGTAATATTCGGCCATGCCCATAAAGGATCTAAGTTGATCTTTGTCTGTCGGAGCTGGAACACCACAAATATTCTCTACTAGCTTAACTTTTGGAGATATTCCTTGACTTGAAACCTTATGACCTAAGTATTCAACTTCTCTAAGAGAAATGCGACACTTTTCCCTCTGCACTGTGAGACCAGTTGACTTTAACCTTTGCAGTACATTTCTCAATATACAATCATGCTCAACCTCAGACTCAGCATACACTAGGATATCATCTTGAAAAACTGCCACATTCTTGAGCCCCTTTAATACTTCTTCCATCACCCTTTGGAAAACTGATGCGGCAGATGCCAACCCAAAAGGCATCCGTAAGTACTTAAAGGTGCCCAGAGGTGTTACAAATGCTGTAACATGTTGGCATTGTTCTGACAGTGGAACTTGATGGTATGCAGCAGATAAGTCAATCACTGAGAACCAACTGGGTTCTCCCAATGTGGCTAGAGTCTCTGAGATGATGGGTAGTGGATGCCTCTCAATGAAGATGTTCTTATTCAAGTCCCTCAGATCGACACACAGCCTTAAGTTTCCATTGCTTTTTGCCACTAGAACAGGAGAAAGCCATTCTGTCCCTTCGATGCGTTCTATCACCCCTTTCTGCATCAGATTATCAAGTTCTTCACTCAGTTGTTGTCGTAGTTTGAGTGGAACTGGTCTCACCTTGTGAACAACGGGTCTGGAATTTGGTTTTAGCTTTATATCATGTTCAAAGTTGGATAACTTTCCTAGATTGGATGTGAAAACTTCCGGGAATTCCTTTTTCCACTTGTCTTCAATCTCAGCAACTGTCACTGGTTCACTGGCATTAGCTTGAATGCGGACACCAAGTTCTCTTTGCTCATCCCACCCCAATAACGATGCGCCCTTTTTCGCTACCAAGATCTTGGCCATACATGCTCTCCCTTTGTATGCTACTCTTGCTTGGAATTCTCCAACCATGGCAATAGATGACTCTCCATATCCACATGGTTTTACTCCTGTTTGGGATAATATGCTGCATTTCTTCGCTAGAACGGTCTTGAACGTATCCAGGGATATTATTGTCCAAGGGGAGGTCGAGTCTACTTTCATTTCAATGTTGCAGCCATCTATTTCGAATTGATCAATAGGACCCTTACTGTCGTCGGATACTGCATAAATGTGGAATATGTGGCGAGTACTGTTTTCCTGAATGGGAGCTTCATTAATTGTTCTGCCCGATGTGTGACTATAACTAACAGATGCAGGATCTCTTTGCTCAATAGCATTAATGGAGGATTCCCTGCACACATTTGCGAAGTGCCCTCTCTTCTTGCATTTGTAGCACTCTGCGAATCTCGCTGGGCATGTGGGACAATTTGCCATGTGTCTTGAATTGCCGCACCTTGTGCACTTCTGAATCCACCACTCTTTTTTGTTGGGTGTTCTCTTCTTTTGTTGAACAGCACAACACTCCTTGTGCCAAGCCTTGTGATTGTTGCTTGTCAATTTTCATCTCTCTCATGTACTGGGACGTCTGTTCAATACTACGTGTTAATTCTACAGCTTGCTCCAGCAAGACATCCTTGGCCAGTAGTTTCTCTTGTACTCTGGAGCTATTCGTGCAACGCACTAGTTGGCCTCTAATGAGAGAATCAGTGAGTTCTCCAAACTCGCATGTGTAACTCAGTGTCCTGAGTGAAGCCACGTAAGATTCGACCGACTCCGCACTATCCTGGGTACGTTGAAAGAACGTATGCCTTTCAAAAGTAATGTTCTTTTTTGGCTCAAAGTGTCCTGCAATTTTTTGGATGGCTATAAGGTATTCATCGCCGTCACCAATACCTTCCTCGTGGGTTCGTGTGAGGCCATCAAACACTATGCGACCCTCTGTTCCAAGATTGTGAAAAAGGAGTGCCTTTTTTCTCCCGGAGCTATACCTGTCACCACCTATGGCCACCAAAAAGTTTTCAAAGGTTTCGATCCATCTATCCCATCTCAGCGGAGGGCGACCGGGTTCGGAGAGAAATGGAGCTGGCGGCGGTATTGCTGCTGCCATTTCGTCTGTTCCAGGTGAGGGGTGCAGGTAGGACAGTTTGCAGGTGAGCAGAGGGCCGGGAATATGCTGTGTGCTTGCAGAATGGATTTATCTGAAGTTTGATTAGCTGCCCTGAGGTTACTGTGAATGAATTTGTGAAATGGAATGTTCCAAGTTTCTAATATTATTATGTGTCACAGTGGCGAGTCTTGTGACATCACAATGGGCCTCTCCAGCAGTCCGGGCTTCTTCCTTAGAGTATAGAGTGTTCAGGAAAGCATTCATTGTTTAGTGGTACATGGAGATTCAGGCTCAGTTCAAAATTAAACAAGAGTCTAGTACTATATATGCACAGACTCTTGATTACTGAAATACAATGTATAAGTCCAGTCTGTGAAAGTACATCCCCTAGATACTCTGCGCACACGGATAAGATTCCCTTCCCCTCCCAATCTGACCTGAAGGGCTCGCAGCCCTGCGCCTGCTGCCTGTGATGCTGTCAGCTGTGCTGGGAAAAGGGCGCCGCTCAAACTCCCATCACTGTGAGGAGCAGCAAGACGGGGAGCCGTTTGTTTGATCAGCCGTGTGCTGTTTTCATGTTCTGGTGTCCAGCTGCTGGGAGGGAGGCGCTGTGTCCAGGAAACTAATGTGATACGGTCGGAGAAGCAGTGGGTTGATCCTCGTCGCCAATGTTGAATAAACAGCCACTGCTCATTCAAAGTTAATGGGTTTATTGAAGTGAAAACACAACAGGCAGCAGACAAAACCCTGTGGCACAGCTGATGCTCTCAAACTGCCTGCCTCAAACGAAAACACTCTAAATGGAACATACCTGACAGAATTCTTCATACAGAATAATGAGTGGGTGAAGTTCCATACTCATAACATAGCATATATAAACTTAACAGCCCCCACCTACCTTTCTAACCGCCTCTCTCTGCATACTTCTTTGGGGACGAGATGAACTGCCCAGCTACACTGCCTATCCTTACCAAGATTCAAACTCCAAAAAGCTGGAGGCTCAAGCTTCCCTGTTCTGGCCACCAAGCTATGGAATTCACTTCCTTCAGATTTCAGGACTGAGCCTTCCTTCGACTCCTTCAAATTAAAAAACAAATCGTGGCTTCACTCCCAAATCTGAGTGAGCCTTGCCTATGGCACTCACATTATCTGACTATCTCTATTTTAGCCTGCCTAACTATGCTCACATGACAACTACTCACTGTTATCACTACCATACCTTTCTGTAAATTACAAATTCTAATGCTTTTTTGTACTTGATGTAAATATATGTAAAAATGTAAATATGTAAACAGGATGAACAAGTAAGATGTATATGCTTTGGTAGATATGTTACATTGTAAACATGCTTACCAAGTTTTTGCACCCGGATGCCCCTGGGCCTGGCGCCCGGTACAAATAAAATACAAATACACTTCTCTAAATAAGCATGGGTTGAATCCTTCCTCATCGAAAGGACTACGAGGGTGTTCTCCCCTCAGATGCAGCAGACCCAATCCCTATCTCATGCGGCATCCCCCAGGGCTCCTGTGTATCTCCAACACTATACAACATATTTACTAAGCCCCTTTTTGATGATCTGGACCTTCTTGGTATCACCTATACTAATTATGCAGATTATACCCAGATTCTCCTTCCGCTTTCAGGGAATTAGAATGAGGATTTGGCCTTGGTAAATAGGGTGTATCTCATCATCCAGGCATGGATGGCCACTCACGGTCTATGCCTGAATGATGAAACAGAGTTAATCATTTTGGGCAACCACTCCAATCTCAAAAAACGAGTCCAGAACTACTATGCATTTGAGATCGATGGGAATACTATTAAGGTAGCCAGGGAAGTGAAGACTCTAGGTTTCCATCTAGATGCTACCCTCTCCTTCAACAAACAGGTGAACTCTCTGGCTTCAGCCACAGCTTACACTTGTAAGCTCATCAGAGCAGGTAAACACTATCTCTAATGACAATTGCATGATTCTAGCTACAGCTCTTGTTCTACTAGACTCGATTACTGCAACACCCTATATATCGGGGCCAACAAACATCCTACATAGAATTCAAACTCTACAAAATAACACCTTGAGAGCAGCTCTTGGTATCTCTAGACGGGCACACATTTCTAAGATAAGGCGCAATAACAACTGGCTGTCAACCCAAGATAAAATCCTACTGAAAGTTGCCTCCCTCATACACAAAGCCCTGAACAACGTGGCTCCTCCCTATCTAACTGATAGATTTGTAGAAAGAAGATCCTCCAGACCCGCAAGAATCTCCAATGCAAAACACACTCATCATTCCTAGATTTAAATTGACCAAGGCTGGAGGCGCCAGCTTCCTGTCCGGGCGACCCAAGTATTGAACTCACTGCCCCACACTATACGTGAGGAGAAATCCTACCCCAAATTCAGATCCAATTACATCAACCATCTGAAACAATTGGGCATCTAGCCAGTACTACCTCTCCCCCCTCTACCCTGTTGATATACTACCTGCAAACTGTATAATATCCTGTATATAATTCACTGTATTACTGATACAGCCTGTATATATATATATCTCTAATTATTTGTGTAATTATGCAACTATGTAACCTATGCCTTGCATATCCTGTACTGCTGCGTCCTCTTACTCTCGGGTCTGGTGCGCATTATAAATGAATAAAACAAACAAACTTGTTCCATGAAGGCCTATTTGTAACCTGGGATGTGATTAAGGTACATGTGGGGGGACACCCCACTTTGGAAACTCCAATACCTCCGACTCTGCTCAGCTGTGGCATCAGCGTGGGCTGGATTCCCACAAGAGCCGGTATCTCAGAGTCCTAACTATATAATATCCCCCGTTACAACAAAGAAGTCTGCTTCAGCATTATATAAACTAGCCCAGACAACGAGGGTGGGGGGTCAAAACACTGACATCAAAAGGGACTGGGAGAAGGACCTGGGTGTCATTTTTACTGAGGCACACTGGCTGCAACTATGTGCACTGTCGAAGCAGATATCATTCAACTCTAGGTACAGGCTGATCCACTTCAAGATTTTAAACAGAGTGCACCTTACCCCAGTCCGCCTTAAGAGAATGCATATTGCTACCGATGGGCAGTGTCCTAGATGTGGGGCAGAAGATGCTGATATAATGCATATGTTGTGGTCATGTGGGGCACTGTCAGAGTATTGGGGAAAGGTATGTGGTGCACTGGAGGAGATGGTGGACCAACCTGTGCTATAGGAATACGTGATATGTATATTGGGCTATGCGCACAAAATAAATCCACTTAAACTGATGAACATTGGTCTGTTGGCAAAAAGGCTTATATTAATGAGGTGGAAGAGTAAAGTAGCCCCCAAAATTGAGGACTGGCTAAGTGATATCACCTGGATGAACGATAAAGAAGAATGGTATACCAGTTTGATGCCCTTGTCGGGACGACCGAGAAGAATATGGGTAGGCTTCCGACAGTACTTGATGAATAAAAGGTGAGTGGGAGGATGGTGAAGTAACTGAACAATGAATAATGTGTATATCAAGTTGTCCTGGATAATGAGGTTGGAAATAATTCTCTGTGTGATGTAATCTTTAGAATTGAAGGGCTGTACGGTGCTGTGCTCTTGTGCAAGTTAAATAAAGTTTTTTTTTTTTTTAAAACAGCATTCACACAGCTTTCAGAAGTGAGGTGTGGTGTGCCCCAGGGTTTTGCCCAGTTTCTATCAAACTGCCCCCTCCCACAAACTTTCAAGCACATTTCTGTAGTACCAATGGATGTCCTTTCCTTCTACTCCCTCAGGGATGCCCTTCACCAGTTCATGATCTCACTTGGAGTGTGGTTCCCCATGTTCTTGCACTGAGCATGGTTTTCAATGTTCTCATATGTTTGTCGGCAAGCAACAGTGCGAGAACTGTTGCAGCTGAATGATAGGGGAGTCTATGGCATCTTGGTTCCTCCATTGATTTGGACATCGCAATTTAAGTTAGTGACCCGCCTGCCTAGATATGTCACTTCTCGCTGTGTTCAACTAGTGATTTTGCTTCCTCATCAGAAGGTTATTGGCACATTGATTTGCTTACAATATGATTTAACTTTACAACATTGTTCATCCCTCATGCTCCAAATGAAAAAGGATGTGCAACAAACCTATGAAAAGCTTCCTCTCACATGCAGCTTCCATGTTGGGTATTTTATTTTTAAAATAGTAACGATTACTGTATCTAGGGTTTGGAATCGCTGGGATCCAAGGGCCATTTGGTTTCTGCTTGTAGCCTAAAAGAGCCAAGTTATCTTGACACAAACATCTACGACTACACAGGCAAACTGATGCCATACAAACATACCTATGTCACAGGAAGTGTGAATGTGTGTGAGATAGCGTTAAGACAAATTTAGAAGGCATTGAAAGACTAATGAAAAAAAAGTTCGAATTTGCACATCAAGTGAAGTTACATTTGCAGCATGTTCTATACAAATGTCTCCTTCCCAAGAGCTAGCTCCTGCAAACAATGATGTTTTTTCCACAGGTGTGGCTTATTAGTGGTGCTCAAACATTGGTATTCCGTTTTGTATGTGTTTTTTTTCTTAGACCAAGGCTGTATGTCCGCCCAACTGCAGATGTAGAGCAACCGATCAAGACCAAGTTTGCATCCAAAATGTGTACAGCGTTTGCGCAGCACACCGGGCGTAACTTAACTGGTTGCAAACTGCAAAACCCAGAAGTAGACAATAAAACATTATGCAAATTGGGCTTTGGGGTGGAGGGATAGGTTGTGCAGCGACAAACCAACGACCTACACTTAAAACATCTAACTTGCTCAGCTGGTGGTGGTACTCTCCTTCTCCTCCAACTTCCAGTGTTACGCAGAAAACACTCCACTCCTTTTCAAACTTCCTTCCGACATTCTTGCACCTTCAATCATCCCTGACTGCCTATCTGCCATCCACTCCTGGTGCACTTCCAACAATCTATGCTTCAATGCCAGCAAAACGGAGATCCGTCCCATTAGGACTCCTGCTCCCACCTTCCTCCCTTCACTCTGGCCTGCCTCCATGGGCTCTAACCCTGCTCCCTCTTCTGAAGTCAGAATCCTTGGAGTCATCTTCAACTCCTCGCACTCCTTCCTCCCTCACATTCAGCACATTGCCAAAAGTCCCACTTTCAACTCTTCCTTCTCAAAGGAATTTTCCCTTTTCTCACTTTCCCCCAGAAACTCAATGTTACCCGAGCCCTGGTTCTCTCTAGGCTTGACTATTGCAATAGAGTCCTCCTGAACCGACCAACCTTCCACTCTGCGACCCCCTCCAGCTAATCCAGAATAGGACAACAAGACTTACCCTTGGCCTTAAGCCAAGCCCTAAAAAGTCTTCACTGGCTCCCGTTTGCTGCACAGATTAAATTCAAATCCCTTTGCATCATCCACAAGACTGTCTCCCTCTAGACCTCGCCGTTCCACTGGCACCAACTCTGTGTGCAAATCGTTCGCTAAGCAGAGGGCCAGAGGTCGATCTCTTTCCTCAACTGGCTGCCTCCTATGGAACAGTCCCCCCCCCTCCCTCTGCG
Source organism: Ambystoma mexicanum (assembly GCF_040938575.1). Taxonomy (NCBI): domain Eukaryota; kingdom Metazoa; phylum Chordata; class Amphibia; order Caudata; family Ambystomatidae; genus Ambystoma; species Ambystoma mexicanum. The sequence goes on along the minus strand of NC_090930.1, from coordinate 1,310,767,537 downwards.
TCTTGAACAGAACTTTCTTAAATTCCAGGATCTCCTCAAGACTTTCTGCTTTACCCCCTTCTTCCCTGCTCTCCTCTGCTAACCTCACAGTTGCTGCAATTGGTGTACAGGGCCCTTTACCTCTCACTCCCAATCGCCTGGCTTAGGTCTGCCTCCAGCACTTACTTGGGCACATCCGGCGCCCTGGAGGCTCGCATTTTGCCAACCAACGCAGCTCCATGCCGTGTACCACTTTCCATACCTGGCAATTCTGAGTCTCACCCATGAGCATGGACACCCCAGCACTTACCTCCAATGCCCTCATCCTTGCTCCACTTTAATGTTCTGAATACCCACAAGGCATAGCAGGTTCATCCATTGTTCCTCCCTCACTGTACTTTATATTTCTTTGTACAGTATTGTGTTGAATTCCCATGTTCCCTCCCTGTTGCCCTTTGGGCGCTTTAAAACAGTATTCACTACCTGTATAGGCGCCTAACAAGCGACCAATGAATACAAATAAATTATGTGGACCTGCAATAATGTTTTCGGAAAGGACCAGAGAGTGGCAAGCTCTTTCCTATATGAACAGTTGTCAGAACGCAAGTGTGGGCTAGCACCTTATCCCAGACTTTTTCAATCTGAACCGTGACTGCGTAGATTTTGGCAGCAATATTGTGGAGATGAATGTTAAACCATTCAAATGTGCACTATGCATCTGCCAAAGTGACAATTCATATCAGCTTTTGGAAATTCTTTAAAAATTATATTTCATTCAAAGATTTATTTCCTCTGCATTTTAATCAAACATGCTTCATAACCTTTACATTTCCACCATTGGTACTCACAATGTTCCAGGTCAGAGACCCTTTCTCATCTCAGCTGGGTTGTAATGAAAACGAACACAAAACCTTTCCGCAACTGTGGAGAATCAAAAGGACGCGATGCTGTAAAGACCGTTTTGCTATATATTTTATTAAGAAAAATGAGGCCTATTCCTACAGTGTGTTCTAGCTATTTTTCCAACTAAAAAGGTGCTCAGTCAGTTTAAATGGCCAAAACAATTCTGTCCAAATCTAACATATCGGAGCCTACCACTAATAGAACTAAGGCCAGGAGAATGACTCCCTTCTCCTGGTTGCTGTGGTTTGTCACAGTTGCAAACGGTCTATGCTTTGCGCATTAGGTACTTTCTTATATATGGGTGTTGTATAAGAGTTTAGGACGAAAGAGGTAAAGGCTAACCAGTTTATAAATGGACTCACTTATCGATCACGCACAGATGATCTATGCATCTCTTTGGTCATGTGATTCGAACAAATGAATGTGCAGGACAAGCACGAAATGTGGGGTGCTTCATATTTCCTTACTGTATATGTGTATATATGTTTTTGATAATGGAGTAAGACAAACTATAAAAAGGCACAAAGTGGTTGTAGATCATGGTTACAACTCAATTACAAAATTACAGTGAATATAAAGAAAAAATTGGGTGACGAATAGACTCACCAAGAAAATGTTAGAGTTATGATTATCACTAGGAATGATGCAAAGACTTTTTGAAACAAGTGGACATTAATTGCCACATAGATACATGAATAACACAAGTCAGTGCAGTTGAATTACATTAGGACATCTTTTGTTATGTTTGTATTTTTGCCATAAGTCCTAGTAGAAAAGGGTTTCTCTTCAGTTATATATGCACTCACAACTAGCCACAGGCAAGGGATAATATACTCTTGCCAAGAAATAAATGGTGTGCTGCATGTTAACTGAGGTGGCGAGCAACATTTATAGCTGGCTAGCAGCTTGTAACTTTACATTTTTTATACATGCTTTCGTCATGCTGATGTTGACGACCCTGCAGTTTACCGAGACCTTTCCACAAAGGCAGCCCATGGTTAAGCAAATTCCAAATTAATTTCCTACCACCATACAGCAGCAGCCATTTGACAAGCTCCAATATAGCGGGTTAAGCTGGTGAGATATTTGCTTAGTGTTAGTTTAAAGAGCTTAAGGTTTGTTTTCATGCTGACTGTTAAAAGGGATGTTTGTATCACTTATGTGTTTCTAGTGGGCTCTCTGTTCTGAAGATATATGTTGATGTGTTGCATTATCCTTTTAAGTGATTTGTGCATTTACATGCGATTTATACAGTCCAGTACCACATGGGGGTAACTGGTGGAGCTGTGCAATCTGGCAAAAGTAAAGCATGGCTAAACACTAATAAATAGGAACCACAAAAAGCTTAAAACTTTGTACTTCCTTTATCCCATTCTAAAACAGCTGATAAGGTTAAAGGAGGGTGATGTGCACTACAAAGAAGCTTGCACCTCCCTGACAAATGAACCAAAACATACTTCATGCATAGGATCTGCCATTTTGTAAATGCTTGAGCTACTCTGTATGTTGTGGAAGCGACTGTGGAAGATGTACAACCTAGCCTAGTTCATGAATATTCTTTCTACCTATATATTGTTATTCTTTGTAAAAGGTGCTGAATGTTGCTTTAAAAAAGGGATTAAGTTTTATGTTCATGCTCCCTGGAAAAGTGATTTTTTTGGTTGACTCGTGTGCTACTAGTGGAACTATCTACACTAGCGAGAGAGGGGTTGAATTAGACCTTCATTATGCTTCTTTTATGTGCATTTTTTGATTTCCATGTTGCATGAACAGTCCAGTAACACATATGGTTGAATGAGTAGTACTGTGCAATCTGGCACAAGTAATGTATGGCTAATTACGGACAAATATTTGCTGACACCACAAAAACAATGCAATAAAACCATTCCTCGATTCCATGTTTAAACAGCCAATAAGGTTTGACGAGGAGTGTGGAATGGATAAAACGGCAGTGTCAGATTGTCTCCAGGGAGGGGCTATTGTGAACCAAGAGGCGCTATGCCATTGTAGGTCCATGTATAAGAGCATCACCCGTGGGGAAAAGGATGAAAGGTAGAAGCTTCAATGGGATAAACTTTTAGAGGCGGTTTCTAGGAATGACGTTAAGTCATTCTGGGATTTGATTGCTGGTAGGAAGAGGAGCAACGATAACGGATTCACTGTTTTATCCCCCCATTCCCTAGGCCGCCCCCCACCGCCTCCGCCCGAGAACTGGTTTGACCACTTTCATGGGTTGTATGAAGATGTAGCGGAGGGACTCCAATGAATAGAACGCTGTCAGTAGTGTCATTTTTTATTCCAAATGTCAGAAAGCACCAGGTCCAAACACAATACCCCCATCGACTTGCTAAAGGTGTAAGTGACTCCAATCAAGCAATCCCACTAAGTCAGTGCCTTGTCTGGGATGCCCAAGGGAATCCCTTATTTATGTATTTTTATGGCAAGTTATAATCTGGATTATGAACCCTTGTATAACACCCCTCTCTTAGAATCTCCCTTGACCCCACTGAGCCAAGAAGTAGGCTTGTTTTGCAAATTTAAAAGGTTTATTTGAAAAATTAAACTATATATATATATATATATATATATATATATATATATATATATATATATATATATATATATATATATATATATATGGGATACATTACTCACCGTAATCGTATTTCTGATGCTTGTATCTGCTTAGATTCACATGCTGTGCATAGGCCGACATCTAGTGGAAGCTGCGGAGTATTACAGTTTGTTTTTCGAAAGTCGAAAATGGGCGTCGACACAGGCGTGCCAGTAATACTATCCCTAGTGTGACGTCCACTGTACCCAAGATCCCTCACGCGTGTAGGATCCTCAGATTGTATTTTTTCTGACATGAGGAAGCATGAGGAGTAGCGTGAGTACAGATAATCCAAGCAGATAGACAGAAAAGGTAAGACTACAAGCAATCATGCGCCTTCTCTCGGAGGGGAGGAAGGGTGGGTCGCATGTGAATCTAAGCAGATACAAGCATCAGAAATACGATTACGGTGAGTAATGTATCCCTTCTGAGGCTTGTGGAATCTGCTTAGATCGCATGCTGTGCATAGATTAGCGAGCAGTACCAGAAGAAGGAGGTGGGATGTGAGAAGGGTCATGAGCAAACAGGTGTCTTAGAACCGCTTGTCCCACTTGTGTATCTGTCTTGGAATGAGTGTCAATGCAGTAATGCTGAGTAAAAGTGTGAATAGAGCTCCAAGTAGCCGCTTTGCAAATGGTGTCGAGGGGAACATTTGCAATGAAAGCCAGAGTGGCACCAATGCCTCTAGTAGAGTGGGCCCTTGGCGTAAAAGGCAGAGTCTTGTCAGAAAGAGAGTAACACAGCTGTATACAGTTGATAATCCACTTCGAGATAGCGCCCTTAGAGACGCGATCCCCCTCTCTGCCTGTAGCTACGGAGACAAACAGTTGATCTGTTTTCCTTAGCGGTCTGGTTTTATTTACATAGTATAGGACCGCCCTACGCACATCTAGGGTGTGTAGTTTCACCTCAGCCGAGCTTTGCGGGTTCTGGAAGAAAGCCGGAAGCTCGATGGACTGGTTTACATGGAACTTGGATATGAATTTAGGTGAGAACCTAGGGTGTGTGCGTAAAACCAGTTTGTCCTTGTGGATAGTAAAGAAAGGATCCTGCACTGACAGAGCCTGAATTTCACTGACCCTTCTTATGGAGGTAATGGCTACTAAGAAGGCCGTTTTATAAGTCAGGTGTTTGAGACTACTTTTATGCATGGGTTCGAATGGGGGTCCCATGAGCTTAGCTAGCACCACGTTGAGGTCCCATCCTGGCGGTGGGTTCGAAATAGGAGGGTGAAGTCTCTTTACTCCTTCCATGAAGGCTTTAACCACTGGTACTTTCCACCACGAGACCTTGTTATGGGATGTGGTGTAAGCCGAGAGGGCTGCCAGGTGTACTTTCAGCGAGTTAAAAACCAACCCTGCATCCAGCAGGTGGAGCATGTATGTCACAACGTTGGAAGGAGTGCAATCAACCGGGTTGATTTGTTTATTCTGGCACCAGATAACGAATCTTTTCCACTTATCAAAGTAACAGTGCCTTGTATTTGGTTTCCTGGACTCCTTTAGAATGTCCATACACCTCTGTGGTAATTTGAGATGTCCAAACTCTATGACTTCAGGAGCCATGCTGCTAGGTTCATAGAGTTGGGTTCCTGATGCACTGTTTGACCCTGTTGCTGGGACAGTAGGTTGTACCAGGCTGGGAGTCTGATGGGTTCGCACACCGCCATCCTGCGTAGGTGTGGAAACCATGGTTGTCTCGCCCACATGGGAGCAACTAGGATGAGCGTCATAGATTCCTTGTTCATCTTGTACACCACCTTCCTGATGAGAGGAGTTGGTGGAAAAGCGTACGCAAACATCCCTGACCAGTTCATCCACAGGGCATTCCCTTGGGAGTCCGGCTGGGGGAACCTGGATGCAAATCCTGGGCATTGTTTGTTTTCGCTTGTGGCGAATAGGTCTATAGTGGGGAAACCCCACTGAGAGAAGAGATCTTCTACTACGTCTCTGTGAAGGACCCATTCGTGTTCTTCCGGGAGGGAGTTTCTGCTTAGAGCATCCGCTAGGGAATTGAGCTCCCCTGGAACATGTTGCGATGACAGGAAGATGTTCCGTCTGAGTGCCCATATCCATATTTTCTGGGCAAGCTTGGACAGATTTGGCGAACGAGTCCCCCCTTGCTTGTTCAGATAGAACATGGCTGTCGTGCTGTCCGTCCTGATCTGCACCGACAAGTTCAGTAGATGGGGCTCGAACGCCCTTAGCGCTCGGAATACTGCCAGAAGCTCTAGCAGATTGATGTGGTTCTTGGCTACTGAGTGAGACCAGAGACCCTGAGCTGTGTGGTGGAGATGGTGAGCTCCCCACCCAGTCAGGCATGCATCTGTAGTCACCACGGCTTGTACTTCGGGATCGTAAAAGGGTTTCCCCTTTGCGAGATTCTCTCTTGTCCACCAGTGTAGGCTCTGTACGAGTGTTGGCGAAACGACCACTAGATCGTCCCAATGACCACTTGCCTGAGACCACTGTTTCGCCAACCATTCCTGCATGGGACGCATGCGCAGACGCGCGTGGGGGACCAGGTAAATGCATGACGCCATCATGCCCAGTAACCGCATAGCTTTGCGTACTGTTATCTGTTGACCTGACTGATAATGCGGAATTTGCAGAAGTATATTCCGAATTCTCTCTTCCGAAGGGAAGGTCAATCCTTTCTGAGTATCTAGGATAGCTCCTAGAAACTGTTTTGAGGTGCTTGGCACCAGACTTGACTTTTTCTCGTTGATGGAGAAGCCTAATTCGTGGAGGAGGTCGATAGTCCTCTGAATGTTTGACCTGCAAATTCCTGGGGTTTCCCCCGTTATGAGCCAGTCGTCCAGATAAGGGTACACCGGGATTGCTTCCCTGCGTAGGTGTGCAGCCGCCACCGCCAGTACCTTGGTGAATACCCTTGGTGCTGAAGCTATCCCGAAGGGCAGTACCTTGAATTGGTAGTGGCGACTGTCCACCTTGAAGCGCAAGTACTTCTTGTGCGCTGGGAGCATGGAAATATGAAAATAAGCATCTTTCATATCCAAGGTTGCCATGTAATCCCCCTTTTTTAGGAGGGGGATTACCTCTTGTAGCGTGGTCATACGGAATTTTTGGGGCTTGACATATTTGTTGGCAGGCCGTAAGTCCAATACTGGGCGCATTGTCAAATCTTTCTTTGGCACAAGGAAGTAAGTTGAATAGATACCCTTGTTTACCTGGTGTCCTGGGACGAGTTCTATCGCGTCCTTTTCTAGCAGAATGGCGATCTCCTCGAGAAGGATCCTTTGATGCTCTAGGGAGTGCACTCTTTGTCGTGGAGGATGATTCCGGGGACGCTGCAGTAGTTCTATACAATATCCTGCGGATACTGTTGACAGCACCCATCTGTCTGAGGTGATCCCTTCCCAAGCCTGGGTGAAGGTGGAAATGCGTCCCCCTACTGGGGTTGCGTGGCAAGGGACCCTGAACTGAGCGTCACTGTTTTGGTGGAGGCGTGCCCCCGCCCTTGTTGGGGCTGCCTCTGCCTCTTCCACGACCTCTCTTGTTACCCCTGCCGTAACTCTGGGTAGACTGCTGGTTGTTATTCCATTGTGTACCTTGTCCCTGGGCATAGTTGCCTCTTTGTGAATTTTGGCCGCGTGGGCGACGAAAATTATTGTTCCCCCTCTGGTTAGGGGGTTTGTTGGTAAGCTGGCCAAGGGATTTGAGAGTCTCATATTCATCTTTGGCATTTTTAAGTGCGTCTTCGACCGCTTTCCCAAACAATAGGTCGGGTTCCACTGGCTTGTCTATTAAAGAAGCCTGGGTTTCTGTCTTGAATCCCGACTGCCGTAACCACGCATGTCTCTTGATAACAGTACCTTCTGCTATCAATCTCCCTGCGTTGTCAGCGGCGTCGAAAGTTGCTTTTAAAATGCAACCAGACACGGCTCTCCCCTCTGCCGAGATCCGAGCCAGCTGGCCCTTTAACGGTTCTGGAGCAGAGGCAATGAGCGCCGCGACTTCTTCCCATTGATGGCAATTGTAACTAGCCAACAGGGTGGTGGAATTCGCAATCCTTGCTTGGTAGGCGGACGTTGAGGCTACCTTTCTGCCAAACCCGTAAAGTTTTTTGCTCTCCTTGTCGGGAGGAGCTTCTGATGAAGATAAGGGCGTGCCAGCCCTCTTTCTAGTGTTGGTCACCACTAGGGAATCTGGTTTAAGATGTCCCTTTATATACAGAGGGTCAGACTGGGCTGCCCGGAAAATCTTTTCAATTCTGGGGTTGACAGCTCTGGTGAGGTTAGGATTCACCAGGGAAGGATCTATTCTTCGTTGGATGGATTTGAGGATAGGGATGGTCTGAGCGACCGGTCTTCTCTCTCCTACAAACTCCTCCGCGAAGTCCCTTTCCTCCTGTACACCGTGGGTGTCGATGTGGAAGTGTTCCGCTGCTCGAGCGAGAACCTCGTTAAGGAGGGGCTGGTTATCAACTGGAGAGTCAGTAACTGGGGCTTCGCTTTGTACTGGGGAATCTACTCTGTAAATTTCCTGCTCATCTTCTCCCTCCTCCAGGTCCTCATCCTCTGCATAGTAATCTGTCCCGGTTTGTTCTTCCATAAATGCAAACTCCTGGTCCTCTTCAGGGAAAACTTGTCCCTGATAACTGGGGAGTGGAGTAGAATATGGAGTGGAGTAAGGCTGAACCTTGAAGGGTTCAGGTCTTTCGACCCGGGGCTCTTTACTTAGCGGGATAGGATCGGAGGAGCCTGAGGGTGTGGCCCCTTGAGGGTTATATGAAAGAAAGTGTTCTGGGTTCTTATCATAAAAATCAGCCAAGGAAGACATCCTAGACATAACCCTGTCTATGTCTTCACTGGACCATTCCCTGGAACAGGGTATTACTTTAGCAGGTGATTTATTTTCAAGGGTAGACTTGTGTTTGCTTGTCTGCTTAGGCTTTACAGGGGTGGAAGGCTGTGCTTTCCGCTGTTTCCCCCCTTCTCCGTGCGTGGAAAAATGTTTTCCCTGTCCCTTGGGGGCCCCAGAGACTTTCGACGCCTGGCGTCGAGGGTCTGGAGAGGTATCTGTGTGCTTCGGGCGTGGGGCCTCACTGATGTTAACCGCGGTCTCGGTATCTTGGAGCGCGGCCTGGGGGTGGAAGTCGTCTTCGTCTCCCGACGATCGAACTTCCGTTAGTGTGTGTAGCGAGGCACTCTTGGCAAGAGTGGATGATTGCCTTGCGTCGTGAGGCGATCTCGATCGAGAGCGCCCAGAGGACACCGAGTCGGACCGTTCTTTTTGTGCCTCTTTCCGGGAAGTCGACGTCGTCGAGGTCCGGTTGGTCTTAGTGTGTTTAGTGTGTGTTAGGTGTGTAGCGCTTGCGTCGCCGGGGGTCTTCCCCATAGCCGCCTTGCCGGACGACCTTCCGAGGTCGGGGACCTGCGCTCGTCGGCTGTCTTTCGACGCCGTAATGCCCTCGCCGTCCGAAAGTACGGCGTCGCTGCCATCGCTGAAGGCGCCCTCCGCTGCCATGGCCTCCTGCCTGGCGTGGTGGGCCCAACGCTTTGTCGAACGGTCCTTAAGTGTCTTAGGTTTAAACCTACTACACGCTCTGCAGTTCGCTTCGGGGTGATCCCTCGGCAAGCAGAGATTGCACGTGGCGTGCCTGTCGACCCAAGGGTATTTGCGATTGCACTTGGGGCAGAATTGAAAAGGGGTACCCTCCATACGCACCTTAAGGCAGCGGGCTGCTAAGTGTAGGAATATATATAAATGTAACTATATATCAAGAGTGAAGAGTATGTACCACCCCCCACTCTCCCTACTTGTAAGGGCCGAGGCCAGCGGCCTACTAGGCCCGGGCCGAGGCCAGCGGCCTACCGAGGCCCAGATCCGTCGTGCAGCAGTCGACGGTCGATGACTTCTCCAGCCGTCGTCGAGGTTGAGGGTCGACGTTGGGGTGGGGAAGGGAATGAATAAGAATTAAAATTATAATAACAGCAAAAGTATGGCTAAGGCCAGGGAACTCCGCAAGATGCTTCCGACCAGTATGGCGGAAAAAAACAATCTGAGGATCCTACACGCGTGAGGGATCTTGGGTACAGTGGACGTCACACTAGGGATAGTATTACTGGCACGCCTGTGTCGACGCCCATTTTCGACTTTCGAAAAACAAACTGTAATACTCCGCAGCTTCCACTAGATGTCGGCCTATGCACAGCATGTGATCTAAGCAGATTCCACAAGCCTCAGAAATATATATATATATATATATATATATATATATCACTTCTATAAATAAATTGATAATGGATAGTACACTTGTGAATATGAGCAGTAATCAGCAAGAGGTAATCCTACAGTAGCACAGTTCTTGGTTACTTATGAATAGGAACAGAAGAATGAGGTGGGAAAGAATGCTTTATATGGTTCAAGGAAACGCAATGATGAATGAAATGCAGTACAGAAAATAACTTGATAGGTCTTCAACAAAAGACAATGTAATCACTTTTCCTTGACAATTCACCCCCCCCCCTTCATGCAATAGAAGGAGATGCAAAGAAGACGCACAGTTCTCAGGAATGCAATCAAATATAATTCAGTTCCCCCCCTAGCAAGCTTAGAGGAAAACAGGTATGAGTTTTAACACAGGCAAGATACTTTGATGTGGTTGCAATTAAGTGAAAAATATGCTAAAAAGGCTTTTAATTCCCTATAGGGGGTTCATGGTGGGTGATATCTAGTTTATATTAGTTCAGGCTCACTTTAGCAATGCTCTATGAGTAACTAGCAGGTTAAAACGAATTTTAGCAAAGGAAAGCAAGGAGCTGCTGATTTTTACACGTGGCTGAAATTGTGCAAAATGTCAAATCGCGGCAAATTTAATCGCGTGCGTGGAGCGTAATTACGGAGGCCCTTCGTTGGAAAGCCTAGAATCTTAGCTTTAGGATGACAGTTAAAACTCGCTCCTAGCACAAACGGCTCCAGAGATACCGCCGATTTAGTCAAGGTAGTTTTTCGGATTTGAAATTTTAAAGCTCAGAATGACAAATGACAGTTTTCATTTTTTTTTTTAAACTTTATTTAACGATTGTGGTACATGACATTGCAACAACAGCAAGTAATGCATATATTGAAACACATCAACTTTCAGTATTGGTTACCGTACAGCAGAAGCAATGTTTACTAATTTGATGAAGCTGTTGGCCCTACCGGGCTGTCACTGTCCGAATTGGCTTCACTCAGATATATTCTAAACCGGGCCCATATGTCTTTCGGTTTACTTGGATTCGGGATAGTCAATATGTAGTATTCTTCACATTCATTAATTCCTTAAGAAAGTGATTCACTCTCGGTGCCTGTGCACTCTTCCATTTTTGCAGTATGCACCGTTTCGCCACTGCGCATGTGATATTTAAAAGTCTCCTTGTCACCTCTGATTGTTTACCAATGTCCTCAAAAGAGTATTTTCGCAGAAACTATAACCTCTAAGTATCTGATCTTGTCCGGGGACCACTTTAGACCGAGTGTGTCGTTTGGGCGGTTGGTGGCTTAGATCGATTAGTCTTGTACCCCGAGTATGATGCGAATTTGTGCATTTCGTCCATTAGCGGGCCCATGTGTGTTAGGCTCCCTAATGTACAATAGGGTGTCATCGGCATATAGGGATATCGATTGAGTGAGGCCCGCCATCCGTATACCTCTCTGTTTCTGATGTTCTCTTATTGCCGCCGCTGGTTCCATAGTCAGAGCGAACAGTATGGGGGAGAATGGGCAGCCCCGTCTAGTGCCCCTCTTCAACTCAAACCAATCAGACATAGTGTGGTTAGTCAATACCCTGGCCCCCAGGTTAGTGTACAGCACTTTGACATAGTTCAAGAAGTTGGGGCCCTGCCCGAATTTACCAAGCACCATGAACAGGTATGCCCATGACACAGAGTCAAACGCCTTTTCGGCATCTAGGGATACCGCTACAGCCTGGGCCTCCGGTTTGATTTGGGCCATTACGCCGAACAGCCAATGTAGATTAAGCGCTGTAGATCTAGTGGGAATGAACCCGCATTGATCAGGGTGCACTAGCATTGGCATGTGCGGCAGGAGTCTATTGGCCAGGATCTTCGCAAATATTTTGGCATCACAATTTATAAGCGATAAGGGTGTATATGAGGACATCTCATTGGAGGGACGTCTGGGCTTAGGGAGCACTGTAAATATAGCCTCTCTCATGGATGGTGGCAGTGTTCCTACCTCTGTGGCCTCCTCCCACATGGACAACAATATCAGGGCCAGTTCTTCGCTTAGCTCCTTGTACAATTCGATTCCCAAACCGTCTGAACCAGGAGCTTTTCCGTTAGCCAATGATTTAATTGCTTCCTTAAGTTCCTTCAGTTCCTCGATCGTAATGGGTTGGTCTAGCTGGAGTTTATTCTCATCGACCAATTTTGGAAGCGTTATATTATCTAAATAAAGTTGGATATCCCTGGGGCTTTTTAAGTCGTGATTAGCATAGAGTTCTTTATAGAAAAGGGCAAATTCCCCATTGATATTGTCCTCATTTGTCTGTACTGTGCCGTCGCTCCCTATTATGCTGGAGATCAGGGTGCGGCCGCTGTCAACTTTCAACAGGTTAGCCAGTGTGCGCCCGCCTTGTTTCCTTCGCCATATCAGCGTGCTCTGACCGGAGTGGCCATGTACAGCAACTCCCTATTTGCTGGTTTATTAAACTCTTGTAAGTTGCTATTAATTTCTGCAAGGGTGTTATCCTCATGCGAGGATGTGTATTGTTGCTCTAGGTCCCCCAGTCGCTTCTCAACCTCCTCCAGTTCTTTCCTGACCGCTTTCAATAGCCCCGTAGACTTGGAGATCAGGATAACCCTCACCCACACTTTGAATGTTTCCCATAGCATCGAGGGGCTATCCACCGAACCCTGATTGGTCTAAAAAAAGAATTCAACTTCAGTATGTAGTTCCTCCACCACCCCAGGGTCCTTAAAAATGTCGGAAGGCATTCTCGATCTCCTGACCGGGGGTTTAAGACTTTTCAATGTCATGTCTAACTCTATGGGGGAGTGATCGGACAGGGTGCGGGGAAATATTTCACTCCCATTAATTTGGTGTACTAGGGACGCCGACACCAGCCAATAGTCAATGCGGGATTCAGTGTCATGTACCGAGGAGTGGAGTGTCATTTTAGGAGGTGGAGTGTTATCCAGGCGTCTACCAGCTGTAGCTGTAAGATGATTTGATGCATAGTGTTGGCTGCTCTCGAGGGGTTCCTATGTGTAGAGGTAGAACGATACAGCACTGTATCTAAAATAGTGTTAAAGTCTCCTCCCCACACTATTTGCTCGCCCCCACAGGCGCCAATCTCATGTAGTACATTTATGTAGAATTCAGGGTCATCTATATTTGGACCATATGTATTAATGAAAATCATTGCTTCCTCCTTGATGGCGCCCCAAAGTAGAACATAGCGACCCATCGGGTCTATTTTGCTCCTCTCAAACTGGAACCCAACGGATGGATGTATCAGAGTTAGTACCCCTCTTGCCTGTGAGGAGTATTCCGTACAATACCTGTGAGAACCCCACCCTTTCAAGAACTCTGCATTGACCTTCTGGAGCGCATGAGTTTCCTGAAGCATGACAATGTGGGGTTGGTGCCGGGTAATATAGGCTCCCACTTTCCTCAATTTGATTCGGTTGTTCAGACCCCTGACATTCCAAGTAAGCAGTTTCAATCGGAGCCCTCGGGTTGCCCTACCAGAGTTAGCCATATTTGTATTCACAGTTTATATATTTGGCCTGCTATTAATGAGATTTCTGTGCGTTGCAATGTCACCACATTTTTTAACGTGAGACTTCTTGAACTGAGTCCCATTCCCCAACTTTTCCCCCCTCCCTCCCGTCCCGTACGACATGACATTTTAGACCCCCACCCTCATCATCAACCCCAACATGACAATGCTGCCCCGCAATAAACAATCCCTTAAGCATGTGGAACTTTCCTGAGGGTCACTAATAGCAGCCATCTGGCGTGCTCTAAGCTGAGGTTCACAGCCCAGAAAAACAACATTTTAGTTCAGTTCGTCACCCTGACATGTCTTTCCAATGTCAATGTCTCACCATTTGTTGGGCGATCAAATCCTAGCCTGGTCCGGTCTCACTGCTCACCTCTCTGTTATGTATTCGCATTTTGGTTTGCCACTCGATCTCCGGTGGGTATTGGAATGGAAGACTCTACATAGGACATGGCGTCTGTGGGATTCTCAAAGAAATGAGCACGTCCCCCATGCTGCATTCTCATTTTTGCCGGGAAGATGAGGGCATAAGGCACATTTCGCAGTCGCAGCTGTTTTTTCACTCCTTCATATGATCTTCTTTGCATTTGCACGTTGGTCGAGAAATCCGGATATATGTGAATCGTGTTTTCTTCATAGCGTAGGGTACCTTTTTCTCTCGACAGTCGGAGCATAGTGTCCCTGTCTCGGTAGTTCAGGAGGCGCGCAATTATGGTTCGAGGGGGGGCCCCTGGCTTCGGGAGCAGTGCTAGGGTACGATGGGCCCTTTCAATCAGAAAGTGATTCGAGAAGGAGTCAGCGCCTAGGATGTCTTTCAGTAAGGCCTCAACTTGCCTTTCCATGGGGCCTTTTCCGAACTTTTCCAACACCCCAACAATCCGGATGTTGTTCCTCCGGGATCTCGATTCGAGGTCCTCGCACTTGGTTTGAGTCTTATGTAGTTCTGTTTGGAGGTGGGCTATGTCTCGACTGTGTTTTAGTATCGTGTCCTTGTTCACACTTATCCTGTTTTCTGTTTCCGTAATACGTGCGCTCTCCTTTTCCACACGAGCTTTTAGGGATCCTATCGTCGCCACGATATCATCTAGTTTAACGTTCACCGCCATAAAACCATTCTGCACCAGTGTTGCCAGGCGATCTATCGGGTCGTTTTCCTGCCCATCGGCTGTGGATGGTTCCCCCCCAGTCGCCCCTTGTGGCTGCGAACTGGTGAAGGTATCCATCGGGCTGATCTTTTTCCCTCCTATCCCCTTTCTCTCGTTACGGCCCATAAATTGTGATTGTCCGTTGGGAGTGGACTGTGTTCTCCCACGTGTTATCGCCCAATGTACCTCCGTACAGTTCAGGATGTGGAGGGAACGTTATATGAGTGAATTTGTGGGGGCCGCAGGTCACCACTCCGGATTGTATTCAATGAAGCCTCAATGGGGTGCCGAGCAGTGCACCCGGACAATGAGGGCGGTCTGCAATGTTGCCCCACTGTTCCAGTACTTGCCAGGATTTGAGACCGCTGACAGTTACACTGCGTTTGGGGGTATGAGTCTATCGTCCCCTTCCTTCTAACGGAGGTGGCCCGAGACCTCTCCACTCCCGGGGGTAAATGGTCAATCCCCCGACTGCGTGGGGTTGCTGCTAGCTGTACAGGCCAGGTGCTGCGGGGCACGATATCAGTCCTTCCACCCGCCGCGGCTGCGTATTGTGAAAGCCCGCCTCACGGGCTTCAGTAATAGGGCCTCCGTCCCTGCCCAGTCCCACTTACTTGGCGTGTGCGTGTGGGGGGGAGCACCCCCAGGCGATGCCCGCTCTCCCAGGCCACCGTGCCGTGTGCCCAATGCGTTTTCTCCGGTCGGGAGCAGCCCGCGTCCACCGGGCCGCCCCTGTTCCACCTTCCTGCTGCCTCCCCTCACGGGTTGTGTTGAGCGGTCGCTGGAACCTCCACGGTCGTGTCGGGGGCGGGCGGCCACTCCGCTCTCCCCGTGTCGCAGGATGGTGTTAGCCGCGCAGTGCCCCTCCCCCACCGCGGCTCGCGGTCCAGGTGTTCGTGGAGCCTCCAGGCGGCCACACGGGACTCTCTCTGCCGCCGAGACTGCCAGCTGTAATATCTCGGCAGCACGGTCCCGGTTTTCCACTGCTCTTCGCCAGGATATGCTTTGCGTTTCTTGCCCCCAGATACCTGCTTTTGTCAGGGTTGGGACGAGCTCTCGCACTAGGCGGCCATGTTTGATGTGCGCAACAGCGCCCCCCTCAGTTTTCAGTTTTAAAGATGACAGAATGACACGATTCTAGGAGGCAGTTCTAATAGTTTAAAATAATCTAATCCAAACTATTTTAGCTTAAGAGATTGGTTTTGGCACAGTGAGTACTCACACTATATTACTCGCACTATATTTTTGAAATAAGCCGTCAAGGTCTGGTCAGGTTGGACGGGACTTCCGGCGGGTGGTTCTGAAGTCCCGGCTATCTGGGTCAGCTCTGCTCTCTGGGTCTGTCAAGCACCGGTTCTGCTCACAACGGTCTGGTTTGTGGTTCTCTCTGGTTCCGGATACAGCACTGCTTTCTGGATACTGTTTACAGGTTCTTGCAAAAGTTCTTGGCAAAAAATTCAAACAGCTCGCCCCCGGCTGTTGAATAGTTTGGTTGGTTTTGAGGCCTGGTGAAGAGGATTCAGCTTGTGGATTCAGGCCTCTCTGCTACAAATTCTGGAGTTAATTTCTGCTACAGGTTCTGGAGATTGATGGATTTGAAGTCTGGATCTCTGGATGTGAAGTCTGAAGTCTCCCGGCAAAGCGCCCCGCAAGAAAGTGGAAAGTGAATGTCCCTACCTGTCCTGCAGTGTCTGCTTTTATGTGTTTAGAAAGTGGGTGTGTGCGTGGCATAACTGAGCCTGCCCCCCTCTACTGGTCATTGGCCCAATTCTCCCTTCTCCCATGATTGGGGGAAGGAAATGGATTGTCATCATGATGAGGTCTGTTTATGGGTCAGAGGATCCTCCCCTGGTCAATTTGCCCACAAATCTATATTTGATTCAAATACATATTTCCCAGATACACAAGTGGTTGACATTACATGTACATATTACAGATGAATTAAGACAGGTCTCTGTTCAAGCCCCATGTTCCTACGAGCTGGGATTCAGAAATGACAACATTTTGCGCTTTTTGGTCGGTTTACCAATATCGGACATTTACCAAAAATTACACAAATGTGCGCAAGGAGTATGGATATTAATTGATGAAGTGTCCGATTTTTAACATGCAGACATTTGGAGTAAGACCCTATTTTCTGCTAGCAACCCCCCAGAATACACCACAGGGTCCCAACACCTCTTAAAACGTGCACAGAAAAATCACAAGAATACTTATATAATTCCGACAAGTCCGTACTAGGAATTATCCATCTTTTTTTTAAATTATGCTCTGGCCCAAATGGGTGTGGTTTCCCCCAAGCACATGGTGGAGTTTCTGGTTTGTCCACTTCCCCAAGCTCAGCTTGCTAGCAGAGGCACTGCCCCTCCCAGTTTCTCCCAAGAGGAAGCCATTTTACAACCCCCCCAATATAACGTTGGCCTGAGTCCAGGACAGGGCTTTGTTCAACTTCCTGCAGTCCCCAGGTGCTCCTCCCATAACCCAATCAGAGAGGTGTCATCTCCTTTTGGCAGGGGCAGCAGGATGCAGCTAGGCCTAGGAAGAGTGGCTGAGCAGGTTTCCCCTGTCGGGGGTAGTTGTCAGGCAGAATTCAGCTAAATGTCACTTTAGTTCCCAGTTTTCTACATTCAAATCCAACTTACATACAGCTATTTTTTATATATACATTAAATAATTACTTCCTTCAAGTCATTTTAGAATATAGTTTTACATTGTATCCACCTCTTAGCAAGTCTTTCCTTGGCCTGGTTTGGGTTCATTTGTTCAGTTTTACACAAAAGTCTGGTGGTTTTAAAACGCCGGCTTTCTGATAGTGGTGAGCACCAGTACTGCATCCATTTTTGACATTAAGAAAATGAATTCCCCACAGTTCTGGGTTGCTTTTGGCAATCAGCATTGCCATTCCCAATGGTTTCAGGCTACTGTGTGTGTAGCCCAATGGTGGTATTAGGCAGTGCCCTCCTGTGCTCACAACATAGGCAAAAATGGGTGGCAGCCTATTCTTCATTTTTTCCCCTTGCACTCTGGGGAGTTCTGGCCATCATGATGTTTTCAATGCCAGTAATGCACAGTTTTATGGTAGGGCTTGAATGCATGGGTAAAAACATCCCACAAAGGATGAGTTAGATGTATGGTCACCTGTTTTAACAAAACTTTTTCAATCTGTGGCCCAACTTCATAAAGTTCCTGATTCATGGAGAACTGCCGAAATAGTCCCGGTATACATAAAAGAGTGCAAGAAGATTCCTGGTAATTACAGGCCAATCTCCCTGCTTGATGCTACCAGGTCATTTTGCTAAAGTGGTTTTAAAGCAACTCCAGGATAGTGCGAATTCAGGGAACCTCATCTCTTGTCTTCAAGCAGGGTTTCAGAGTGGGGTCAGCACTATTGATCAATGTTTCAGCTTGTCGCTGATTTTACATAAATATACTTTGCTGAAGGGGATGAAAGTGTATGCAGTCTTTGTTGATCTCCAGACCACTTGACTCAGTACCTAAGGCCCAATTGTGGCAGGTAATATCTGAACGGGTGCTTCCAGCAGAACTGGTAAAAATAACAGGAGAACTGTTTTCAAGTAACTCTACAGTGGTAAGATGGGGTCTTGGAAGAGAACCCACATGCCAGTTCTAGGTGGATAGGGTCGTGCAGCAGTGCTGTCTCTTTGCCCTGCTCCCGTTCAGCCTGTACATTAATGAGATTAGAGAGTTTCTGAAGAGATGCAAAGTAGACAGGTTTGATCCCCCGAAGTTGGGTTGCGATGTGTTCCTGGCATTCTTCACGCATGATGCTGTTCTGCTAGCTACATCTCCCATGGGGTTCAGGCTTTGTCTTGAGTGAGTGTTAACCAATGCATGGCACTGGGGCCGACACTAAAGTGCAAGACAAAGCTTCTTGTTTTTAGGCCAAGGATATCCTGGTATTGTGCAACCTCTATGAAGGTTGATAGGTCATTCCTCTAACAGGTTCGTTATTACGATTACCTTGGTGTCAGATTTTGACAAAGTTACTCACTGTAGTGACTACCTCACTCGTAGCACATAGTCCCCTTTCCACCATACTTGTAGGGGCCATTCCGTC